>NC_140935.1:143569509-143982009 GCF_014529385.1 Adiantum capillus-veneris | reverse complement strand
AAACTATGGAATCTCGAAACATTGAAGGTAGGCTCTGGCGGCCTTAAGAAAAGAATCCAAGCACTGAGGTGAGCATTGTAAACTGTCTAATTAATTTAAACTAACCTAAGTTTTTGCTTATGTTAGTTATGCTTTCTTTGTAGAGATTCTATCTATTCAGACAAAGAAAACATGATTCGAAGGCCAATGTAGGAAAGCAATTAAAGCCATTGATAACTAGTGGTCTTGCAAAGGATATAATGCATGACAAAAAGTTTAAGGTTTTGCAACGGGATGTCGTTGATAGATTCATTTCAAAGAATGCAGTGCTTGCCAAGAAAATACAAGGTACATTGGACTCCCTTGGCATTAGTAAAAGAGGTTACTTAGCTATTCAACAATCTATCTCTTCCATGTTTGTGAAGAAGGGAATAAAGTCTAAGCTTGTACCAACAGTTGCAAGTGTTTGGAAGGAAAGACTCCAGCTCAATAATGAACAAACCGACTTCATTGGATGCCATTTCATATTCAAGATATTTATAGCTCACAAGGAACTACTGTCACTTATGATGAGTACAACGATATCTTCATGGACCTGACTTTGTTGCAAGCTAGAATGGTAGAGTTCTACAATATCACATTTGAAGAGACAGGTGGCGTTCTACATTTTGTTTTGAATTTAGATGAGTGTGAGATTCTTAAAGAGAAGAAGCTAGAGCGAGGCACCCTCCACAAGCTCTAGACATCACTTGTAGTTTACAAGCTTTGCTTATGCACTAGTTATTTTGTTCATTTCAATGGTTTAAGTTCTCCTCTTGCATAGGCATTTTATTTCTCTCTCATCTCTCTTCATGTTGTGTCTACAACATGAATGCTACGTGTGTGTATCCACCCTAAAAACCCAACAACAAACACACAGAAACTCTCTCTCTCTCTCTCTCTCTCTCTCTCTCTCTACATCAACAACACTTTGGAAATACCTCTCTTGATGGATAGAAGTGGTTTGAAATGAGTATACGAGGCGGATTCCTCTATGTGCTGTTTTGAGTTGATTCAAAATGCTTGAAGGAGCTTTGCGCCTTGGTTGTAGAGGTCGTCTCGGATGTTAGGTCTCTCTCTCTCTCTCTCTCATCATGAATCCAAGTGTGCATTCGGTACCATAAATAGTAAATATATTTTTCAATTGTAAAAAACTATTTATTGTGATCGTACCAGCCATTTATTGCATGTCAGCGTGCTTCGTTAAAACGCTAACGGTAAAGTCTATTATTGTATGAAAAGAGGAGAGAAAAGAAAAAGTCTATTATTGTATGAAAAGAGGAGAGAAAAGAGAGAGAGAGAGAGAGAGAGAGAGAGAGAGAGAGAGAGAGAGAGAGAGAGTAACTAAGTAAAGGGAAGAAGAGAAATCATATTGGAGAAGCAAATATAGACATTGAGAGGAAGATAGAGGCTAGAGAGAGATAGAGGGAGGGTGGGAGGAGAGAGAGAGAGAGAGAGAGAGAGAGAGAGAGAGAGAGAGAGAGAGAGAGAGTTAAAAAGGCCTCTGTCTCCTACAAGGTGCATTAATCTAAAGCGTGAAGACCACCAACAACATTCCCAGTCCTTGAATCTCTACTCCAAGAGCAATGTCTAGTCATGGCAGAGGTAAAGGCAATCTCTTCACTTTCATTTGGTCCATAGTTTAGTTGTTTCTAGGAATTGTGCTTCAAAATGTAAAAGACTTTAAGATTTCACCAACCAAAATTGGATCACGGCGTGCCAGTAGTGTTTTAAAGGTTCGTCTATGTACCTCGCGTGCCATGATCCACTGTTGAAATTGTCCAAAGGTTTTCTTTTTGGAGTATAATTTTTTTTGATGTTTTGGTAGCTATTACTTTGTATAAAAGTCAATCATGTGGATCACAACGCGCCAATAGTATTGTGGAGTTTTGTTTATGTGTTCCGCGGGCCGTGATCAACTTGATTGGCTTTTGCTCTTCACAACTATAAAGCTATTTTGCATTCTATCAAAGGGTGCACACATGCTAATCATCTTGTGTTATTGTGTATATGGTTAGTTGGAAAAAATTGTGAGATACTTGCCTATTGTTTGTTCAAAACTTATATGTTCATGTGGTGTTCTTCTTGTTATTTATGTTTGAAGAAACTTATTTTTCTCATTATGAAATAAATGGCACGATTACGAACTCATAGGAGGAAGAGGCAGAAAATAGATCCTCAGCACATCGTTGGCCAAGAAAACGTTTCGAGAAGACTATCGGAACTGTTAAAAGCTTCAATGAAGAGGAATGTAGACTTCATAGAACCCATTGATATATCTGGCATTGAGGAGCCTGCCATGAGTTTGGAGGATCCTGATACTGATCCATTGAGATGGAGTCCCCTTCTACTCCAAAATTTACTTTACTGAACTCACTTAAGAGAGATGTGGATTTTTCATCACCTACTGTGCAGAGTGCCCCATGTGTTGCAACAATCCCAAAGAAAAAAGAGGCAGTTATTTATGAAGACCCTACAGTGATTGATGAAAGGCTTTTAGATTTTGCAGTTTCGTCTGGGGTTGGTGATAAGTTTGACTTGGTCTCCTGCATCTTTAATGCTCCATTTAATCTTGATGTGTTTATAGCTGAACAGAGTGAACACTTGAAGCTGGAATGAGAGAAGTTTGAGCTTCAAACTTAAGAGGGTAGGGTTAATGTTGGTGAAATGGTGGTAGTCCATTTAAAAGGTTGTGATCCTAAAAGACAGTCTTACAAGAAGTATAATCAGCTGCCTCTTATGTACAGACCCCATTGGTGCAGCTTACATGAACGGGAGTGCAAGCTGGTTCAAGAATCCTTTGGATTTCTAATATTTTTAAATGGATTATTTACAAGTCTTATGAAAGATCCTAAGGAGGTCATGGAGGAACAAGATTTACCGGCAGATGAAAAAGAGGAAAAGGATGAGTAATATATTGAAGTGAAGGAGACAGAGGAGTCCATTGATCTTGAAGAAGAAAAAAAATAGGTGGAACAAAGCAATCTTCTCTCAGGGAAAACCTCGGATATCAAGCTACATCTAGATGTGTCACGTTTCAATGAGCGGCAAGCCACCTTAATGCTACCAAGAGTGCCAAAGTTTAAATTTGGAGATAGGTCATACATTTTTCTTCATGATATACAAAGTATTTTTTGTTTGCGAGAGGACTTTGCACTCGCCACTATGTCCAAGTATCAGGAGGAGAGAAATGGATTTGTTTCATATGACAGTAGTGATCACAAGGCAATGGAGATCTCCAGTAACCCAATGGACTGCCTTAAACTCTGCTTTGAAAAGGCAAAAAAGTATAAATAAAGCCTTCCCGATGAAGCCACATTTCAAACTATTCAAAATAATCTCAAGCCATCAACTAGTAAACAGAATATGGAGGATTGGTTTAAGCGACCAGCCCAGGGGTCAACCGGATCACTCAACCTATGGAAGGATGAGCTTTTTTTGCAATATGTGAGTTTCATGGTATAAAATTCAGCCCCCAGCCCCCCACCCCCCCCCCCCCCCCCCCCCCCCCCCCCCCCCCCCCCCCCCCCCCCCCCATCTCTCTCTCTCTCTCTCTCTCTCTCTCTCACACACACACACACACACACACACACACACACACACACACACACACACACACACACACACACACACACACACACAAACACTTCTTTTGTTTACAGTCATGGATTGCTGAAAAGGACGACTTTCTTCGTCGTCGAAGAAGACAGTTCCGTGGTAGGGATGCAACTCTAGGACAATATCTTCCTAGTTTATGTGAGCCACCCATCCTAATTTTTCACAACGGAATGTCACAAGAGGGGATATTGAAACCTATGCTTTCAAGACATTATCTCACTTCTTAGGTGTTCCAATGCTGCCACAAAATGCTGACAAAGTTATCCTCATCGACAAGGTTTTTGGGAGAGAATGTTTTGGTTACTCGCCAGGATATAATAGGGACCCTGTAGCATATTACTACACATACACAACAATGGCTTTATCTTTAGGGAAATAAAACCCTACTGAACTCTTAGAGTATGGCAAACATTTAATGATCAGATACAAGGATGGGGTTCCAAATGATATTTGCAAATCATCAAAAGGTTGAAATAGTTGTGGTACATATTGAATTTAATTCTACAGGCATTTGTGGTACATCTGATCATCTAAACTCTAATTCTCTTGTTCCACCGATGATTGGCATATTGCATTGTCTCCCTCCAGCTCATTTGACTTTCAAGAGCACTTGAGTTGTTGAATGTGTTTGCTTGCTTTCTTTTTTGAAGTTGCAAATGCCTGATTTCCTCTACGGTTGCTGAAGAGGCCAACACTTCCTTTTGTTGCATGCGATGAATGATTCTGCAATAAAATCACTGAAGTAACTCCTTCAGACTGTTTGCCTTATTTCAAGAGCCTCCATACCGTGTGTGTCTGAAGTAGGCATTTCTAGCCATGTAATGAGACTTCTCCAAGCCGTGGGTGTTCCATATACCTGGATTCCTATACTTTTAGATGAAGCGTGGCAAATGATTAAAAGTAATGTGCTGCAAAACAAGAAATTTATTTAGAAATTTAAACACAAACTTAGTACTAAGACTATCTGAGGTGCTTTAAATTTACCATGTAATGAATGATTTGAGTGCCAGTCTATGCTGTCTTGAAGGATTTTTTTAGTAGCTGAAGGTTCTGTTTAAACTTGCTGAGATTATCCTACAACCAATCATCATTGTCACACATTTGAATAACGTGTCAATGGAACGCCACATCACCCTTTGCATTGCGAGTTGTTGGCTCTTGGTCTTTCACTACTATGAAATTTTTTCCAGTGCATATACTCAACTTTGCTAATGTAGGTAGAGTGATATATTGTCCCTCGCTTTGTTAGCTTCACATCTTTCATACCTTGAGGTTTAGATAGAAAACGGTGTGCCTTGACCCCACCTATGGATGGTTTGCAGGGTTCATCTTTCTCATTGGTTGACCTTTTTTCGTCCCGTTGGATTTTCACATTGCCCCCATGTAGACCAATATCTGACAAAAATAGTTCCAAAGCCTCTAGAGCGACTTGTCATTCAACTGACTTTTTGATTTTCCAAGCAAACCTAATGTAGAGATATACCAACTTCTCTAAAATTTGGCAGAGACCATGCATTGTACAAATATGGACATTAATAAGTGGTATGTCCAGAACTGGTCGGAAATTAGAGTGTTGATTGTGACAAGTAGGAGGCCACCACTTTGGGTCCATCACCTTTGCAGCTCCATGCAATACAAGCATGGAGACTTTTCCATGGCACCCATTCCACAATTATACATACACTTCAGTGTTTTGAGGTCACCTGCAAGATGCCACTGAACTTGAAAGTCTCCTCTCCCATCTACATCCAGTACCTCTCCTCGATTCATTTGGCTATCAATGATATCTGGAATAGGGATTTGATGGAACACCCAAAATAAAATGTCATGGTCTTCTTTCTTTACCTGCAAGATTGATCCTTTTGAGATACGACAAATAAATCTAAAATTTATGTACAATAGAGGGCTTGCTAGAGCTGCAAAATTGGAAATAAGTGGATTACCTAAAATGCACCAAGCCAACATATTTTTTTTTCTGATTGAACATTGAAGTATGAAGGGTCATCATGAGATGTTCTAGAGTGTTCTAAGGCTAGTTCCCACATGGCTAAGAGATGGAGTGAAGGCATGTGTTTAATCCTTACAAACTCCCCCTTAAACTCATGCTTGGAACTCCTAAGGTTGCACAAAGGTATGTAGAAGGTTCATACATTTTGGATACATCATTTTTTGGATCTAATGTGGTACATAATGGTTCTCATATGGATACAACATTATGCCCTACATTGATACAACATAAAACGGTGCTCAAAGAGATACAAAGCATCATCACCCTTAGGATACAACTTAAGGAGTGGGTAACTAAACATAATGGGCTGAAAATGAACATTTAGTAAATATCATCATACTCATAATTGGATTTGGATTTTGAGCCATAGTTGGGGTTACCTTCCACATGCTTTTTATCAGAAAAACTAGAGGAAGGAGAAGAGATGGCTGAATGGATGAAGTTGATGCTCTCGGAATCCTCGTTGTCGTCATCTCTGTCATCATCATCATCACTATGCATATAGTGAACCTTGTTGGAAGACCTTTTACCTCGTTGAATGTTGGAGGTAGTGTCGGTGTTGAGCCCATTGTGGTTACAAAATTGAGGCGCATGCCCCACTTTACCACACTTCACACACTTTTTGATTTTGTAGCAATTGAAAGACATATGATTTGTCTTTCCACAATGCTTACATGCTTTGAAGTTCTTTTTAGAAGAAGATGAAACATACAAAGTTTGTGAGGTGTTCTCTTCTTTATGTGTGTGTTTCTTCTCTTGTTCTTGTAAAGAGTTGACAATGCTCTCAAGTGAAGGAATTGGTTCCTTCTCTTTTAAGACCGTCATGATATTATCATATTGCAATGGAAGAGACTTAAGTAATACGAAAATTTTGTCTTCTTCTTCAATGTTGCATTCTATGTAACTTAGCTGCGTGCAAATGCTTTTTAGTATATTGACTAAGCTAGATAAGCTTTCACCCTCTTGCATAACTAAGCTATAGAGTTGCATTTTAAGAGAAATCTTAGAGTGTTTTGATTTTGCCCCAAAATTCCTCTCAAGTATCTCCCATGCATGCTTAGCGGTAGTGGATTGGTCTAAATAGTGAACTATCTCATCCGCTACACTTGTGAGAAGAATGCCCAATGCTTTTTCATCATTAATTTGAAGTTCACGTTGTTGTGCGCGTGAAGGTGGGTTCTCTTCATCAATATTAGATGTGATTATGCTCCATAACCCTTTCTTCATTAGATATCCCTTTACCTTAACTTGCCAAGTGTGGAATCCTACCCCATTAAAGATAAATAGATTATCATTACCCATAGTGTATGATGGTAGGTGAATATGCAATGGCAAGAGTGGTCCTATCAAGAGACTCTCTTGATGGTGTCTTGGCTTGTTACAATAGCATACAAATGAAGCAAGTAAAATGTAGCATATAGAGTTACAAAATTCTTGTTTTGGGTTACCAAGTGCGGCAATGTATTTCCATTTCCAAGTAGAGTTGAAGCGTCCTTTTCCCCCTTTTGTTGAAGAGTGTGGAATGATGAGAATTCAGCCTATTGCTTGCTGTTTTTGCTGATTTGAAATGTCCCCCTTTGTTGAAGTAGAATCGGCCTCGAACTAGTGATGTAGACACTCCCGATTGATGTAGTTTTTGTCGGCAAGTATCTTAGAGTGTTGCCCAAGCCTTAAGAGTGCTTAATAGAGCATAAAAAATAGATTTAAGGGCCTATTTTCCACTTCTATTTCTATGATATGAAAACAGAGAATTAATGAAGCTTAAAACTCATGAAAATGTGATTAATAGCTAGTGACTCGTTAGCTAGTCTTGTACTATTAATGTATGGAGCTTTAGACATCAAAGGAGCATGAAATGGGACTAATTAGAGCAAGTAAATGGACTGTTTTTGAAGAAAACACAGCCATGGAAACTTCGAGAGCTTATTTGTGAAGTAGAGAATAAGATAGACGAAGATAGGAGCTAGTAGAAGCGTAGTCTTGCAAGAATGAAGCAATTCAGAGTAAGGAGCATTGAGATCAAGCTTGGGGCTGATGGAGAGCTGAAGCTTTCCATGAAAGCTTGGTGGGAAGAAGGAGAAGCTCCTAGAGGAGAGAGAAAGTAGGTGGTTGAATGAGCAAGAATCAAGTGAAGAGCACTTTCCACATTTCAAGGCCAGCTTGCATGCCCACTTGTGAGGCTTGACTTTCTCCTCTCTTAACTCTTCCAAAAACGTTTTAGAGAGAGAGTGTGAGAAAAACACCTAAAAGTGAATGCTAGTGTGTGCTAGTGAGCCGATGAGGGTCTTTAATGCTCTGATACCAGTTGTTGGGTTTTAAGGGTGGATACACACATGTAGCATTCATGTTGTAGACACAACATGAGGAGAGATGAGAGAAATAATATGCCTATGCAAGAGGAGAACTTACACCATTGAAATGAACAAAATAACTAGTGCATAAGCAAAGCTTGTAAACTACAAGTGATGTCTAGAGCTTGTGGAGGGTGCCTTCTTATGTAGTCTCTCATGAGATGTTCTAGAGTGTTCTAAGGCTAGTTCCCACATGGCTAAGAGATGGAGTGAAGGCATGTGTTTAATCCTTACATTTGTTGGGTTTGAAAGAGGAAGACACAAAGGGGGGGGGGGAGAGAGAGAGAGAGAGAGAGAGAGAGAGAGAGAGAGAGAGAGAGAGAGAGAGAGAGAGAGAGAGACGGTAGTCATAGTTGGACCATGGCATGCGAAGGACTATTTTCTATACGCAAATCGCGCGCCGTGATCCATAGATAGATAGATAGATAGATAGATAGATAGATAGAGAGAGAGAGAGAGAGAGAGAGAGAGGAGAGAGAGAGAGAGAGAGAGAGAGAGAGAGAGAGAGAGAGAGAGAGAGAGAGAACACAAGAAGTGGAGCACGGCACGCAAAAGGCTATTAACCCGCCTCAATATTGACCCTTTGCGCCGTGATCCACACAAAGAGAGAGAGAGAGAGAGAGAGAGAGAGAGAGAGAGAGAGAGAGAGAGAGAGGGAATTCAAAAATTGGTGCACAACGCATGATAGTCTATATTGTCGTCTCATTTTTCATCCCGCACGCCGTGATCCACTCAAAGAGAGAGAGAGAGAGAGAGAGAGAGAGAGAGAGAGAGAGAGAGAGAGAGAGAGAGAGAGAGAGAGAGAGATCCTTTGCATTTATCCTTACAATTGAATGGCAAGAACAAAGGAAACAACAAGGAAGGCAGTGAAAGGACCAGGGCTTGCAAAGAAAGCATGCAGAAGGTCTGCTAGTAAGAAGAAAAGTTCAGGTAAACCAATGAAGATTTTGAAGGGACCAAGAATGAAGAATATTTAGAGAAACATGGGTTTATTTAGAGAGATAAGAAAAGCTCAGAAATGTATTGAGCTTTGTGTCCCTAAACTTCCTTTCCAAAGGGCAGTAAGGCAAATTTGTGAGGAAGCATGTGCTGGTACAATGAGATGGAAGGTTGTTGCCCTGCTCTATCTTCAAGAAGCAACAGAAGATTTTTTACTAGAGTACTTTAATGATATCACCATTGTTGGTGCTCATGCTCACCGGGTAACAATAATTGACAAGGATAGTGAGATGCTCGAGAGAGTACATTGGAGATACGATAAGCTCCTCATCCCTAATGAGTTTATTGACCCTAAAATGAAGGATATATTGCTAATACCACCAGGCCGATGGGATCATGGGGTTAAGATTCATGAAGTTACAGAGGATACAGAGTGCTGTTGCTGATGAAGAGACAGAGAGGAGAAATTATGGGCAAGTTACCACAGATTTGAATGAAAGAAACAACGATATTTTACATTCCTGAAAGAAGGATTGTTAGCAACCATTCCCCTTGCTGATGGTACTCGGAAATTAGCTTTGGATTCTGTTGATATGGGGATTTTGAAATATCCCAATGCACAAATTAAAGACTCTATTTTTTTATTTATGCCTAAAGTAAGTGCTCTTCTCTACCTTTAAGATCCTTTAATTTTGTATTTGGTCTCTAATTTAATATTTATTATTGATTGTAGCTTAATAAAGAGCCAGCTCCCTCAACAAACCCGTATTGAAATACATGTTTTAGATCCACAGTTGTCTGTGCCACTCCAAATAAAAAACATCCCTCATGGCATATTGGAGAGATGATTTGTCCACTGTCCAATGCTTCAGGTCACAACTCTGGTGTTTCCATACAAATCAAATAATCATTGGAGCCTTGTATGCATTGAACTGGACAAACAAGTGGTATGGACTATCAACTCCATATTCAGAGATAAGAGTGTGAGTGTTGGTATAACATTGTGTTTTTATTTGGGCTATGGATGATGACCTCAATATTGTTAATAACAAATAACTCTCATTTTTCATAGATGTGTAAAAAGATTACTTCCTGTCTATGGAAGGCTTTGTGGAAAACATAAACTCTACAGGGCAACCTTTGAAGCTGTCGAAGTGCCTAATCAAACAGATCTAAATTCCTGTGGTTGGAGATGTCTTCTCCACACAAAGTACATACTACAGAGTCTTTTTGCTTTGAATCCATTTATGTCTAAGGTAATTCCGTGCTATGGTTTGGACCAACTTGGTGCTATTATTAATTGAAGTATTGACCACAAGTTAACCTAATTTTGCAGAATGCTGTGAAAAATTAGACATTGGAATGTTTACAAAGGTACCACGCATCAATGATTCAACATCTACTATCTCTTTTAACTCCAAGAGTTTTAGATGCAGAAGACAGTTTTGTTGACAACCATATAATAACTTTAACAATGACTAGTGATGAGGAAGCCATGCCAGTTTCCACCACTAGAAACTAAATCCATAAAACTGACCCCATATTAGAGGAACCTACACTGGTTTGCTTTGCAATTGGAGCGCTAAAACGGAAGTTGGGGTTGATCAATGTAAAGTAGACCAAGCTCTTGAAAATGCAGATGTAAAATTCTTTTCAGAGCCGAGGAATGCAACAGAGGGTCTAGGCCAAGTAGAGGAGGATAAGGGAGTGCCTATTATTGTGGCACATAATGAGGCTTAGGATCAATATGAGGGAACCTAATCTCCTGTAATTGCTGATGTGAAGAGCTCTTCAGAGCCGAGAGAAGATGCAGAGTGTCTAGACCATGTAGAGGAGGAGGCCAACGTCGCAAATCAAAGCTAGGAACAGACAACAGAACAAGTTAACCATTCGGCCATGGAAATACAAGAGTCATGTACTGCACAACCACAAGAGGTGGATACCCTTGGCATTACAAAAGAGAACATCGACACTCAACAACAAAATGTCAATATTAGAAATGACCAGTATGGACTCTCGCTTCAAGTAGATATGGTTGTTCAGGTGATATCCATTGTACTTAAATAATATACTCTTTTTTGTTTCTAACTACTTATATGTATGCACACAATGATTGCAAAGATTAATTATTTTGGATCTCAATAGATTGTTGCTGCTACGATAGCCATACAATGTACATACAGAGATCTCCGATTTACGTAGTTTTCGCTTGGGAAATCTCATAGTAGTAATTCGACCAGGCACAAAGGAATTTTTGAATTTTTTGATTCCACGGTTTAGGGTTGCTATCTGGTCTTTAATGCAGGACCAAAACTTGAATCCCCTTGTTTCCATAGTTTGCAGTTTGGTTGAAATTCAGAGATTGGATTTTTACTTTGTGTATAGTCAAAGAAATTGTAATACCATTGTAGGACATTTCCACCCAACTAAAGCTAATGTACCACTTTTCTACAAGCCCTTTGAACAGATCAATGTGCCTTATGATGCTCTCAATACTTTGTTGATTGATGAAACACCACATAAGGGTTTACTTAATCGACGCGGAACTACTATTTCCCCACCTTCATTTGAAGGGCATCTTCACGATTTTTACCTAGAGGACATTTTGGTCCCATACCTGCAAGGAATGTACTTAAGCCCATTGAGCACATCGAAATTTTTACTTACAAATATACTTAGTAATTCATTGTTTATACAATAAATTGATATTGTCTACTTGTCTAATTGTTTTGAATACACACACACACACACACACACACACACACACACACACACACACACACACACACACACACACACACACACACACACACACACACACAAACACACACACACACAGAGCGTTGAGAAAACACTTGATATTAAGATTAAACTAGTCAAAAAAGTAACATTTCGTAGAAGCCATTCAGGCTCGATTACATGGGTACAATTTGAATACGGCCAGAAAGATCTCCACACAGAAAATGCTTCTCCCTTCGTTGCATTACTCTTCGTCCGCCCAGCAAGAAATACAAGTTTACGGAGTCAATGTCGGGAGTCTCCTCCACTATGTCATGTTGAAGTTGCAAAAGATTGCATTGCTGCCTTATTATAATTACTGTCATAAGATTTAGGTCTTTGTCCACCACTTCCACATCTATGACAATATTGTTTGCCAAACTTGATGCTTCTTAATCCATAGACACATAGCAACCTTCAACAATGTGAGAACGCTTATACCAAAAGGAGATTATTAATGTCTGTGTCGCAAGCATATACTTGACAATGAAAGTGTCAAGAGCAATATCACAACTTATGCCATCTGTTTCTTTCACATACCACCCTAGATCAAGAAGCTTATCACACAAGAGGGAATCACAAGATTTGCAGAGCAGCATAGTTTTAGCAACATGTACATTGTAGGTATGAAATAACTCAGCAAAGAGACCAACTCGACATAAATTTGCAAGTTTCACCAATTTAGTGGGTACAGAGTTTGGGAGAGACCTCTGAACATCCCTATAGAGCCTGCTCCTCAATGCCTCACTCATTGTTGTGTCGAGAACAGGCCAATCCATGGAGTTCAAGTTGGATGGTAGGAAACCTTTACCAACACTCCTCTCTGATTCCTTTGATTGAGTTGGTGGAAATGGTCATAGAAGAAAATACCCTCGTATGCAAGGCTTTTGCTAGTTCTAGCCGCATATTGCAAGACCCCAATACGAGCATGGGTCACAGAGATGAGACCTATAATGCACTCCAGTGGCTCCCATTCCTCATATGAGGAATGATAGACATCTTTGAATGTAAAAGAATAGAAATAAATACAAACATCTCTATAACCTACTTAAATATCTGTAATAAGAGAAGAAAAAAAAAAGATTCACATTTGAATGTAAGATAACATTTATAGAAAAGTGCTAGTTATTTAACTCACAGTTGCACCGTGGATTATGCACCATGGAGACATCGTTGCCATTAGCAATCACACCTGAGTGAGTGAAAACATGTTGAACAAAGACCTCTTTCACAGTCTTCTTACCAACCTTGACTTTGAAATCCAGAACTCTTGCTTTACATGCAGAACAAACATATTTGTTGCTTTCGAGCTTTTTCTCCTTCTTGGCTGCATAAGAACCCAAGAACCTTTGCTTATCATCTGCTCTTGCCACCTATTATCTGTAGTGAGAGAGTTTGAGATTAAGATAGTGCTTATGCTACTACATGGTCTTCTTGGCACACTAATGGTGAGGTTAGTTGGGGACAGTGTAGAGCAACCTCTTGAACTTCTTGGGCGGGAAGAAGACGAAGCCATAGCTATAATGGAGGGAGAATGAGTTTTGAAAGCCGTTCATAAAGGTAGTGGATATCTTTTAATGAAGGGAGAGATTTAGCTATCAATCAGTAGTCAAGTTTCAGCAACTTGACAGCTACTGGCAGTGGGCCCTACTTTGTGAGACGAGGAAGTTACCTTACGAAAATGGGACAAATCTCAATATTTTAAAATGCTTTCTTTCATTTTTGTGATATTCTCCATGCATTTCTATGTTACGTATGGTTGCTGTTCATTGGTTGCACCTTCTTTTCTCTCTCTTCAATAAGGCCCTCCAAATGACCTCCAAAATTTCCTAATGTCCCTCCTCTTATCATGAGATCTTGCACAACTTTCTCAAAGGTGCAAGCTGCCACATAAAACCCTTTGCCTATGGCTGTAAAGTAGCTAATCTCACTACGATTTCCAAGAGCAATAGTCACCCACTCCCACAAACGTGGTGTGTCCATTTGCTAACCCATGAAGTAGAGAACCGCAAGCCTAGCGCATCAAGTCTCCAAGCTTTGTAAGGCTAGCTTTGGATTGAAATCAACATTCATAGAAAAGCCATCCTTTTCCTTATTTTGAATGCACAAGACTGCTCCAAGAAGCATTTCCTCAATTAGATTCAACTTTTTGAACAAGGGCTTTAGGATTTTTCCATGCTCGTAAGCTTCATACCTGATATCATAGGCACGTTTTCGGCTTTATGAATTGAAGACAAAGTTTAGCTCTTGCTCTGATGGTCTCTCTTGATCCAAGGCAAACCGACCCTGCCAAAAGGGATCGGACGATCCTTGGTTAGTGCACTCATGATGGCCGTCTTTGTGGTCCATAGTATAGTTGAGTCACGACGGGGAGAGGTGGGAACCTCCCCCCGTAGGAGCTCCAACTTTCTCCTTTTAAAATTAAACCCTGCTAAAACTATCAATCGCGATCGGTGGGGCAAATAAGGATCACGGTCCTTGAGAAAATCTTCCCAATGTGCAGTACAACACGCCTTCACCCCCGGTATCCCAAAGCCAATATGATACAAAGGCTAGATAGTCGCACACCTTGGAGCTCTCCTCAATTTGACGATGGATCACGATCCACGGGATGGATCGCAATCGGTGGGCCCACTTCCACTATGAGTATGAGTATCATAGCAAGCTGCAGGAGCTGGTAGATCACAACCCAAAAAACCCAAGGAGGGCGGAGACAAGCCAATCAAGCTCCCCAGCCTCAACCCACTGAAGCCCCACTTGCCAAGCATAGCCAGAGTTAAGCGAGCTCCTCCTAGTACCTTCTACAGAACACCAACTTCGCAGCTCACACCCCCAAAGAGCTCACCATCACTATGGATCAGATTTCTCTAGAGAGCTCACCATCGCTCAATCCCAAATCTAATGTTCCTTATCTAAAGTCCCTTGGCTTCAACCTTCACTTTCTACAATCTTACCTTCCACTTTTGTATTTTAAATCTAACCCTTTCTGTGTGTGTTTTATACTAGATGTAAACTAACAATTGGGAAAGCTTTAAGTGTGCCCTTTTTCTCTCACAAACAAAAAGGTTTATTTTGGCGACCCATACCAAGCTCCTCTCTTTTATCATTTCTTTTCTAAAGTGGCCCCTTTCCAAAACTTCTGCAAGCACAAGTAACTCTCTCAATGTATGTAAGAGTTAATCATTTACAACCCTAGGATAGACCCAAAGAAGCAAAAACATAAAATATATATACTCTTTATTATCAAGCAGGGATTCCCCCTGTCCCCTTGCTTTTTACCATCGGATTGCATCCTCTCATCACGATGCTCAAATCGTGTGCCGTGCGAGGGGAGTTACAAGGCTTGAATTTACCAGAAAATGACCAACTCTTGGCACAACTATTCGCACACAATTTGCTCCTCCTCTTGAAGGCTTGCCCCTAGGTTGTGAAGAAAGCCCTAGAGATTGTGCAAACGTTTGCCGCGGCCTCGGGTTCCAAGTGTAATATTGAGATGTCAAGGTTGATCCCCTGTCGGAGAATGACCTCTTCGACCCTTTTGACAGGTCAGGTGAGATTGTCTCAAAAGGGAATATCTTCAGGCATCTAGGGGCCCCCTTGGGGGTGGATGTGATTCAAAAACAAAATTTCATTGGGTCCTTGAAAAAGTCAGAACAAAAACAAAAATGTGGGAGTATGCTCTTCTCCCATTTTCGAGCTGGATTAAAGTAACAAACTCATTTATGCTCCCTTATATTGCCTTCATCGGCCCACTGGCTAAGTGTTACTGGAAAGAGTTCTTAAAACCAGTAAAATGATTTTTATGGAAAAAAACATAAAATCCTCCAAACCATGGCAATGGGCCAGATGGGAGCTTGTCCCTCAACCAGTGAACCAAGGAGGTCTCGGAATTCTAAACCCAGTTTCCCATGTTGAGGCCCGTTGCACCAAATGGGAGTGGGCCAGATGGGATCTTCTCGCTCGACTAGTGAACCAAGGAGGTCTTGAAATTCTAAACCCAATTGCCCATGCTAAGACTCATTGCGCCAAATTTGTGGTCTCTTTGGCTAAACAGGACTGTAGATGGCTGAGACAGTCTCACTGGGTGGGAACCGGCTCCTATGTGACGAAGAATGGATCAGTCAGTAATTACCACGGCAGTTACCACTGTGATTCCCAAGGCATATAAATAGGACCCATTGCATTGTAATCGGGTTGGCATTAGTCGTGGGCATGAATCGAGTCATTTGTCGGCTGTAATTTTGCTTAAACTTTTGATTCATAATGCTTAGCCCTGAGCTGTTCTTGAGCTACATCCTTATCTGTAATCTCTCACTTGTAATTCTAAATATAGCAGCCCAGTGCACTTCAATCATACATACTTTGTACTCATTCTCTCTCTGAATCTGAATCTGAATCTGAACATCATTCTTAGTACTTTAGTCTGTTTCTCATTTCAATAGATGTATTCCAGTTCAGTTTCTATTTCCTTGTCTAGTCTACTGTTTGAACTAACAGATCACCATTAGCTGTAAACTTCTAACACTGGAATCAACTATCTAAAGAGATCAACTCCAATTCCATTTTGGCGATCACAGTGGCTAGAGTTGTTGCTCGTTGACTAGAAAACTCATCTCCCAATTTGAAGTTTCTTACCTGCAGTAATGGCACCCAAAACCAGTCATGGCGGAAACCATCCTACCGTGTTGACCCTATTCCTGAGGAATCAGAAAGAGACTCTTACCCCAAGCATGAGCTGGTGACTGACACTGACGCTCAGGAGGAGCACAGTCAGGTTGATGAGGCACAAGACTCACAGCATTCCAGTCAGTCCAGACGCAGAAGGGCAGAAAGGGAAGCACTCAAGGCTAAAAGTTCTCGTCCAGGCAGGGGAACGAGGGCGCCAAAAGCAGTAAAGGAAGTCACCATACTTCCAGTAGACAAGCCAGGGAGGACACAGACACTTAGACAGAAGCCGATATTAATTGGGATGCAGATACAGACAATCGTAAGAAAACTCCAAAGAGGCGTCCAAACTCTAAGATGACAAGAGGAAGGACCAACGGTGATCGGCATGATTACACATCCTCATTGAAAATATCTTTTCCAGTGTTCAAAGGAGGCAAGAAGGATGATCTGGATGTTCATATCCAAGATTTTGAGCAATATGTAGAGCTGAAAAATATTGATGAGGATGACTGGGGTGAATACTTTCCGCAAACACTAAAGGAGGCAGCGAGAAAGTGGTACTACCATTACCCGCCTTGCCAGCTCAGATCCTATAATAAACTTCTTAAAGCCTTCAGACTAGAATATTCCGACAACAGAGGTGGTGAGGATATTCTTTGTGGCTGGATAAGATTAAGCAGAGGAAATTGTCAGTCCAAAGCTATGTTGAGAAAATCAAGGAGCTGAAAAGGCAGCTACAGGAACCACCATAAAAAAAGCGACTGCGAGCATGGTTCTTGAATGACTTTCGCAGTAAGAAGCTTAGGGAGTAGGAGGTGCCAGCACTAACAAAGAAATTCAATGATTTGGTGCAGTGAGCCCTGAAGCTGGAACAACAAGCTAAGAAGGAAAAATGTCATAAGAAGAGGAGGTCCAGTAGTAGCAGTTCTTCTACTGATGATTCTGATTCAAGCGGAGTTTCCAGCAGTTCTGAGAGTAGCTCCGATGAGAAGACCAAGGATAAGCCTAAAAAGGGGTCTTGGGCTAGGAAGATTGAAGAGATGGCTCGGAAAATTGTTGAGATTAGCCAGACTAGACAACCAGTGAGAAGAATGGAGACTTGGTGTTCAAAATGTAAATCTAAGGACCATGTTTTCAATGAGTGCCCACAGTGTACTTATTGTAAAGCCTATGGACATTTATGGAATAATTGTGGCATTAGGATTCATCATTTCAAAAAGGGCAAAGACTTGTCAGTGGTGGCATATACCAATGCCGAACCAGTAAGAGTGGAAACTGCCAACACTTCTCTGGCAAAGAAACCACGTACCGGTGGTACTGGTCTAGGGCGCGACAGATACCAAGAGGGTACTGGCCGAGGCGGGTGGTAACTTCCAGAGCCGAAGTCTAAATTGCTATACTGGCGGAAAGTATATGCATTTCGCGGCTCAATGTCCAGACACACGTGGGACTGCGGCTATTGAGGTGAAGCTACCAGAGCCAGTTCCAGTACGAGTAGTTACACGAAGCAAAGGAGTAGTGATTGAGGAAATCCCAAAGATTCCAAAAAAACCAGTCACTACTGAAAGCAGCAAATGGGCTCAACAAAGAGATGTATGGAAGGCCAAGGGTAAAGAAAAGGTGGTTGATGAATGGCAGGAGCAAAGAGAACTAGCGGCGAAGATCACAGGGGATTTAGCCAAGAAGCTTCCAGAGCACCCAGAGAGTTCTGAAGCATGGGTCATTCAGAAGATACCAGCCCAATCTACTGAGACAGGTCAGTCAAAGCCTAGCATACTTGAGACCATGTTGGCTGCAGTGCAAAGGATGATTGAAGAGTTGGGAGCTGATAGAGGAGCTGGAAACACTACAATGAAGGAATGGCATTGTGAAGATATTACCAGTTCTTTGAGCTCCAACAAAAACTCTGACAATGAGAAAGAGGAAATTCATGTCAAAATCTGTGACAGAATTAGAAAACTCATTGTGGAGTTGGAAGACATGAGAAGAACTTTGCCTGAAGTAGCAAAATTCATCAGACAGCGAAGGAAGGCTGAGGCAGAGGCCAGGATAGTTGACTTGATGGCTGTCAAAGATGATGAAGTACCACTAATTCAGATAGATTACAAAGTTAAAAAACAATGGGAACCACTTTCAGTGTCATTCTCGATGGAGAGGAGTAAACATCATGGGAGTACATCTTCAGCAGAGGATGGGCATCACAAACCTGAAGGCAACACCTTTCAAAGTGCGGATGGGAGACCATCGAGTAGTGCAAGCTACTGGTATGATCGAAAATATGCCGATACGAGTGGGCAAGGAGAAGTTCAAAACCAGTTTTCTAGTTGTCAATGTGCAAGGAGCATATGGAATGCTACTAGGGCGCCCATGGTTGCGAAAGGCACATGCTGTTCACAACTATGCTAATCAAACTCTGACTCTACAAGGGGCCAGTGGCAGAATCCGGATTCAGACGAACAATACTAGAAGTTGGAGAAAGGAGCTGAGACCTAAAGAACTATGCCAGAAGTATAAGATCAAGAAGATTTAAAGGATGTTAACAGCTCTAAATTTTTTTTCCTTAGCAGAAATTGATCTCAATGCAGTTCTACTAAACAAGGAGCAAGCTGAAAAAACAGAAGAAGCAGTTTCCAAACCAGTTTACCAAACTCAATTCAAGAGAACGATCAGTTCAGTTAACTGGAAGGCCGGAAGGATCAATTGAATCCAGCACGCCAGTTGAGCCAACATATTCTGGGGAGGACACGGCAAATCAGAACAGTGATTTAGAGCTCAAAGGACCGTCTTGGGATTACGCTGAAGAGTCAACCAAGAGAAAAGGTGGCGGGCCTAACTGGTTACTCCCAGATGACCAAGAGATCGAGGAATGGAATCTAGGCTCTGAATACAACCCTAGAATGATCAAAGTTAACAAACATCTCAACCCTACAATGAAGGAGAAAGCACGCCAAATGTTCCAGCATTACAAAGATGTTTTTGCCTGGGAACACACTGATCTTAAAGGGTGGATCCAGAGGTCTGCCAGCACAGGATACCACTGAAGCCAGATGCAAGGCCAGTGAGACTGCAGCGGTACAGAATGAATCCCAATTATGCTAAGAAGGTCAAGGAAGAGATTGATAACCTTCTCAAAGTTGGTTTCATCACTGAAGTAGCTAGTAGCGATTGTTTTTTTCCTATTGTAGTTGTTCCCAAGAAGAATGGGAAGCTGAGAGTATGTGTAGATTATAGGAAACTCAACACTCAAACCATCAAGGATCCATTTCCATTGCCCTTCACATATATGTTGGTTTCATCACTGAAGTACCTAGTAGCGATTGCTTGTTTCCTACTGTAGTTGTTCCCAAAAAGAATGGGAAGCTGAGAGTATGTGTAGATTATAGGAAACTCAACGCTCAAACCATCAAGGATCCATTTCCATTGCCCTTCACATATATGTTGCTTGATGAGATTGCAGGGTATGAGATGTACAGTTTTATGGATGGATATAGTGGCTACAACCAATTACAAATTTCTCCTGAGGATCGGGGGAAGACCACTTTCATTACCAAGTGGGGAGCATTTATGTATCTGGTATGCCATTTGGACTATGCAATGCACCAGCCACTTTCAAAGCGGTGTATGATGGAGATATTCAATGCGTTTCTTCATCGGTTCCTCACCATATTCATGGACAATTTCACTGTATATTCAGCTGAGGAACAACATTTACTATTCTTGGAAATGGTTTTTAAGCGCTGTCAGGAGAAGCGGATTTGTCTGAATCCATTCAAATGTATTTTCCTAGTCTGGAAAGGCCAGCTACTAGGACATGTAGTATCCCTCACTGGAATAGAAATGGCCAATGACAAGATCCAGTGTGTTCAGCAAGCCAAGGCGCCTGGGAATGCATCTGAGTTAAGTTCTTTCTTGGGATATATTAACTTTTATAGAAGATTTGTGCATAAATTTTCCTCCCAAGCTTTACCACTGTATGAGCTCACAAAGAAAACCAGCAAGTTCAATTGGATTGCTGAGTGTGAGGAAAGTTTCGAGAACTTAAAAAGTGCCATTATCAATAAACCAGTCCTTCAGCAACCAAATTGGGATGTTATCTTCCATGTACATGTGGATGCTTTGAGGTTGGCGATGGGGGCGATATTAGCCCAGCCAGATGGAAGGATTGACTATCCTGTCTACTTTGCCAGTCGTAGAATCAGCCAGGCTCAACAAGGTTATACAACCACTAAACGAGAAGCTCTAGGGATGGTTTTCAGTGCTACAAAATTCAGACATTATTTGCTGGGCAAATTGTTTCATTTCTATGTGGATCATCATGCCCTATTCTTGATTAATAAAGTCATTATTAAAGGCATGCTAATACGGTGGATGATGTTCCTTATGGAATTTGAATTTCGAATTTTCCATAAACCTGGCAAGAACCACTGTGGCATTGATTTTCTCTCTAGGAGTACGGAGGGCTATTTTGAAGTGTCTTTAAGAGACGAACCAGTGGATTCTGAATTATTTTAGCTAGAAGCGGCATAATCAGTTGATCCTGAATTATATGAAGTATATCAGTTTCTTTCTCAGGGTGGTTTCCCAGATGACTGGAAGCAAAACCAGAAGAAGGCTCTGGTTATCAAAAGCTTAGAGTTCACCATCATTGGGGGCTTACCCTACATATTAGGTATTGATGGTATTCTTCACCGATGTGTGCCTATGGAGGGGAGAATGCAAATTATCTCAGAGGCGCATAATGGAGAATCTGGTGGACACTTTTCTATTGATGTTACTTACAAGAAGATTCTGCAGGCTGGTTTATGGTGGCAAACATTGATATCTGATGTCAGAAGTTTTTGCAAAACTTGTGACATATGCCAAAGAATGGGTAGACCCACAACTGCAGACATGACTCCCTTAACACGAGTACAACCACTGGGTGTTTTCATGAAATGGGGTTTGGATTTTATGGGACCTTTCAAGAAGGTTACTCCCAGGAAGAATAGGTATATAGTGATGGCTACTTGCTATGTAACCAAGTGGGTAGAAGCTAAGGCTCTTCCTGACAACACAACCAAATCCACTGCAAGATTTCTATTTGAGAATATTGTCTGTCACTATGGTTGTCCTGTGGAGATTGTGTCGGATCAAGGGACACACTTCATCAATGACACTATGGAGATCCTTATGGATATGCTTTCAGTCAAGCATCAAAAATCCACACCTTATTATCCTAGATGCAATGGACAGGCCGATAGCAGTAATAAGACCATTAAGACTATTCTCACAAAGATTGTGCAGAAAAAGCCAGACTAGTGGGATTTGAAGCTTCAAACTGCTTTATGGACATACAAGACAACTTATAAGGTCACTACAAGATTAACACCATTTATAATGGTATATGGCATTGAAGCTGTTGTCCCTATGGAGTTTGTTATTCCAAATCTTAGAATGGCTGTAGAATATGGGTTAGATTTTAATCACAATCTTAAGAAGCGACTGGAGGAACTTACCCAGTTAGATGAACTGAGACAAAGGGCTATGCTGGAACAGTAGATTGTTCAGCAAAGAAGGAAACACTAGCATGATCAAAGGATTAAGGTTCGGGAGTTTCAGAAAGGGTATCTGGTACTCTTATATCAGTCCAAATTGGGGCCTAAGAAGCCGAATCTAAAGATAGCCTGGGTAGGACCATTCGAAGTGGACTGGGTTTTCTCCAACGGTACGGTAAGACTGAAAGACCTATCTGGATTACTGTTGCAGGGGTATATAATGGAGCTAAAATCAAGCTCTACTATTCAGGCACCAGACAGTCTTGCCAGAAACAGGGCACTGATGATCTAGGCGCTGAAGACCAAGAAATTCGAGAATCAGCTATCTTGGGACTTTTTCATGTGCAGCCAGGCTTATACAAGAACCAAAAAAGTGGAGACAAAGTTTTCAGTTTTTAGGGGATCAACGGTGAGATGGAATATCAGTGGTAATCATTTCAATGACGGGTGAAATTCTTATCCAATGCATGTCTGCCACGTCAATTGCGATGCACAGTAGTCTAGGAACGGTAAGTGGTGGAGCTTTTATGGCACGAACCCGTATAGCAGTAAGGCGAGTAGGCATTTTTCCTTGCAAATATCCTGCATGACGATTACCTCCTATTGTCTACTCGCCATCGCCAAGCTCTGAAGTATCTTCACTGCAGTCGCAAACCTCATCCTTTGAGGAGACTGTGGATTGTCGTCTGACTTTGCCAGCCACACCTGGATACAATTTAGAAGAATCAAGCAAGCCATATTCTTCTTCACCTGCTTCATCATCTTCATGGTGCATGGGTAGGAGGAAACTGTCAAAAAAGATGCAGGACACTATCAACGAAACCCAAGCTCTTATCACTGCTGCTAAGGCAACTCTTCCACTCATTCCGCATAGCAAAATTCAACGCTATGTGTTTATTGAGCAAGCTAAGGCTCTAATCCAATTGTGGGACTTGCATGTGGTTTTTCAAGCCACGAGGATTGAGTTTGACACAGCCATCATAAGGCAAGTCCTGGATTCTTTCAATGTTGAAGAGGCAGTGCTGTGATTTATGGCCAGAAGATGTCTGTCACACCAGAAAGCATTGCTTTTGCATTTCGTATGCCAAACGGGCCTAAGCCATCTGTGGCAACTGGAGAGAAGATCAGTGCAGCTCTGAAGGAGGATGACGTTGCTAAGAGGAAAAGGAAAGACAGTGCGCAAGGGATTCCAGTCGCAGGACTGGAAGCTCCCGTTGCCTATCGATTTGTGGCAGAAGCCGTGAGTCCGAAAAATAACCCGACATATGTGTCAGAGAAACTTTTTGCCATGCTTTTATCAAAAATATTGGATTCCAAAGTCTCTATCAAACTTTACCAGATATTGTCGCACAATGTGATTCAACAAACTACCAAGCTGATATCTCAAAGTGTATTCAAGGCTTGGTATGTTTGGCAGTTTCTCTACTGGGCAATTTCTCCAGACACCCATGATCAAGTGAGAATGGCTTGGAGTCAGAAGCCATTTCCACTATCCAAAAATATTGACTTATCATCAAATGAAGAAGAGCCAGAAAGTTAGTCAACCCCCACTGGACTGAAAAGGAAGGCTAAACAAGATGAAGCTGGCAGTTCAAAAAAGCCAAGGATGACACTGACTAAGAGCACTGCTCTCCTGAAGCAGTTGGAAAGCCAAGTCAAAAAAGTGTCTACTGAAAGGACTCTAGTTAGCTAGACTGAAAAACAGATTGACTAGACCACTGGTGGAATCAACCAATCAGCAGGTCAGATTTCAGTAACCACTAGTACTGGCCAAGATCAATCAGACATGGCTAGTCCTAAGCAATCAGCAGACCAGGTTGATAAGGGCAAAGTCCGAGCTTCTCCAAATCCACTTGGCCGAGTCTCCATCCCATACAATGAAGAAGCCCTACACTTGACCAAGAAAGATAGGTTACAGTAGCTGCAGACTCACCCGCTCAAGGGACGTCTCCTATTGCAGAAATCTAATTATGTTGCATTACCTTGTATGGCTCCTGTCACAGTCTATGAGCCAAATGATTCTTACCCAGCAACAGCTAATGATGACTGTTCAATACTCATTCAGTCATCATGGAATACTATTGCCAATTGTATGGGACAAATGCTGGATGCTGCATGGTTAGAAGATGAACTAATTAAGGTAAAAATTGAATTGAGGGAGGCTAAGGAGCATATTGAAAAGCTGGAGCAAGGGAGAGTAGCCCAGACTTGTACCACACTCTCCTTGAGGCTCACTCAAATAGGACCATTCAACAGTTACAAAGTAAGCTAGCCAAGGTAGAATCTAAGATGCAGACCATGCGGGAAGAAAAGGCTGAAGCACAACGAGCTGCTGATAGGTTTGAAACCCTGCTGAGAATGAAGCGAGTTTACTTCAAATCTTTACTGATCCACCATAATGCTCTGAAGACCACATTAACAAAAAGATATATCTATAATAATCTGGCCGAGATCTTGAATCCAGCAGGCAATGCTGTTTTCGACATGGATAACTTGAAGTCTCTTATGGAGACGATGTAGAGTGATTTGAAGGATAAAGTTAGTGAATATAATAGTGCTCTGACAAATCAAGCTATCCTTGATTACATTGAACATCAGAATGCCATTGAAGACGATGAGGATAAAGAGGAAGAAGAAACAGAGAAGGAGGGGGATGAACCAAATGAAGGGCATAATGATGATGATGATGATGCCTTTCCTCCATCTCCACCTCCAGGACCTGGTACTGGTGGTACAGGGCCAACTGAATGTCAGTGGGAAAACAGACAACTGCTCTATGGCGACTATTTCAGCTGGTAAGAGTAACCAGAAAGATGATGCAACAAGAGAACCAGGCTGTCCTTAACTTCTTGGAATTTGTGCCTGATTCCCCAGTTCTCTTGTATGCTTTACCAGCAAGAGAGGCAGAGTTGCCAAGATTTTTTCCAGCACTTTACCCTCAACATCTAGAACTAGTCGATCGACTCACATATTTCAAGATTACTGATGATCTTCAGGATTGCTATGAGCGATCGACTATGGGATGGAAAACTTGGCAAACACTGTGCAACGACGCTCTCCAACTGAATGATCTCCAAGAGCTGAAAGATGAGGTGTAAAGAATCAAATTCTGTATGGGCCAGTGGAAAATTCAGATTAGAGGCCTCACTAAGATCACCAACCAACTGCTGCAACTCACTGTTGAGTCCTCTAAACTGCCTGAAAATGACATTATAGCTAAACCAGGCCTAGGATCATAGTATAGAGAGCTGGTTGAGATTCTTTTTGAAGCTCGGATCAAAACCAATCAACCTCTCCCAAAAGGATGGATCCATACAGCCTCGCATTGTCACAAACTGACTAGAACTCAGATCACCAAAGGCAGATGCACGCTCTATGATCCCGAAACCAAAATTTATCATCCTCTCACGCCTTATGAAATGGAGATGAACACACAAAGGCAGGATCAACTTGAGCAAGAGGCCATTTATAGGCTCATTCAGAAGGAGAATGCTGGCACTGGGACTTCTCAGACGCCATCTAGGCCAAAGGGTAAACGAAAGCGGGTTCTGTGGAAGGAGACTGGGTAGTTCCATATCAGAAGTCAGTCAAGGATTTTTCCTTCTTCTCAACCCGCACAGACTTTGAGTTCTTGAATCAGACAGTGGATTTTTCCATTAGTTTTCACAGTAGACAATGGATTTTTCCACTCAAGGGCTGGTGTCATTTGGCTGATGGCCCTTGGAATTACAATTATAAGGGCGTTCAACATTCAATGAGAAAAATACCCGAAGAATCAGACGATGGATTTTTTCTGAGAAATTTTGGAATCTTGCCAAAATTCAAGAAAGAAGGAAAGGGTGTAGATGGCTGAGACAGTCTCACTGGGTGGGAACTGTCTCCTGTGAGACGAACAGTGGATCAGTCAATAATTACCACGGCAGTCACCACAGTGATTCCCAAGGCATATAAATAGGATCCATTACATTGTAATCGGGTTGGCATTAGTCGTGGGCATGAATCGAATCATTTGTTGGCTGTACTTCTGCTTAAGCTTTTGATTCATAATCCTTAGCCCTAAGCTGTTCTTGAGCTACATCATCCTTATTTATAATCTCTCACCTGTAATTCTAAATACAACATCCCAGTGTACTTCAATCATACATACTTTGTATTCATTCTCTCTTTGAACCTGAATCTGAATCTGAACATCATTCTCAATACTTCAGTCTGTTTTGCATTTCAGTAGATGTATTCCAGTTCAGTTTCTATTTCCTTATCCAGTCTGTTGTTTGAACTAACACATCATTAGTAGCTGTAAACTTCTAACATTGGAATCAGCTATCTAAAGAGATCGGCTCCAATTCCAAGGACCAAGCTTAGGCTATCATGACCAAAGATATGTTAGATGCAACTAAACTTGGCTCAAAATGTGGTAAGTGGAAAGGATTAGAGTTTCACAACAAACTCTTAGCCTCGACATGGTCTAATCTAAGTCTGGGGGGCATCTCAAGGAACTAGTAAGGAAGTACAAAAAGAGTAGCTGGGGTTTTGGAGTGGGGAGAAGAAACCACGTACTTCAAGAACTCCATCTTGCAATGATCCCCCTGGCTCTCTAAATTTGTAGGACCACCTCAAATCCCCTTTTGGATAGAAGCGGCCAGGAAGTGAATAATAAGTGTCTGAATTAGCTAGCTCACTTTTGGGACAGTAACAATAAGAGCTGGAAAACCATTGAACTTCTGGCAACTCATTATAAACTTAATGGCTATGAGATATTGTTAGTCAACAGAGTGATAGAAGAGCTTGATAAGGTTGTAATGCCAATCTGTGAATCTGAGTTTGAGTGGAATACCTAGAGATGGCCCGGAAGTAGTGTGTAATGGAAACCCTAGTCTATACGCATATATCATGCAATCATACACGAGAATAATTGGTCTAGCTCCCTCAATAGAATATGAAAGAGACAATGACTGGAAGAACGGTGGGAGAAAGTCATGGAGAACATTTGGAAACCAAAGTGGCTGCAGTTTATGAATATTTTTTTATTGAAGGTGATGTAGGTGCCCTACCAATGGGTGTAAAGATCCAAGACAGAGGCACTGGGTCAAATCGATTCTTGGGGTGTAGGATATCTAGTGAGGATCTCGCCCACCTATTAATGGAATGTCAGGCAATCAGAGGCCTAGCAAGGAAATTCTGCAAATGGGTTCAAAGGACATGGCATATCATATAATTCAGGACTCATCTATTCCTTGGTGGCAAGAAATTGGGAAACCCTCCTCTGCTCATCTGCACTCAAACTCTCAGGTACTTCTTCTTTCATCATATATGGCAAGCGAGGAACCACAGTGTGTTTGAAGGAGACCTTGACGTGTGGCAAGCTTCTCACAGATTATACAAGAAAGTAGAGTGGTGATCTATACGCTAGGATGCAAGCAAGACTCAGAAGACTGGTCTAGGGCTACCCATGCGATAAGTAAAGCCTAAAGCGATAGTTGATGATGGCGTTAGGCATCCAACTTGTAATCTTTAACATCTCAACTCTATCTAAGCTTGAGGTTGGTTTGTAATTTCATGCTGTGCTTAATACAATTCACTCACATATTGTGAGTTTTGCAAAAATAAAGAAAAGAGCTTGAGAAAATGCCGAGAGATCAACACTCCCACTTGTCACACACTGCGACACTTGTGACACTGGCTCACCTTTAAAAAAAAAGAAAATACCGAGAGATAAACACTCCCACTTGTCACACACCGGGACACTTGTGACACTGGCTTACCTTAAAAAAAGAAAACGTTTCAAAGCATTTAAAATGTAAAAGTGAAGGGTTCGATTTTAGGAAAGGAAAAAAAAGAGAAATGAATCTATGGGAGGTTTTCTCCTTGTCTAGCCAAGTGTCTTGCAGTGGGGTGGCCCCTCTTTCAGTCGATGTAACTATGGTTGCTGTGAGACATCATGGCTCGACACAAGCATGACTAGAATGTGTACTTCTTTTGGGTTGCACTCACAATTTTGACTTTTGTTAAAAAAAAGATTTTAGGAAAAGGAACAACATTCTACAATGGAAAGTCAAAAGACTTTGTACTCTCTATAGATAAAAATAGTATGTGACCCACACGTTACTGCGGCCAAGAAGGAGTATCATTCAATTTTGTGCAACCCCCCTCTCCCCTTCTTATAAATGATAACATGTGTAAGTATTCTTTATGCATCCAATTTAAGGTAGTGAGAACCATATCTTAAATGCTTTATTATGTGCACTAATGCTTTGTGCACATTGACTTTGTGCAGTAATGCTTTAAATCACATTGACTTTGTGCGACAATAGAAAGTGCAAGAGAATTAAATGAACATAACAACTATAGAGCATAAATTTAAAAGACTACACATGAGAGAGAGAGAGAGAGAACTATAGAGCATAAATTTAAAAGACTACACATGAGAGAGAGAGAGAGAGAGAGAGAGAGAGAGAGAGAGAGACTAAAAGAAAAAAAAAAATCCACTTCCATTACTGTAAGTAGTCGTTGTAAGCATAACCTATTATTTGTCTCTAAAGAAGAAGTTTTTTGAAAGCCACTAAATCTTGACTAACAAAACAACTACAACTTCAAATGACAGCCATGGACCCACACAATGAACGCTCCTACCAGAACAACGACGCCCCTCATACAGGGTGTATAATACAATCCTCCAATTCTCATATCTATCTCTATAACAGTATTCTGCATTGGCCGGCAAGCAATCTCCGAGCTCGCGAACCCGTATGCAAGCTGA
The DNA here is from genome assembly GCF_014529385.1 of Adiantum capillus-veneris. Classification (NCBI taxonomy): domain Eukaryota; kingdom Viridiplantae; phylum Streptophyta; class Polypodiopsida; order Polypodiales; family Pteridaceae; genus Adiantum; species Adiantum capillus-veneris. Next base: position 143,953,338 of record NC_140935.1, on the reverse strand, counting down.
ACCTGCATTACGATTCAAAGCCACACTAATATGAAAGTATCCTTGGAGTCCTTTGCAAAACTCATGCACTTCCATTAAAATGTTATCACGATAATAGTGATTCCTGCAAGCCAACTGGTTAATCACAATAAGTTCAATAACCAAAAAATATATAAAAAAAGCATTGTGCTTCATTGATGTACAACTTCAAAGCTTTCAATAATGTGTACTACATCATGTGTACTAAGTGGGCCTCTCCAACTAGGTGGATCTAAATGAGAAATTGTTAGTTTGAACACCAAGCTGAAAATTTTACAAAGGATATACTTAGATCCTACCATAGATAAGAAACGGCGGATGATGAAGCATCCAGCTAAATGTGGATACTGTCCAATGCCTTCTTTGACGTGGCATCTATAAATACAATATTTCAACCCCATTCAAGAAGCAACATAACGTCAGCTTTTCATGACAATCGAAGTGTATAGAGAATTGAATTAACATAGCAACTATAATATGTGATCCATATGTTGGTGCAAACCAAAAGAGGACACTATCAATACCATTGAAACTTTTAAATTCGTAACAAAATCTTAGTTCTCAATCACTCATATACATGCATAAAGAGCCGCACAAATCTACTCGTTTAGTGTATAAGCCACAAAATCATAATGAGATGAAAAAACATGAAAAATATCGCACATATGCAACAACTTAAAACAAAGGCAACACTTAGTTTTGAAATTTTGATGCCTTTTTTGAAAAGAAATAACTCCAAATGCAATACCAATAAACCTTCAAACACAGAAATATTTTATTTATGATTTACATTGTTCACTCCATGCAAAATGTCAAAACTCTTAGGAAACAAACAAAATAGTTAGTGGCAAAGGATGCTTTGGTGGAGTTTCAATTGGTAATATATAATAATTACCAAATTTCATACACTATCATACATCAATGACCCTTTTGTAAAAACAATCCCACAAACTCTATCGTCTTGTTTGAACCTTCCATAGTTAGGATACATTATAAATACTTTGTGGATACACATCACAACAGGGTCTCAATGGTCCTAATTGCAACCTTGAAGCTCACATAGCTAAGCATAGTTGTAATGATGGAATCCTCTTGTCTAACAACATGCTACCTTATGTCCTCAAGCCACAAAGGTAGTACCTCATATTGTTTGACAAAAACATCATCTCAACCAAGGACTCAAAACTTAGTCTAAGTATACTCTATGGATTCATGCAATGTAGATCAAGCAACACAAGTATAAAACCAAACAAAACAACATGTTCACTAATTTATCCTACCAACATAGTTCAAAGCAAGGTAGAATGAATCAAATTAACACACAGAACTACGTTCTTCAAATATTTCTAGTAGCCAAGGTTGAACGTTGCTATATGGCACAGTCATCAGAAGATCGAGCCATCTTTGTCATCAATGCATTCAATCGATTCAGGTGGACCTTGAACTGGGTTACTTCTCCTTCTAGAGCAAGGATCTGGTCCTTCAGTGCATCAATTTGGATCTGGATTTCCTATTGGGTATGTGTGAGATTTGCATTGATTCAAATTGTTGCTGCATGCGCACCAACATGTTGAATTGGTTCTTCTCAACCTGGGTGATTCCTCCATTGAAGCGTTGTGCACATAAACGCACCTCATTGCGAATGTCTACAATTTGTTGGCCATTCGCTTGCTGAGTCACGTCCAAACTGCTTCCAAGTGTCGTTCAAAGTCCATCTGCCTAGACTCACTACAGGTAAAGAAGTCCCATAATGCAGCCATGAGTTCGTGATTCCCATCATTTACCATAGGATTAATAGACGAGGATCCCACACATCGAGCACTTCTCTTTGTCGCTCGAACATTGCCAAACTTTGGAGGAATAGACTCAATACCATGACTCAGTCTCAATGATGGCATTGTTATTAGTGTTTTCCATAGCTGTACCATTAAAAAGTACATCACAATGCATATAAAGCTGAATTATGTGTCAACTACCACGTAAGAAGCAATCCCTTGTACAATATTACGAACATAACATCTTATCATACAAAAAAAACATAATCTACACAAAGCATAAGAGGTGGAAGTTAAAGCATAAGAGGTGGAAGTTCAGGAAAATACACAAAGAGACTTTAGAGTTTTCTTCATGCAACATGCATGATTTTCTCTAATCCTTATTGCACACCTCTCTCTCTCTCTCTCTCTCTCACACACACACACACACACACACACACACACACACACACACACACACACACACACACACACACACACACACACACACAAACACAACATAGCAAACTATATATCCTTTCACAAATGTGAGGATCAATGCATAGAATTGTTATGCTTAAACAAAGATCTCTAAGATATGAACCTAATATATTGGATCCCTCAAACTCAAATAGTAAGTGGAAAACTCTACTGCATAGAATTACAAAGTCATAATAAACGCCAAGACATTTAGAAATGTATCCATATCTTCAAAGAAAATTTCCTAGAATGGATCACAATTATGGAAAAGTTGTTGATATGTTTGTCATAGAAACAAACACAATCAAGGATACTATTGTGCCACAAATGATCTAAGAGGCAATGTTAACGTAGCTTGATTCATCATGCAATTGGCGATCAGCTTGGAGTTTCTCCATTCCTAAATTAAGGACTGTTTTTCCATCCCAAGGTTGATTATCTCCTGGATTAACAAACAAAACTAGTAAAAACGGAGACCTTTTCTGGAATAATACAATCGAAGCTCCAAACACAACAATTTACACGTACCAATTATTGTAGCTATGTATGGTATTGCCAAACATGCAAGTTGTTTAGGCAAGTAGATTTGGTAGATCAACTCAGCAAACCTAGAATTCTGGAGGTACTCCCAATCATTGGGAATAGAGTATCCTTCATATCTAGCAAACCACTGAGCATCATCTTCATCTTGGAAGACACACACTCCTTCCTTACTGAGTAAGAAATATCGATAGATGGAAACTTCCTAAGGTTCATAACACATAAGGAAACAAAAAAACCATGAGTCTTACTTTATGCCAAGGGAATTCCTAATTTCAAGCACACACACCTGGTCTTGTAGTGCGTGCGGATGGTCCTAACAATTTTTTTGTGTGGCAAAAGCGCACACCAAAAATGTGGCTCTGCTTAAAATAATGAAAAAAAAAATCAAGGTCCCAAAGATAACACAATAAGTCTCCACATAATGTCTTAATGGTGGACAAAAACATACCAGGATGTGGATGATCTTCCACATTTGATAGAAAGGACACCTCAGAGATGTAAGAAAACTGATCCATGATCTATATACCCAAATGGAAACCAAAAAATAGACAATGTTATAGAGAGAGATAGAAAATTAATTCATGAAATATTTTATGATTTGAAACATATACAAAGAAGAAGACAATGATGAGAAGGATTGGAGCCTTCATATGGCATTGATTAATATCTCATGGTATTGTTACTACAATTGTTTTGTAAATTACATCAATGTCATGTAGGAGAATTTTCACTCCAACAATTGAACGTGTGCGTGATAATGCAACACACAATTGTCTATGAGTGAAGACAAATATCACCAGGTATAGGCCCAACATCGTAATGCTTTGGCCCTGTGACTTATTTATCATCATATAGAAAGAAGGATTGGAACCTTCATATAGCATTGTTTAATATCTCATGATACACAATGTTTGTTGTTAGTGTAGTTGTTTTGTTTACATCAATGTCACGTAGGAGAATCTTCACTCCAACGGTTGAACGTGCAACATAGCAATGCTTTGCCCTGTGACTTATTTATCGTCATACAAAAAGCCAATCTAATTGGAAATTGTCTCCGTATAAGAACAAATGGCAACTTTGTACCAGAATTCACAAAACATATTCGAGGGATGAAAACCCGAGTGCCAACCCGTGTACCTGTAATAACTTCTGCCTCCAAAACTCTTGCATGAAATGCCTTGCACACCAAGCGTGTCCCATTACATAGACCTTGATTTGGATCAATGTTCCATAATAGAATTATTGGGGCATTCATCTTCAACTCCAAGCAATGTGTTGGAAATCCACCACCCAAGGTGAGACTATTTAAAAACTCCATAGAGTATAAGAAAGGATCTTGCATTGAGTTTTCCACCACAGAGTCAGCACTAAAGTATTGCACAACATCACCTTTCATTGTGTACAAGGCCTTAGCATTGAGAATATCAACTTCAGAGTTTTTTGGAGCAAGGATGGCCCCCTGTAAAACATATCATGGGTATTCCAAGTGATTAGAAAGATTACCATTTAAGATATAACCTTATAGGTTGGACAAATGGAGCTTGGCTTGGAGAAATGGTGGACCTTTGATTCTTTCCATGTTTCAATGGAGCCTATCTTGGATAAATGGTGGATCTTGCTTCTGTCCATGTTTCGATGGAGCCTAGCTTGAACAGTTGGTGGACCTTTGCTTCTCTCTATGTTTCAATAGAGTTAGCTTAGACACGTGGTGGATCTTCAAACTAAGCCAACTACTATCAATGTTTCCTAGCTTGGACAAGTGGTGGAGTGTTTCTCTACTCCATGTTTCAATGGATCTTAGCTTGGACAAGTGTTGGACCTTAAAACAAAAACCCCATGTACAACATAGAATGGATTTTCTAAATTTCAATGGAGTCTAGATTTAACAAATGGTGGAGCTTGTCTTCATCCATGTTTCAATGAAACTAGCTTGGACAAGTGGTGGACCTTGTAACAAACCCCCCCATGTACAACATATCATTGGTTTTCTAAGTGATGGGAAGGAATACCATTCAAGATATAAACTTATAGCTTGGATAAGTAGTTTACTTTAAAACCAAATTCATCATAATACAATGAAATACAGGTTAGCCAATTCCTAAATCTTGAGACCAAACCTCCCATGCTATTAGAGATAATATATTGGATATGTGGTGGACCTTCTATTATTTTCCCATGCCTAGTTTAGACTACCGGTACACTTTGCAGCTATAAAGGTTGGACGAGTTGTGGAGCCTTGTTTCTATCCATGTTTTAATGGATCCTAGCTTGGACAAGTGGTGGACCTTGTAAAAAAGCTTCCATGTACAACATATATGAGGTTTTCCATGTTTTAATGGAACCTATCTTGGACAAATGGTGAATCTTGCTTCTCTCCATGTTGATTTTGGAACTACCTTAGACAAGTGGTGGAGCTTTGCTTTTCTACTCTTCATAATACAATGAAGTATACGTTGGTTACATGGTGAATCTTAAGGCCAAACCTCCCATTTTACTAGAGATGATAGGTTGGACAAGTGGATCAACCTTCTATCATTTCTCCATGACTATATTGGACAATTAGTAGACCTAACATCTCTCTATGTTGTCTAGAGATAAGCTTGGACAAGTGATGGACCCTGCTTCTCTCTTCCCTTGGTTTACTAGTTTGAAGACTCAGTATATATACTTTCTTAGATCTAGCTTGAACAAGTGGTGGACCTTGTATCCACAAGGTCCACCACTTCCCTTGGTTTACTAGTTTGAAGACTCAGTATATATACTTTCTTAGATCTAGCTTGAACAAGTGGTGGACCTTGTATCCACAATCTTAATTCATTACAAAAAAGTATATGAAAAAATAACATAGGAATCTTGGTTTGAAGGTCAAGCAATTAGGTTCCAAATGCACATAATAATATATTTTCCACCCATAATAAAAGAAAGTTAAATATGTTATTACCAAATTGACAAAGGTAACGTCCAAGAATTCTAGCTTTGCATCTTGTCAGATCTAAATCTTCATCAAGGCAACATGCATGTATACATCAACTTTCAAGCCATTCAAGAATACATGCACTTAGATTCCATAGTTTTGTTTTCAAAGTCTTTTAGGTTCTAAAACTCTTTCACGTAAAGTATGTAATGACAAAATTCTTGAAGCAAACATTTGTGCCCAAGAAAAAGATCCCTCTCACATATTTAAAGTCCATGAATTCTCTGATCCATACTTACAAGTTTTATTTTGACATCAAACATCAATTCTCTCATAGTTACAAATAAATGCAACCTCGATATGAATTGACAAAAAATGAATTTCTTTTACTATATGACCCAACATAGGCCCCAATCAAATAAAAAATGAGTCTCCAAAAATTTGGGTGCACTCTAGCAATACATCAGAGTCCCCTTACAATAGGATGCACTCCAATAGTACATTGACGTCCCCTTAGAGTAGGGTGCACTCCATTCAAGTGTTCATAAAATTGACACACCTTTGTTTTTTTATAAAAAAGACTATATCAAATTATACAAATGTTGAAAGATACACACTAGAATAAAAAAAGCATCTTATGTCCATATTTATTCAATTCTTTCGTGTTGACAAGTACACACCAAGGACATAATTTGTCTCAGAATCACTATACTGATTTACAATTGTGTTGTATGTATAGACTCTCTTATCTCTTGCATACAACCATCCTACCAACCATGGAATTATGGTTCTCTGCAAGAAGTTTTGAAGTTGCTCGGAAGTTTGCCTCCACATCTTTGGAAATATAAGATATGTCCCTGGCATGTTCCACATCACCCTATATGGAGTGTCATAAAAAATTAAGGTATTGTTTGCATCCAAATCCTCAAATATCTTCCAAATATCACTCAAATTTTTGTGATAAACCCTTGTAAATCCTAACATAATATTTGGATTTTGGCAATTTTTGTTACTCATAAACACCTTGAACTTGGTATACTGCTCAGGAAAACATTTTTGTGTGATGCGTTGCACCCTTGTTAAGTTATAGTAACTCCATATCCATAGCTCAAAGTATTCAGCACAAAAATCCAAAAAACTTTGTGCGTCTGGTCGCACCACATGATAAACTTCATCTTTATCCTCCACAAGTCGCATGTGTTGAGCCCAAGATGGCATAGAATATCCATTTTTCATTTCAATTGTCATGAGAAGTAACCCCTCTAGATCCAAGATAAGTACTCTTTTGATGTCCTTGAAAGAAAGTGGTAGGTGATAAGGAGGTGATTCATTCCTTGGACAAGGTCTTGGAGGAGGTTGGATGGGTAATTCAATAGTTTTCTTCAATTTATGCCAGCATATAGCCAATCCATTTTTCTGTAATGGTTCTGAAATTAAAGAACAAGAACACTTAATGCAAACACAACAATAGACATGAGTTTTACATTGTCTACCCTAAGGTTTTATTAGATACCAAAATCCATCTATGATCTACTCATTAATAGAAAGAAATTCAAATTAAAATCCTGACTCTTTTTTATGCTACACTCTCTCTTAGTCTCAATACCATGGAGGTCAACTAAACTTAAGTCAACTAATAACTACTACTTGTTGTTAAAGGTATGCTTGAAGTGCATAAGGCTTAACCAATGCTCTAGTGTAGAATGGGTATTTAGGTATCAAGGTCTACCACTTATCCAAGCAAAGATCCATTTAGATATGGAAACCCAAATTTTCTTAATATAATGATATAGAGTGGACAAGTGGTGAATCCTGAGACCAAACCACTCATGCTACTAGGGATAATAGATTGGACAAGTGGTGGACCTTGAATGTAAACCCCCCATGTACAAAGTATCAGGGGTTTTGGGTATTTCAATCGACTCTAGCATCTTCGAGACATGGTGGAGCTTACTTCTCTCCATGTTTCAATGGAGTCTATCTTGGATAAATGGTGGAGCATCATTCTCTCCATGTTTCAATGGAGCCTAGCTTGGACAAGTGGTGGACGTTTGTTTCTCTCTATGTTTGAACAGATTTAGCTTGGACAAGTGGTGGACCTTGGAACAAAATCCCCATGTAAAACATATCATGGACATTACAAGTGGTGAGAAAAAATACCATTCAATATATAACCTTATAGGTTGGACAAGTGGTGGACCTTAACACCCAATTATTATTAATATAATGACATAGAGTGGACAAGTGGTGAATTTTGTGACCAAACCTACTAGGAAAAGTAGGTTGGACAAGTGGTGGACCTTGAATGCAAACCCCCCATGTACAAAATATCACTCATGCTACTAGGAATAATTTGGTATTAAGGTCCATGTTTCAATGGAGCCTAGCTTGGAAAAGTGGTGGACCTTTGTTTCTCTCTATGTTTCAATAGAATTAGCTTGGACAAGTGGTGAACCTTGGAACAAAACCCCCATGTAAAGCATGTCATGGGCATTACAAGTGGTGATAAAAAATACCATTCAAGGTATAACCTTATAGGCTGGACAAGTGGTGGACCTTAGCACCCAATTCCTCTTATTATAATGACATAGAGTGGAAAAGTGGTGAATTGTGAGACCAAACCTACTAGGGATAATAGGGTGGACAAATGGTTGACCTTGAATGTAAATCACCCATGTACAAAATATCATGGGTTTTGCGTATTTCAATGGAGCCTAGCATATAGGAGACATGGTGGAACTTACTTATGTCCATGTTTTAATGGAGCCTATCTAGGAGAAATGGTGGAGGTTCTTTCTCTCCATGTTTCAATGGAGCCTACCTTGGACAAGTGGTGGATCGTGGAATGAAACTCCCATGAAAATCATATCATGGGCATTTCAAGTGGCGAGAAAGGATACCATTTAAGATATAACCTTATAGGTTGGACAAGTGGTGGACCTTAACACAATATAATCACATAGAGTGTACAAGTGGTGAATCTTGAAACCAAACCACTCATGCTACTAGGGATAATAGGTTAAACAAGTGGTGGGCCTTGAAATAAAACCCCCTAGAGTGTTTCAATGGAGCCTAGCTTGGAAACATGGTAAAGCTTGCTTCTATCCATGTTTCAATGCAGCCTATCTTGGATTAATGGTGGAGCATCATTCTCTCCATGTTTCAATGGAGCCTAGCTTGGACAAGTGGTGGACCTTTATTTCTCTCTATGTTTGAATAGAGTTATCTTGGAAAAGTGGTGGACCTTGGATCAAAACCCCCATGTAAAACATATCATGGGCATTACAAGTGGTGAGAAAAAATACCATTTAATATATAACCTTATAGGTTGGACAAGTGGTGGACCTTAACACCCAATTATTCTTAATATAATGACATAGAGTGGATAAGTGGTGAACTTGGGACCAAACCTACTAGGGAAATAGGTTCGACAAGTGGTGGACATTGAATGTAAACCCCCCATGTACAAAATATCACTCATGCTACTAGAAATAATTTGGTATTAAGGTCCATGTTTCAATGCAGCCTAGCTTGGAAAAGTGGTGGACCTTTGTTTCTCTCTATGTTTCAATAGATTTAGCTTGGACAAGTGGTGGACCTTGGAACAAAACCCCCATGTAAATCATGTCATGGGCATTACAAGTAGTGAGAAAAAATACCATTCAAGCTATAACATTATAGGTTGGACAAGTAGTGGACCTTAACACCCAATTCCTCTTAGTATAATGACATAGAGTGGACAAGTGGTGAATCATGAGACCAAACCTACTAGGGATAATAGGTTGGACAAGTGGTGAACCTTGAATGTAAACCCCCCATGTACAAAATATTATGGGTATTGGGTATTTCAATGGAGCCTAGCAACTTGGAGACATGGTGGAGCTTATTTCTCTCCATGTTTCAATGGAGCCTATCTAGGAGAAACAGTGGAGGTTCCTTCTCTCCACGTTTCAATGAGCCTAGCTTGGACAAGTGGTGGACCTTTCTTTCTCTATATGTTTTAATAGAGTTAGCTTGGACAAGTGGTGGACCTTGGAATGAAACCCCCATGTAAAACATATCATGGGCATTTCAAGTGGTGAGAAAGGATACCATTTAAAATATAACCTTATAGGTTGGACAAGTGGTGGACCTTAACACATAGTTCTTCTTAATATAATGACATAGAGTGTACAAGTGGTGAATCTTGAGACCAAACCACTCGTGCTACTAGGGATAATAGGTTGGACAAGTGGTGGACCTTGAATGTAAACCCCTCATGTACAAAATTATGGGTTTAGGGTATTTCAATGGAGCCTAGCTTGGAGACATGGTGGAGATTGCTTCTCTCAATTGTTCAATGGAACCTATCTTGGAGAAATGGTGGATCATCCTTCTCTCCATGTTTCAATGGAGCCTACCTTGGACAAGTGGTGGACCTTTGCTTCTCTCTATGTTTCAATAGAGTTAGCTTGGACAAGTGGTGGGTCTTGGAACAAAACCCCTTTGTAAAACATAGCATGGACATTACAAGTGATAAGGAAAAATATCATTCAAGATATAACCTTACAGGTTGGAAAAGTGGTGATGGACCTTGACAAGTGGTGAAGGATACCATTTTAGATATACCCTTATAAGTTGGACAAGTGGTGGACCTTAACACCCAGTTATTTTTAATATAATGACATAGAGTGGATAAGTGGTGAATCTTAAGACCAAACCACTCATGCTACTAGGTATAATACGTTAGAGAAGTGGTAGACCTTGAATGTAAACACCCCATGCACAAAATATCATGGTTTTAGGGTGTTTCAATGGAGCCTAGAATCTTAAAGACATGGTAGATCTTGATTCTTTCCATGTTTGAATGGCACCTATCGTGGAAAAATGATGGAGGTTACTTCTCTCCATGCTTCAATGGAGCCTAGCTTTGACAAGTGGTGAACCTTTGCTTCTCTCTATGTTTGAATAGAGTTAGCTTGGACAAGTGGTGGACCTTTGCTTCTCTCTATGTTTGAATAGAGTTAGCTTGGAAAAGTGGTGGACCTTGGAATGAAACCCCCATGTAAAACATATCATGGGCATTTCAAGTGGTGAGAAAGGATACCATTTAAGATATAACCTTATAGGTTGGACAAGTGGTGGACCTTAATACATAGTTCTTCCTAATATAATGACTAGAGTGTACAAGTGGTGTATCTTGAGACCAAACCACTCGTGCTACTAGGGATAATAGGTTAGACAAGTGGTGGGCCTTGAAATAAAACCCCCCATGTACAAAATAAAATGGGTTTAGGGCATTTAAATGGATCCTAGCTTTGAGACATGGTGGAGCTTTCTTCTCTCCATGTTTCAATGAAGCCTATCTTGGAGAAATGGTGGAGCATCCTTCTCTCCATGTTTCAATATAGCTTAGCTTGGACAAGTGGTGGATCTTTGGTTCTCTCTATGTTTCAATAGAGTTAGCTTGGACAAGTGGTGGACATTGAAACAAAACTCCCATGTAAAACATATCATGGGTAGTTCAAGTTGTGAGAAAAAAAACCATTTAAAATATAACCTTATAGGTTGGACAAGTGGTGGACCTTAACACCCAATCCTTTTTAATACAATGACATAGAGTGGACAAGTGGTGAATCTTGAGACCAAAGCTATCAAGCTACTAGGGATACTAGGTTGGACAAGTGGTGGATCTTGAATGTACATCCCCTATGTACAAAATATCATGGGTTTAGGGTGTTTCAATGGAGTCTAGAATATTGGAGACATGGTGGAGCTTGCTTCGCTCCATGTTTCAAGTGGTGGACCTTCAATTATTTTCCCATACCTAGTTTAGACAACCCATACACTTTGCAACTCTAAAGGTTGGACGAGTGGTGGAGCTTTGTTTATTTCCATGTTTTAATGGATCCTAGCTTGGACAAGTGGTGGACCTTGGAAAAAAGTCCCCCCTGTACAACATACTGAGTTTTTTCATGTTTTAATGGAAGAGAGATTTGACAAATGGTGGAGCTTGCTTATCTCCATGTGGATTTTAGAACTAGCTTGGACAAGTGGTGGAGCTTTGCTTTTCTACTCTTCATAATACAATGATGTATAGGTTGGTTACATGGTGAATCTTAAGGCCAAACCTCCCACCTTACTAGAGATGATAGGTTGGACAAGTGTTCAACCTTCTATCATTTCTCCATGCCTATAATTAGACAATTAGTAGAACTAGCATCTTTCTATGTTGTCTAGAGCTGAGCGTGGACAAGTAGTGGACCTTGCTACTCTCTTCCCTTGGTTTATTAGTTTGAAGACTCATTATATATACTTGCTTAGATCTATATAATTACTCATTAGTTAGGTTACAAGTAGGTATGTAATTTGTTAGCCCCAAGGGACTTTGAATATTGAATAGTAAGAAAGTCAAGTGCTGGTTTGAAGATCTTTTGCTTATCTAAACTAGACTCTAACTCAATAATAAGTCTCTTAAGTTCCACGAATTGTCCTATCTAGGCTCCAAAAGAGTCTTAATTGGTTTGTGCTAGATTCTAACTTCCTTGATGGGGTAGAATCCTAGAAAAATGAGGCACTATAAGTTTTACCTTAGCTCAAATGGATTTTCACTTAAACTAGACTGCAATTTGGCACTCTAGTATCTTTGTCTTGATGGAGTTTAACACTAGATACATAGTAGTGATATTTAAGCTTCATGTCTCTTCACTTGATCGAGATATGAGACCATACTTTCAAGGTCACCACTTGTCTTACCTAAAGACCAATGTGAGACATGGGAGCAAGAAATCCATCCGATATTGTTTTAAGGACTATTACATAGACAATCAATAACTTAAGTAAAGCAAAAAGACTTGGATCTTTCACAATTAATAACTTAAGTAAAGCCAAAAAGACTTGGATCTTTGATAGTTTTTTTCAAACTAAAAAAGCACAATCTCATGCTAACAAAACTATAAATCACAATTGAAAGTTTTGAACGAGAAAAAGATCAGCAATCTTATAAGAAGGATACTTTTCATTTCATTTGATGATTACAAACTAAAAGAAAGTCTCTCAAGAAATTGATAAACAAAAAATGTAGGTGACTGCTTCATTATTTTGAGCAACATATCAAAATCTCTATTGATTGAGCTCCATCTAGTAGTATCCTTTGTAAGATCCTGCAGGAAGGAATAAAAAGAAAGATTTGTTAGATACCATGCACATGAGTGTTCAAGTATGTGTATCAAGAATATATGACATGTCACTAGTACCTTAGGGTTGCTTTCTATCCAGCCTTAGAAGATTGTTCTCAGCTTTCACCTTATTTATATAAGCCTTTGCTGTGGTTGCCTTCAAAACTCCTTTTGTGTTACAACCCAATTTCCTAGCTAAAGTGGTCAATTGTGACGCCTTCATGCTTTCAATGGGTGTACGCTCCTTTGCTAAGATCTCTTGTATTTGGGCTCTTCTCATTTCATTGCGGTGGCTTGTGTCACTTGCATCGTCAATTATAGTTTCATCCCTGTCACCTTTTGTAGGTGGTATTCTTCTTGTAAAGAACACCTTAGCTGACCAAACATCATTTTTCTGCTTCCAATACTCCATGATTTGTTTGTATTCACTATCATTTGTCACTATAGGTTGTCCATAACGATTAGAAGCAATTAAATCACGCACATCCCTTCTCTCATCAAGCTGAATCAAGTATGGTAGTAGCTCCTCCAAGAGCATATTGTCAACCATCTTCTCAGCATCAAATTGTGGTGGAAAAATGCAATTGTTTACTGGTGAAATACATCCGTTGTAAGGAGAGTCATCAATAAGCACTGTTCTTTGTGGATCACATTCAAACCCCATGGCAATTTTGGCTAGAGGCTTGAACATTGCCTCAACGTTTGGATTGTCGGGTCTAACCAATTTTTGAGTTTGAGCGGTGTAGCAAACATCTTGCGACCAAATTGCAAAGAAAGGCAATGTATCCTCAGCTAAGTTGTTTAGTGCTGCAAGGATTTGATACACATTATTCCTAGTAGCTGTCGACCAAATTGCAACATTAAACCTCTGTAAAATAGTCTTCAAGAATTGGATGCAACCTGGCCTGAGTATAATATATCTTTTTGAATCCATTTGCACTGAGTTGTGGTGTGAGGATGGTTGAGGGGAACGTTTCAACAATAGACCATTTAAATCCAATATAATTGTAAGCATGGATTTCTCAACATCTACGCTACATGACGTAGTACCAATTGGCAATAGCTCGTGAGTGGACTTTTCAGTCTCTTTTGATGTATGTTGCATTTTTGAAGCATCGATTTCTTGGTTCTCATTATTGGAAGCTTGCTCAAGTTGCACAACACTAGACTCTAGTATAGAAATATCATCCATCTTGGGCACTTTAGAAACCATAGAATCTATGGATTCTATAGTTGTTGACTGAACCATAGGAGCATTATCCATCCCAGTTTGTGAATCTAAGAAAACACACACACAAATGGTATCTCAAAACCACTAGAATTTTATTCACCATATTTATATGTAGAACTCCTAGTAAGAAATTTATTTAAGGTAAAGTCGTTGTTAGAATCCTTGCAACCATTTTCAGCATTCGTACACCAAACACCACTTGTCTAAAATACAATCTACTAACTCAACATTTTCCATCCTACACTTTATTAAAGATGAGTACTTAAAGTGAAAACTAAAAGCCACCCTTGTTGAGGAAACATGGATACAAGGTCCACCAAATGTCCAACCTAGACTACAAGCAAACAATTAGAGATTTGGCTTAGATTTGGATTCAAAGGCCACCACTTATTCAAGTAAGATAACTCCACTTGTTTAAGACAGTAATGTTTGAAGCCCCACCACTTGTCCAACCTAGACATTGATTAAATTTTGGTAAGATTTATCACAAATCTAGAGTAGAATCAAGATTCTATGGCCAAGGTAGTCAAATAAGTTAGACAACACACAAAGCATAAGAGCACTTTAGATTCTCGTTGAGCATAAACTAAACAATAATCAAATGTTATATTCACTTGAGATTTCATCCATGAAAAATGAAAATGATGCATGTACTTGAGATTTCCATCCATGTACAATACTTTACAATGTCAAGTAAAGTTATAGTCAGCAAACAACTCTTCTCCTGCTTCAACTTGACAAATAGTCTCAATGCATACATGGCCATATTCTTCTGACTTGATGTGTGAAGAGGTGCATTTATGCCAAGGTGGCAAATTTGGATCAAATGTATAGCGTACGTTGGGACAGACATTTGTACTGTGAGAACTATTTATATAGCCCGACACGTTTCCTTCTTCTACACAACCAATAATGTATGATTGATCTTCCTCTTCTTCTATGTTTGGATCCTCTAGAAGAGAATATTTATAAGCTCTTGGAAAAATTTTGCATATCTTTTTCCAGTCTTGAAATCTATACTTATGCCCTCCATAGTTTAGAATAGTCAAACCACTTTCCAGGGTAGTATGCACAAATAGCCCATAACCAGCTCCTTCAATACATGAAAGTCGCACTTCAAAATCCACACCGTTAATATGGAAAATTACATCTTTGGGAATAGGAAAAGTTGGTGTCCCAAAAGGATCTTCATGCCAATCATAGTGTGAAATACATCTAGTTTTTATATCACTTAACTCCTTTGTGTCTGCAAAAAGAAGAAAATATTATGCATAAAATAATGACAATATCAAAGAAAGATATCATTATTTTATAGTCCAATAGGTCTATTGTATGGAAGACTTAGAGTGCCTCTTACATGGTGCCTCCAAGGTTTCCAAAAAATAAAATCATTGGAAAAAAAAGGCCACTGTGTCTCCAATCTATTGCCCATTTGAAGCATAGAGAGAACCAAGGTCCACCACTTGTCCAAGCTAGACATGGAGCATTGACACAAGATCCAACACTTATCCAAGAACCCTATAGTATATGTGGTAACATGGGATGCATTGATGCAACAAAAGTAGTCTAGCCTCCTCATCCATCTCTTTTTTCTTGTAGCCTAGAGGGATTAGTTTCAAGGTCTATCACTAGTCAAAAACTACACATAGAACATTGATACAAGGTTCCACCACATGTGAAACCTATCATCTCTAGTAGCATGGATGGTTTGATATCAAGGTTCACTGCGTGTCCTACCTATACTCTATTGTAGCATAGAGATTCTGGTTTGGTGGTACTACACTTGTCCAAACTTGGCTTGTTGTTGATATCTGGAGGTAATCAAGGGTCCTCCACTTGTCCAAGTTAGGCATATAAAACAATTGCAAGGTCCACCATGTGTACAACATATGATTGATTATAGCATGCATGGTCTTATTTCATGGGCAACCATCTTCTCTCCAACATGTGTCCAACCTCGGCTCCATTGAAGCATGGAGAGAAGCAAGGTCCACCACTTATCAAAGCTATTATTTTCTCCCAGTGCTTTCAAAACCCATAATACGTTGTACATGGGGGGGGGGGGGGGATTCTTGTTTCAAGGTCCACCACTTGGCTAAGATTGGATCCATTGAAACATAAAGAGAAGCAAGCTCTACCATTTGTCCAAGCTAGGTGCCATTGAAACATGAAAACCCCATAATATGTTGTATACGGGGGGTTTTTTCAAGGTCTACCACTTGTCTAAGCTATGGTCCATTGGAACATGGAGAGAATCAAAGCTCCACCACTTTTCTAAGCTAGGATCCATTGAAACATGGAGAGAAGCAAGCTCCATTGTTTGTCTAAGCTAGGCTCCATTGGAACATGGAGAAAACAAGCTCCACCACTTGCCTATTATTGCATAGAGATTCTGGTTTGAAGGTCCACCACTTGTCCAACCTTGCCTTCATGTATGGAGATAATAAAGAGTGCAATGCTTCTCTAAGCTAGGGACATAAAAGAGTTTCAAGGTCCACTACATATACGATCTATGATGGGTTGTAGCATGGGAGGTTTCATTTTAAGGTTGACCACTTCTCCAGCTCCGCTTGTCCAACCTCAGATCCATTGAAGAATGGAGAATAAAGGTGTACCAACTCTCCAAAATAGGCAAGAAATCTCTATAAAACCCATGAATTGTTAATATATGCTATGCTGTGGAGTTTTGTTTGAAGTTCCACTCCTTATCCAAGCTACAATCCATTGAAGCATGGAAATAAGTAAGATATATCTCTAGTCCAAGATAGGATCCATTGAAACATAGAGAGAATCAAGGTCCACCACTTGTCCAAGCTATGCATGGGTAATTGATATAAGGACCACTACGTTTTCACCTATACTATGCTCTATCATGGATGGTTTCATATACCACCAATTTTCCAACCTATTTAGTAGGTTGTATTATGGGGGTTTGGTTTCAAGGTACTTCACTTGTCTAAGGTGGGTTCCATTGAACCATGGAGAGAAACAATGTCTACCACTTGTCCGAAATATGCTCCTTTAAAACATAAAAAGCAAGGTCCACCACTTGTCCAAGCTAATGTTTCTCTCCATTGAAGCATGGAGAGAAACAAGGTCTACCACCTGTCCAAAATATGCTCCATTGAAACATAAAAGCAAGGTCCACCACTTGTCCAAGCTAATATAACAAATGGGTGTTGGTTACAAGGTGTACCACACTTGTCTAAACTAGTCTTCATGCAAGGTCACCACATGTCCAAGCTATATGATCTTGGTTTGAAGGTCTACCACACCTCTTGAAATTAGGATCCATGTAAGGTCCACCTTTTGTCAAGCTATGCTTTAGTGAGTACTAAAACTAAGTAAATTGCAGTACTTAAATACCTTTCCAAGCTCATTAAGATTTTGGTCTCTAAGGCCACACCACCACATGTCTAATCTATGCTCTAATTGATTACTTATGCTAGTTCTCAAAGTCCAAACATAAGCTCCCTTCTAGCAAGGTTAGTTTAAATTTAGGCTCCAACACCTGTCTAAGCTAGGTTCAATTTATGAAGCATCACCATTTAACCATGCTACGATCTAATGTATCATATCAAGGGGGTATTGATAAAAGGTCCAAAACTTATTGAGTTCAAGCTCTTAAGTAATTAAGTCTTTGTGAGTATTAAATGTTATAGTTTTAGTCTAAAGATCCACCATTCAAAAACTCAAGTAATTTACTATTTACATTCAAACCTTGAATGCTTGAGATAAAAAATACAAACTCAATCAATACTATATAAAGCAAAATCTAACATTAAGAGTATCAAATCAGTAACAAGAAACACTAACATGCACAAGAAACTCAAAACATACGTGTCTCCATTTCCAAAAAGTCCTCCATTGACAGAGGATGTTGTTGTTGTGTTCTTTTCTTCTCTTTGTGGAGAGCACTCCTCTGTAACAGGCACAATGTCGCTGATTGCGAAGTGGATTGTTGAAGTCCAGCCCATTTTTCTATATCTTCATGAGACTTAACAAAGTCTAGCAGCATGGTCTCCACGTTTTTTGCCTCCTCCACACTATCAATTAAGCATATAACTTCTTTTTTCTGTTGTATTCCTTCTTGTGCAACCAAGGAGCCATCACCAAAAACATCAACAAGCTTGCGGTCTTCAAAACAATATGTACGAATGTAGTGCTTGACCAAAGCTCTTTTTTTGGCCTCCAAATATTGCAAATCTGACATATCGTTATCTGCTACTTGAAGAAGAGAACAATCAATTGGCATGGGATGTTCCTCTGATCTTCTTCTCAGGTCTTCAAATGCATTGCCTTGTCCCAAGAAGGCAATAACTGTTAGGAATTGAATTGCTCCTTTGCAAGGAGCTGATGGAAAGTGATGCAATGCACCACAACAATGGTAGCTCAGATTATCTCCCATGGCGTGAAAGGCACATTGCAATTTTGTGAAGTTAGTGAAATCCACAAATGCAAGAAAGACAAATCCAGGATCTGTTGACCCTCCAGCAATAGCCAAGATCCCATCCAAAGCATTGTTAAATGTCTCCTCACTCCACTTCAAATTGCCTCCAACGTTTTTTGTCATATCTAAAACACATAAGCCAATAGGCACTTTATTATTGAAGTGGCGCATCAAGTAGAGATTGCCTTCCATTTGTAGGCTCACCACATAGATTGACCATGGCAAATCTCTAGGCTCAGTTTTCTCCTTTTGAAGGTGAATTGCCCATTGCATGTATTTTATTGCTCCATCTGGAAAAGCCATTTTCTTTGTTCCACGCGTCAAACTAGATCTGATCCATTCCTCGCATAGCATTAAAATTGTTTTATAAACAACATCATTGATGTTATACATTTTGACCACCTCCTCCCAGTCTTTACATGGTGAAGACTCATTCAAATTGTTGAAGCCTTCAAGAAGTGCATCTTGAATCAATTTGTCTTGCTTCAACTGCTTGATTCGATCATACATGTCAGTTGCATCACCATCCTTTGCACTCTTTGACAGTAAAATCTTCTCATCTCTAATCTCTTCTTGAATAGTCTTTACCTCTGATTCCTCAAGGCCACAAAGGTATCTAAATACAGTTGTTGGGGGTTTCTTATTCTCCTCTTCTAGATTTTCAATGATTTCTATCCAGCAATCATAAACTAAATCAGAGTACGTGACCATGTGTGCCTGTTTAGCAATCCAACTTGCTGCTGCACTCATTCTTGCCAATCGAAGAAAAGCCTAAAAAGAAATAGAGAAATAATTAAACTATTGAGCAAGATTTGTTAATTAAACACTATCAAAAAGACAAAGAAAATAACTTACATCCCATCCGGCACGAGATGCATGTCCCTCTGCAATTCCACTTGCTGCCTTTGGTGGTCGTCCTGAGAAGATCCATTGACTCCGTAAATGTCTCAATATTTGGCTGTAAGGTTGCTTGACATACAATGCCTGAGCCTCCTCATTTGCAATGGCAGATATAGCAGTTGCAACAAATGGAGGAGCATTCACAACAATGCGAGCCTTTCTAAATTTATACACGCTAATCAGTCTTTCAAAGATCTCTTTGTTGTTTTGTTCATTGTGAAGCAAAACTTTTGCAGCATAGATTGAATGCTGCCCATCAAGAATCCAATAATGATAATCTTTAATTTTTTGCTCCTCTACCTCTTCTACTGCCAAAGGCCAAGTCCCCTTCTTTGATTTTGCATTTCGAACAGGCATCAAATATGCACATGCTGCAGGCTTGGTCGTACTCCGTGAAAATCCAAATAACACACTTTCAGCGTGTTTTTTATCCATAATACGTGCATTATAGTGATCAGGAGCAAGCCAACAATTTTGAATAGGGATATCAAATTCCCTATATTGGAAAGGAAAATAATTTATGTACTTATTCATTCCACCTGTATCTTTTTCTTGTCCTTTCATGGCCTCAGCTTCTAAAACATCTGGATCCACAATTCTCATCTTTGACATTGAACCCTCTGTTGATGAGGATGCCAAAGATGCCTTGTCTACATCCAAAATGGAACTAGTTTCGCTTAGCTGCTACTTTTTGCACTTTTGCTTGCTTCTTTGTGGATGGTGGTCGTGAAGCTTTCACCTTTTTTCGTTGTAGTGTGGCAATGATGGAGCTTTGAAGTTGATCTGCTGTGATATTTGGATTTGATTCTGCAAACTTCCATCCTCGAGAAAACATTGTCTCTTCTTTGTTTCTAGACATGCGCTCCAATGCATATGCTCCTGGAGATAGTTGAAATTCTAGATTCATTGGAACTAGAATGTCAATGCATTCCACCTCTGGATGACTATCAACTACAGAGACAGATGCTTCCACAACTTGTCCAACATCTTCAAACAAGCTATCATTCTCCTTTTTGGAAATAAATAGATGCACCTTATGAAATTGTGCACCCTCTATACCATGTATGTCCAAATACCATTTCCTAACATCATTGCAAGTATAGTCAACTAAGACAGCAACCCTTGCAACCTGTTTTTTTGGAGCCATCTTTCCTGAAACAAAAAACACCAAATGTTATTTTAGCATATACTTTTTTGTAATGAATTAAGTTTGTGTGAATACAAGGTCACTAGTAGCATGAGTGGTTTGGTCTCAAGATTCACCACTTTTCCACTCTATGTCATTATATTAAGAAGATCTGGGTGTTAAGGTCCACCACTTGTCCAACCTATAAGGATATATCTAAAATGGTATTATTTACCACCACTTGGAATGCACATGATAGGTTTTACATAGGGGTCTGGTTCCAAGGTCCACCACTTGTCCAAGCTAACTCTATTGAAACCTAGAGAGAATCAACGGTCCACCACTTGTCCAAGCTAGGCTCCATTGAAACATGGAGAGAAGGATGCTCCACCATTTGTCCAAGCCAGGTTCGATTGAAACATGAAGAGAAGCAAGCTGCACCATGTCTCCAAAATGCTAGGCTCCATTGAAATATCTTAAACCCATGATATTTCGTACATGGGGGGTTTACATTCAAGGTCCACCACTTGTCCAACCTATTATCACTAGTAGCATGAGTGGTTTGGTCTCAAGATTCACCACTTTTCCACTCTTGTCATTATATTAAGAAGATCTGGGTGTTAAGGTCCACCACTTGTCCAACCTATAAGGCTATATCTTAAGGTATTCTTTCTGACCACTTGGAATGACCATGATATGTTTTACATGGGGTTTGGTTCCAAGGTCCACCACTTGTCCAAGATAACTCTCTATTGAAACAAAGAGAGAAGCAAAGGTCCACCACTTGTCCAAGCCAGGGTCCATTAAAACATGGAGAGAAGGATGCTCCACCATTTGTCCAAGATAGGCTCCATTGAAACATGAAGAGAAGCAAGCTGCACCATGTCTCCAAGATGCTAGATCCATTGAAATACCTTACACCCACGATATTTTGTACATATGGAGTTTACATTCAAGGTCCACCACTTGTCCAACCTATTATCTCTAGTAGCATGAGTGGTTTGTCTCAAGATTCACCACTTTTCCACTCTATGTCATTACGTTAAGAAGATCTGTGTGTTAAGGTCGACCACTTGTCCAACCTATAAGGGTATATCTTAAAGGGTATTATTTCTCACCACTTGAAATGTCCATAATATGTTTTACATGGGGGTTTGGTTCCAAGGTCCACCACCTGTCCAAGCTAACTCTATTGAAACATAGAGAGAAACAAAGGTCCACCACTTGTCCAAGCTAGACTCCATTGAAATATGGAGAGAAGGATGCTCTATCATTTGTCGAAGCTAACTCTATTGAAACATGGGGGGTTTACATTCAAGGTCCACCACTTGTCCAACCTATTAACGCTAGTAGCATGAGTGGTTTGGTCTCAAGATTCACCACTTTTTCACTCTATGTCATTATATTAAGAATATCTGGGTGTTAAGGTCCACCACTTGTCCAACCTATAAGGCTATATCTTAAGGGTTATTCTTTCTCACCACTTGGAGTGAATATGATAGGTTTTACATTGGGGTTTGGTTCCAAGGTCCACCACTTGTCCAAGAAAACTCTATTGAAACATAGAGAGAAGCAAAGGTCCACCACTTGTCCAAGCTAGGGTCCATTGAAACATGGAGAGAAGGATGCTCCACCATTTGTCCAAGATACGCTCCATTGAAACATGAAGAGAAGCAAGCTACACCATGTCTTCAAGATGCTAATCTCCATTGAAATACCTTAAACCCATGATATTTCGTACATGGGGGGTTTACATTCAAGGTCCACCACTTGTCCAACCTATTATCTCTAGTAGCATGAGTGGTTTGGTCTCAAGATTCACCACTTTTCCACTCTATGTCATTATATTAAGAATTTCTGGGTGCTAAGGTCCACCACTTGTCCAACCTATAAGGCTATATCTTAAACTTTATTCTTTCTCACCACTTGGAGTTACCATGATAGGTTTTACATGGGAGTTTGGTTACAAGGCCCACCACTTGTCCAAGCTAACTCTATTGAAACATAGAGAGAAGCAAAGGTCCACCACTTGTCCAAGCTAGGCTCCATTGAAACATGGAGAGAAGGATGCTCCACCATTTGTCAAAGATAGGCTCCATTGAAACATGAAGAGAAGCAAGCTGCACCATGTCTCCAAGATGCTAGGCTCCATTGAAATACCTTAAACCCATGATATTTCGTACATGGGGGGTATACATTCAAGGTCCACCACTTGTCCAACCTATTATCCTTAGTAGCATGAGTGGTTTGGTCTCAAGATTCACCACTTTTCCACTCTATGTCGTTATATTAAGAAGATCTAGGTTTTAAGGTCGACCACTTGTCCAACCTATAAGGCTAGATCTTAAAGGGTATTATTTATCACCACTTGAAATGACCATGATATGTTTTACATGGGGGTTTGGTTCCAAGGTCCACCACTTGTCCAAGCTAACTCTATGGAAACATAGAGAGAAGCAAAGGTCCACCACTTGTCCAAGCTAAGCTCCATTGAGACATTTAGAGAAGGATGATCCCCCATTGGTGGAAGATAGGCTCCATCGAAACATGAAGAGAAGCAAGCTGTACCATGTCTCCAAGATGCTAGGCTTCATCGAAATACCTTAAACCCAGGATATTTTGTACATGGGGGGTTTACATTCAAGGGCCACCACTTGTCCAAGCTATTATCGCTAGTAGCATGAGTGGTTTTGTCTCAAGATTCACCACTTTTCCACTCTATGTCATTATATTAAGAATATGTGGGTGTTAAGGTCCACCACTTGTCCAACCTATAAGTTTATATCTTAAAGGTTATTCCTTCTTACCACTTGGAGTGACCATGATAGGTTTTATATGGAGGTTTGGTTCCAAGCTCCACCACTTGTCCAAGCTAACTCTATTGAAACAGAGAGGATCAAAGGTCCACCACTTGTCCAAGCTAGGCTCCATTGAAGCATGGAGAGAAGGATGCTCCACCATTTGTCCAAGATAGGCTCCATTGAAACATGACGAGAAGCAAACTGCACCATGTCTCCAAGATGCTAGGCTCCAGCGAAAAACATTAAACCCATGATATGTCGTAGATGAGGGGTTTACATTCAAGGTCCAAAACTTGTCCAAGCTTCTATTGGTAGTAGCCTGAGTGGTTTGGTCTCAAGATTCACCACTTTTCCACTCTATGTCATTATATTAAGAATATGTGGGTGTTAAAGTCCACCACTTGTCCAACCTATAAGGCTACATCTTAAAGGTTATTCTATCATACCACTTGGAGTGACCATGATAGGTTTTACATGGGGGTTTGGTTCCAAGGTCCACCACTTGTCCAAGCTAACTCTATTGAATCATAGAGAGAAGCAAAGGTCCACCACTTGTCCAAGCTAGGCTCCATTGAAACATGGAGAGAAGGATGCTCCACCATTTGTCGAAGCTAACTCTATTGAAACATGGGGGGTTTACGTTCAAGGTCCACCACTTTTCCAAGCTATTACCGCTAGTAGCATGAGTGGTTTTGTCTCAAGATTCACCACTTTTTCACTCTATGTCATTATGTTAAGAATATTTGGGTGTTAAGGTCTACCACTTGTCCAACCTATAAGACTATATTTTAAAGGTTATTCTTTCTCACGACTTGGAGCGACCATGATAGGTTTTACATTGGGGTTTGGTTCCAAGGTCCACCACTTGTCCAAGCTAACTCTATTGAAACATAGAGAGAAGCAAAGGTCCACCACTTGTCCAAGCTAGGGTCAATTGAAACATGGAGAGAAGGATGCTCCACCATTTGTCCAAGATAAGCTCCATTGAAACATGAAGAGAAGCAAGGTGCACCATGTCTCCAAGATGCTAGGCTCCATCTAAATACCTCAAACCCACCATATTTCGTAGATGGGGGGTTTACATTCAAGGTCCACCACTTGTCCAACCTATAAGTCTATATCTTAAAGGTTATTCTTTCTTACCACTTGGAGTGACCATGATAGGTTTTATATGGAGGTTTGGTTCCAAGGTCCACCACTTGTCCAAGCTAACTCTATTGAAACAGAGAGAGAAGCAAAGGTCCACCACTTGTCCAAGCTAGGCTCCATTGAAACATGGAGAGAAGGATGCTCCACCATTTGTCCAAGATAGGGTGCATTGAAACGTGACAAGAAGCAAGCTGCACCATGTCTCCAAGATGCTAGGCTCCATCGAAAAACATTAAACTCATGATATGTCGTAGATGAGGGGTTTACATTCAAGGTCCAACACTTGTCCAAGCTATTATTGGTAGTAGCCTGAGTGGTTTGGTCTCAAGATTCACCACTTTTCCACTCTATGTCATTATATTAAGAATATGTGGGTGTTAAGGTCCACCACTTGTACAACCTATAAGGCTACATCTTAAAGGTTATTCTTTCTTACCACTTGGAGTGACCATGATAGGTTTTACATGGGGGTTTGGTTCAAAGGTCCACCACTTGTCCAAGCTAACTCTATTGAAACATAGAGAGAAACAAAGGTCCACCACTTGTCCAAGCTAGGCCCCATTGAAACATGGAGAGAAGGATGGTCCACCATTTGTTCAAGATAGGCTCCATTGAAACATGACGATAAGCAAGATACACCATGTCTCCAAGATGCTAAGCTCCATCGACATACATTAAACCCACGATATTTCGTAGATGAGGGGTTTACATTCAAGGTCCACCACTTGTCCAAGCTATTATTGCTAGTAGCCAGAGTGGTTTGGTCTCAAGATTCACCACTTTTATTAAGAATATGTGGGTGCTAAGGTCCACCACTTGTCCAACCTATAAGGCTACATCTTAAAGGTTATTCTTTCTTACCACTTGGAGTGACCATGATAGGTTTTACATGGGGGTTTGGTTCCAAGGTCCACCACTTGTCCAAGCTAACTCTATTGAAACATAGAGAGAAACAAAGGTCCACCACTTGTCCAAGATAGGGTCCATTGAAACATGGAGAGAAGGATGCTCCACCATTTGTCCAAGATAGGCTCCATTGAAACATGACGAGAAGCAAGCTGCACCATGTCTCCAAGATGGTACGCTCCATCGAAATACATTAAACCCACGATATTTCGTAGATGAGAGGTTTACATTCAAGGTCCACCACTTGTCTAAGCTATTATTGCTAGTAGCCTGAGTGGTTTGGTCTCAAGATTCACCACTTTTATTAAGAATATGTGGGTGTTAAGGGCCACCACTTGTCCAACCTATAAGGCTACATCTTAAAGGTTATTCTTTCTTCCCACTTGGAGTGACCGTGATAGGTTTTACATGGGGGTTTGGTTCCAAGTTCCACCACTTGTCCAAGCTAACTCTATTGAAACATAGAGAGAAACAAAGGTCGACCACTTGTCCAAGCTAGGCTCCATTGAAACATGGAGAGAACAATGCTCCACCATTTGTCGAAGCTAAGTCTATTGAAACATGGGGGGTTTACGTTCAAGGTCCACCACTTGTCCAAGCTATTATCACTAGTAGCCTGAGTGGTTTGGTCTTAAGATTCACCACTTTTCCACTCTATGTCATTATATTAAGAATATGTGGGAGTTAAGGTCCACCACTTGTACAACCTATAAGGCTACATCTTAAAGGTTATTCTTTCTTACCACTTGGAGTGACCATGATAGGTTTTACATGGGGGTTTGGTTCAAAGGTCCACCACTTGTCCAAGCTAACTTATTGAAACATAGAGAGAAACAAAGGTCCACCAGTTGTCCAAGCTAGGCTCCATTGAAACATGGAGAGAAGGATGGTCAACCATTTGTTCAAGATAGGCTCCATTGAAACATGATGATAAGCAAGATGCACCATGTCTCCAAGATGCTAAGCTCCATCGACATACATTAAACCCACGATATTTCGTAGATGAGGGGTTTACATTCAAGGTCCACCACTTGCCCAAGCTATTATTGCTAGTAGCCAGAGTGGTTTGGTCTCAAGATTCACCAGTTTTATTAAGAATATGTGGGTGCTAAGGTCCACCACTTGTCCAACCTATAAGGCTACATCTTAAAGGTTATTCTTTCTTACCACTTGGAGTGACCATGATAGGTTTTACACGGGGGTTTGGTTCCAAGGTCCACCACTTGTCCAAGCTAACTCTATTGAAACATAGAGAGAAACAAAGGTCCACCACTTGTCCAAGCTAGGGTCCATTGAAACATGGAGAGAAGGATGCTCCACCATTTGTCCAAGATAGGCTCCATTGAAACATGACGAGAAGCAAGCTGCACCATGTCTCCAAGATGGTACGCTCCATCGAAATACATTAAACCCACGATATTTCGTAGATGAGAGGTTTACATTCAAGGTCCACCACTTGTCTAAGCTATTATTGCTAGTAGCCTGAGTGGTTTGGTCTCAAGATTCACCACTTTTATTAAGAATATGTGGGTGTTAAGGGCCACCACTTGTCCAACCTATAAGGCTACATATTAAAGGTTATTCTT
This sequence comes from Adiantum capillus-veneris, assembly GCF_014529385.1. Lineage (NCBI taxonomy): Eukaryota > Viridiplantae > Streptophyta > Polypodiopsida > Polypodiales > Pteridaceae > Adiantum > Adiantum capillus-veneris. The sequence goes on along the minus strand of NC_140935.1, from coordinate 143,926,323 downwards.
TCTTCCTACTTGGAGTGACCATGATAGGTTTTACATGGGGGTTTGGTTCCAAGTTCCACCACTTGTCCAAGCTAACTCTATTGAAACATAGAGAGAAACAAAGGTCGACCACTTGTCCAAGCTAGGCTCCATTGAAACATGGAGAGAACAATGCTCCACCATTTGTCGAAGCTAAGTCTATTGAAACATGGGGGGTTTACGTTCAAGGTCCACCACTTGTCCAAGCTATTATCGCTAGTAGCATGAGTGGTTTTATCTCAAGATTCATCACTTTTTCACTCTATGTCATTATATTAAGAATATTTGTGTACTAAGGTCCACCGGGGGTCCACCACTTGTCCAACCTATAAGGCTATATCTTAAAGGTTATTCTTTCTCCCCACTTGGAGTGACCATGATAGGTTTTACATGGGGGTTTGGTTCCAAGGTCCACCACTTGTCCAAGCTAACTCTATTGAATCATAGAGATCAGCAAAGGTCCACCACTTGTCCAAGCTAGGGTCCATTGAAACATGGAGAGAAGGATGCTCCACTATTTGTCCAAGATAGACTCCATTGAAACATGAAGAGAAGCAAGCTGCACCATGTCTCCAAGATGCTAGGCTTCATCGAAATACCTTAAACCCACGATATTTTGTACATGGGGGGTTTACATTCAAGTACCACCACTTGTCCAAGCTATTATCGCTAGTAGCATGAGTGGTTTTGTCTCAAGATTCACCACTTTTCCACTCTATGTCATTATATTAAGAATATTTGGGCGTTAAGGTCCACCACTTGTCCAACCTATAAGGCTATATCTTAAAGGTTATTCTTTCTCACCACTTGGAGTGACCATGATAGGTTTTACAAGGGGGTTTGGTTCCAAGGTCCACCACTTGTCCAAGCTAACTCTATTGAAACATAGAGAGAAACAAACGTCCACCACTTGTCCAAGCTAGGCTCCATTGAAACATGGAGAGAACGATGCTCCACCATTTGTCGAAGCTAAGTCTATTGAAACATGGGGGGTTTACGTTCAAGGTCTACCAGTTGTCCAAGCTATTATTGCTAGTAGCATGAGTGGTTTTGTCTCAAGATTCACCACTTTTTCACTCTATGTCATTATATTAAGAATATTTGGGCGTTAAGGTCCACCACTTGTCCAACCTATAAGGCTATATCTTAAAGGTTATTCTTTCTCACCACTTGGAGTGACCATGATAGGTTTTACAAGGGGGTTTGGTTCCAAGGTCCACCACTTGTCCAAGCTAACTCTATTGAAACATAGAGAGAAACAAACGTCCACCACTTGTCCAAGCTAGGCTCCATTGAAACATGGAGAGAACGATGCTCCACCATTTGTCGAAGCTAAGTCTATTGAAACATGGGGGGTTTACGTTCAAGGTCCACCAGTTGTCCAAGCTATTATCGCTAGTAGCATGAGTGGTTTTGTCTCAAGATTCACCACTTTTTCCCTCTATGTCATTATATTAAGAATATTTGGGTGTTAAGGTCCACCACTTGTCCAACCTATAAGGCTATATCTTAAAGGTTATTCTTTCTCACCACTTGGAGTGACCATGATAGGTTTTACATGGGGGTTTGGTTCCAAGGTCCACCACTTGAATCATAGAGAGAAGCAAAGGTCCACCACTTGTCCAAGCTAGGCTCCATTGAAACATGGAGAGAAGGATGCTCCACCATTTGTCCAAGATAGGCTCCATTGAAACATGAAGAGAAGCAAGCTGCACCATGTCTCCAAGATGCTAGGCTCCATCAAAATACCTTAAACCCACGATATTTTGTAGATGGGGGGATTACTTTCAAGGTCCACCACGTGTCCAAGCTATTATTGCTAGTAGCATGGTTTGGTCTCAAGATTCACCAGTTTTCCACTCTATGTAATTACATTAAGAATATCTTGGTGTTAAGGTCCACCACTTGTCCAACCTATAAGGCTATATCTTAAATGATATTTTTTCTCACCACTTGGAATGTGCATGATATGTTTTACATGGGGTTTTGCTCCAAGGTCCACCACTTGTCCAAGCTAGATCTATTACATATATATTATACATACAATATTCAACTAGATTCCCTACCTATCATGTCCAGTAGCATGGATGCTGTAGCTTTAAGGTCCACCACTTGTCTAACCTATACTCTCTTATGTAAGGGAGATCTCGCTATAAATTCAAAACCTTCCCGCCTAAATTTAAAATTCAAAATTTGATTGCCTAAATTTATAATATCCCTCCCAAATTTTAAATATCCTGCCTAAATTTTAAAATATCCCGCCCAAATTTTAAAATTCAAAATTTTTTATAAAAATTTAAATTTTACCACTTAAATTTAAAATATTCCACGCGAAATTGATTTTAAATTCAAGTTTACCACAAAAAAATATCATTATACCACTTAAATTCAAATATGCAAACCTCAAATCATTATATTGTACATAAATTCAAACAAATTCAAATTAACAAGCCTAAACTGATATTAGTTTGCATAGATATGAATTTATCACACCTAAATTATGTCACCATGTTAGAGAGAGTGGTTAGAGAATTTGAACAAGGTCCACCACTTGTCCAACCTAGATACCAAGAAGGATTGAGTGTACAAGGTATTTTTTGGAGGTCCTTATAGTCCACTGGTTTCAAGGTCCACCACTTGTGGTAAGGGTCACCAAAAAGTGTATATATTCATCCAAAGAAATACACGTATTTTTGGTCTACATGTCCTAGTTTCAACCATTTATGTCCATTAGGTGTATCACTAAACAACACTACTATTTTTGAGAAACAAAAGTTACAATCATATCTACAAATGGATTAGAGGAAAATCAGCTCAGCATACATCCAGAACTCGCTACAAGAATCGACTTTAACAGATCACGCAAGTAAGTCTTCCATTCAAGTTTACTAGTATTACAATGTGTTAGTTATTTGTGATATTTATGTATGTATATATACTATGTGTGCATATCGTAATTAAGTGTAATTGTGTATCTGCATTATGTATGAGTATTACAATGAAATAACACAAATATACATACATACACATAGATAACACAGACGCACACATACATGAGCATGTATTTTCAAGAGAGAGATAGCAAGATACAGAGATAGATAGATAGATAGAGAGAGAGAGAGAGAGAGAGAGAGAGAGAGAGAGAGAGAGAGAGAGAGAGAGAGAGAAATACCTGTTTTCTAGAGAGAGGAGAGAGAGAAAGATAACAGATTTCACTGTGTTTATGTATGTGGAAGAGAGGAAGACGATGTATCGGAATATGTGCACGTATTTTCAAGAGAGAGACAACAAGATAACAGATTTCACTGTGGTTATGTATGTCGAAGTGAGGAAGACGATGTGTGGGAATATCTGCATGTATTTTCAAGAGAGAGACAACAAGATAACAGATTTCACTGTGGTTATGTATGTGGAAGAGAGGAAGACGATGTGTAGGAATATGTGTATGTGTGCGGGGATATTTTTAAACTACGTATCTCTGTCTTTTGACGAGAGAGTGTGTGTGCAAGAAGAGTTACAGAGAACCATCTTCTCTATATGGAGAAAGACAGAGAGTGTGAGAGAGAGAAATACCTGTTTTTTCTCTATTCGTGAGGTGTGCAATGTCTCCTGAGAAGAAGCTATGACCGATCCTGCCCTTCTGGAAAGCATTGCGTACGCTGCTGTTTCTTTATCTTGTGCGCGAACTTTCAATCCTGTGCGCTCCACCTGTTGGTTGTGTACGATGCCGAGCTTGCTCCTCTACGTGCGCGTATACTCCAATTGTGTGCGATCCGTGTGCGCTTTCTGTGTGTTTGCTGCTCGCCTGCTTTCTCTGTGTGCGTTGCTCGTGTGCTCTCTCTGTGCCTAATCTTGATAGGGTTTATTAGAATGCCACGTATGCTACAAGTCCATGTTTTATCATAGGATTAAAAAAAACAAAAGCAATATAAAACATTAACCAATTCACACAGCCAAAATTAAAGAAATCATGGTTGAAAATATGCAAAACATGCGTAACTCTATACATGCCGCCCCTTGACCCCGCCCGGAACAATATCCCAAAATCAGCCTCTCAAGCCCCGCCATCGAGAGCGCTATATTCCACATCCCCATCAAGGGCGCTACCCCCAAACCTCACGTGGAAGCGCTGCCTTGTCACCCCATTGTGGCATTGCCCTAAGACCCCGCATCTGGAGTGCTAAATGCGAACATTCTTCATTAGTGAAATTTTGAACATAAATTATATTTAGCATATACTTAAATATAATACAAATATTAACATATTAACTATACTACTAATTTACTATAGCAGTTCTAGATTATGTCCCATACTATATTTAAGGTGCCAAAGGTTTGGCCTTATGGTCCTAGATTTAGCCAAGTGGTCAACACATATAGGACCAAGTGCACACTGTGCCACAAAACTTGGCCACCACTTCACTTGCCAAAGTTTAGGCCACATGGTCAATCCTAAGTTTCCAATGTTCTTATTATGTCACCTTTTGCCTCGTGGAAAACCTAGGCTTGTTTTCACATACTCAGGCACTAAATTTTCATTACTCTTCGGCAACCCTTTTGTTCAAGTCTTTGAAAAAACGTTGCTTAAGGCCACCCTAAACCATTTTCATTTAGGGGTGTCTAAAACTAGCTTTTTGGCAATTCGAGAAGAAAATGGTCAAAGTTTTATACTTAGTTTTAACCACTTGACCAATTCAAATATTGGAAAGCAAGGTCTTGTAATACTTTTCTTTGGACATCACACATTAAAACTAGGTCCCTCACTTGTCCGAGCTATGCTCTAATACAATAAAGGACTTTTGGTTTCAAGATGCACCACTTTCCCAACCTTGATTCCATTAAAGAAGCTAGCTCTACTTAGACATTTAATAGCAAGGTCCTGTAGTAGTTCACATTGAACATTTTCCATGGCAGCTAGGTCCACCAATTATCTAAGCTATGCTCTAATACAGTAAGGGGGTTTTGGTTTCAAGATCCACCACTTGTCCAAACTTGATTTGGGAAGCAAGGTCCTATAATAGTTTGCTTTGGACATTCACCATTACAACTAAGTCCACGACTTCTCCAAGCTATGTTCTAATACACTAAGGACGTTTTGGTTTGAAGGAGAACCACTTGTACGACTTTGTTTTTGGAAGTAAGGTCTTTACATAGTTCACCTTGGACCTTGGACATTGGATACTCCAACTAAGCCCACCACTTGTCCAAGCTATCCTCTATATATAGCCAAAGGGTTTGGGTTTCAATATTCACCACTTTTCCAACCTTTCTCCCATTAAAGAAAGGAGGGGCATTATAACTAGGTCCACCAATTGTCCAAGATATGCTTTGATATAGAAAGGGGATTTTTGTTTCAATAATCCACCACGTGTTCAACCTTGCAAGACTCAAGGGATACTTGGACATTGGAAAGCATAGTCCTATAGTAGTTGATAGGTGGCAGTGGGTATAACAACTAGGTCCAACCTATGCTCTGATATAGCAAAGAGGCTTTGGTTTCAAGGTCCACCACTTGTCCAACCTTGCTTCCATTAAAGAAATGAGGGGCTACGTAAACATTGGCAAGCAAGGTAGAAAGGTCCTAAGGTATTTCACCTTGGATATTGGGCATTATAACTAGGTCCACCACTTGTCCAAGCTATGCTCTGATATAGAAAGGGGATTTTCGTTTCAAGGTCCACCACGTGTTCAACCTTGCAAGACTCAAGGGATACTTGGACATTGGAAAGCATAGTCCTATAGTAGTTGATAGGTGGCAGTGGGTATTACAACTAGGTCCAACCTATGCTCTCATATAGCAAAGAGGCTTTAGTTTCAAGGTCCACCACTTGTCCAACCTTGCTTCCATTAAAGAAATGAGGGGCTACGTAAACATTGGCAAGCAAGGTAGCAAGGTCCTAAGGTGTTTCACCTTGGATATTGGGCATTATAACTAGGTCCACCACTTGTCCAAGCTATGCTCTGATATAGAAAGGGGATTTTCGTTTCAAGGTCCACCACGTGTTCAACCTTGAAAGACTCAAGGGATACTTGGACATTGGAAAGCATAGTCCTATAGTAGTTGATAGGTGGCAGTGGGTATTACAACTAGGTCCAACCTATGCTCTCATATAGCAAAGAGGCTTTGGTTTCAAGGTCCACCACTTGTCCAACCTTACTTCCATTAAATAAATGAGGGGCTACGTAAACATTGGCAAGCAAGGTAGCAAGGTCCTAAGGTATTTCACCTTGGATATTGGGCATTATAACTAGGTCCACCACTTGTCCAAGCTATGCTCTGATATAGAAAGGGGATTTTCATTTCAAGGTCCACCACGTGTTCAACCTTGAAAGCCTCAAGGGATACTTGGACATTGGAAAGCATAGTCCTATAGTAGTTGATAGGTGGCAGTGGGTATTACAACTAGGTCCACCACTTGTCCAACCTATGCTCTAATATAGCAAGGATGCTTTGGTTTCAAGATCCACCATAATTTCCAACCTTGCTTCCATTAATATAGCAAGGAGGATTTGGTCTCAAGGTTCACCACTTGTCCAACCTATGCAAACCTTTTCCATGTTGTAGCATGATTTTTTGTTTGAAGAGTATTTTTCTATAACTATGGATTTAACAATGTAATCTTTTTCACTTACAGGATGGACTTTGAATCTGGGGAGAAAGTACATATGATACTTGACAATGAAATTGTTGGTATTGGCTGTGTGTGTAGAATAGATCCAGATTCCACTTGTGGTGGTACAAAGATAGGGCAAGGAAATGTCTCCATACTAGTGGAGGAATGCTTGAAGGATGTGGTCCTACCTTTTCCTACAATGGATACTTCATCTCTCCAAGGCTCATTATGGAGTGCTGTTCGATGGTCAAAGCTTCTTTTGCAATCTTTTGTATTAAATGGGAACTTAATTGATCCACAGGAAAGCTACAATGGTGATGAAGAACATGATCATTCTGATCCTCTAGTTACAGATGCAATACCTATGACAAGCCCAGAATTTGAAGCAATGATTTGAGAGTCTTGGAGAAATCAGAGGGTCCTTTTAAAAGATGACACAATGATGCAAACCATGAATGAAGGGACCATCTTATATGTATTTCCACATGATTATGTCAACTTTCAGGAACTTGGTCCTGATTGTGTGGGTGTGGGCATTGAAAGAGAAAATGCAAGCATTGATGATGTGGTTGAAGTGGGTAGCATCACTTTGCTAAAGTGGCCCATCAAGCAGACAACAATGTTGAATGGGAGCCCATTACAACGATTTGTTCCTGTTGATGGCATGCATGCTACATATGAGGATGTATCCAACGATGACAATGTTGGAAAAAAACTTGATGGGAGTAATGTTGTCCAGTTGTCAAGGAAGAGACGATACACTTTCATGAACAGGACTCAAAAATCAAAAGCAGCACCAGCTTCGACTTTTTACCTTTCAAACAAATCAATTCAAAGGGTATCATGCATTGATTTTTGTGCACAAAAATGTTGCCAGTTTGCAGATCGTGATATGGTGACAAGGTTACGACAACAGTTTTGGGGAGAGTCTCAAAAATCACGCACTAATTATGTTTATGATGTTCTTTCTATATGTTATCAGAAAGATGAGAAGTCACGATACCAATTCAGGCTAAATGGCTCTATTGTTTGTTGTAGAGCATGGTATGAGCTACATGGAATACCAAAGACATCATTTTATCGATACAAGGAGAACTTTGAAAATGGTGTGCGCCAATATGTATATGGGAACACATGTACATTGAGAAGGGGACTTCAACATACTAGTTTAGCAAGAGCACTACTAAATGAGTTTGTGGAAAACAACTCTGAGAAGATGCCACATAGAAGTAGAACACTGCTAGATGGCTCAAGAGAGACTCAATTGGTGATTCCATCAACATACAAACAAGTGGATATTTTATGTGAAATCAACACGACACTTGACCAAATGGGCTATGAGAAGAAGCTATCCCAATCTTCTTTTGGTAGAATTTGGAACAAAGAGTACCCAGATGTCACTTTAACAAAGATGAGTGAGTTCTCTAAGTGCAATATTTGTAGCTCAATCAAGGCAAGGTTAGAAGCTAAACCTTCTCTTGAAGAGAGAGCTCTTCTCTTGAGGGAGAGAGAAGTTCACATGGCACAACAAAAGAGTTGCAGAAGCCTATATTATGCATGGCGCACGTATTCAAAAACTCAACCACAAAAATATGTATGCATAATCCATGATAAGATGGATCAAAAGAAGACTGCCATTCCTAGATTACGCATTGTTCCCAAGGGTGTGGATTCAGGATATAATCTGTAGGTGGCATTGATTGGCATGATCACTCATGGACATGGAGAAGGTCATTACGGACACTTTGTCTTGAATGGTTTGTGGCCAGCTGATCCAAATCTTACAATTGGCTCAATTGCTAATTGTTTACATAACCTAGAGAGGATAGATAAGCATCCTCTTGGTGATCTAGTAACAAATGGACTTCCAAGGAGCAATATTTCACTACTACATGCTTTGAACTCAAGGGATTCTTTGGACTACCATAACTTGAGTGATGGAAAAGAGCCCATTGTGCAGTCGTCAGAAATTGCAGAAGAGGAATTGGGGTCAACATTTCGCAAATTGCCAGAGAACTTGTTGCTACAATTGGATAATTGTGCAGGGGAAAACAAAAATTGATACTTATTTGCCTATTTGTCAATGCTTGTTGCAAGGGGTGTTTTCAAAACCATCCAGCTGGGATTTTTAATGGTTGGGCATACACATGAGGACATAGACGCCATGCTTAGTAGGTTTTCAGAGAAGCTGAGAGTTACACAAACCTATACTTTGCCACATTTGATGGATACATTACGAAACAACTCATCTTCATCTCCAACTCCATTTTTTCTCACAAAGATCCCCGATTTCAAGCAATATTGTGATGGATATCTTTGTGATGGACAAGACATACTTGTTGGACATTCCAAACCGCTTCAGTTCAGGTTCTTTATGCAGGATGAGACACCAATGATGCAATATAAGGCACATGTAGGTGTATCAAGTTGGAGTGGAAGTATTCGCCTTTGGAAAACAGACACTGAAGGCAAGCCAATGTTACCACATGGAGATCCACCTCTAGTACAAATGGCGGAGTATGTCAAGGCCCACGAAGAAGTCATTTTGGGGCTAAAGAACTATATAAAATTTTGGAAAAATTTAGGGAATGGTTCAAGTATTCCGCGATATTATAGACCCGTGATAGATTATTGGAGTAAGGTAATTGAAGAGATTGGAAAAGCAATCATATCAGAGGGAGTCTTGTATGAAATGTTTTGGCCAAAAACTCAAGAATATTCTCACCTACAAAGCACTACAATGAATTTGCAACAAGGAGCAGAAAGATTCCTAGGCCTTGAAGAGTTGAACGATCATTTTTGTGGGCCTCAACGAGATAGGCCAAGGGAAGAGTTTGACCCTATGTCTGATGTGCACCAAGGTGACTTTCTTATGCTTGTTCCGAGTGACACAGAAATCTATCCAGTGTGGCTTGCAATGGCTTTATCTGACATTGATAATGAGCCTACATCACCAAACTACAGAAAACTCTTGATTCAATATTGGGCACCTTGCGCGAGAAAAAGTGGGATGACAGATACTCAAGCTTACAACAATTGTTGGAAGGGTTATTGGGCTGTCAACTATAAGGACCCATAAGTGTGGGAAACTGTAGATGCAATTGTTTGGTCCTGGAGACCCAACAAAGAAGGACCATTTTCTAGAATAAAGATTCCAGAAAGGCATGCTCTAAAAGCCAAAGAAGGCCTCACTCGTGCACATCAACCACACTTGGATCAAAGTTCAAATATGGTATCAAATGTGGAGTAGAATTATGTGGAGCTTCTATTGTGACTATACTAGTCAGTTTGTAAACAAAATCTTTTTTGTATCTTCCTTTGTTTTATGTAATTTATAGTTATTATTCAAATCCATGTGTTGTACATCCTCTTGACTTTTGGTGTTTATCAACACCACAATCCTATGAGATTTTCACTTTATTTACTAACCACACACCTCAATTTTTCCCACTTTAAGTGGAAAATTCCCAAATTACATGAATTTAGTCGATTTGGAGATTCCCATAATGTGAGATTTTTACCAAAATACCTAATATGGTCTTACACCCACTTTTGAGAAAAATCAATGTACAAACTATCATTTGCATCAGGATTCTCTAAGTTGCTTGTGAACCACTCTATCAAAGTGGTCTTCTCTGCATTTTCCCTTTGCAAGACATCATTAAGTCTATCATTATCTTGAAAAGTCACCATTTGACAAGCCGGAACATGCACACTCAATCTCTAAACAACTAGTGCATCATTGTGCAAAAATTCTCCAGCAAGCCTCAAGTGCAGATACACAGCGGCCATTTGTGTACATGTCTATCTCATCAATGTTCTCCCTTTGTGCATCACGTACCAATGTATGGAATCTTAAAGTTTACCTGTCATGCCCCTTGTAGATGTACTTATAGAAATACTTGGCAGCTAAAATTGTAGAGCATACCTCAACATTGATATGCGTATTAAATAGTGTTGACAAAATAGGATTATATGGCACAACCCATCGGTTATCAATAGTAGAACCCCTAACCTTGGCGGTGAAGCCATTGTTTCATCGCACATAAATAGGGTAGCCATTATTATCCATGCTTGTTTTCTCACAAAATGAAAGTGGATATATTCTAATACACCGGCCATCAACCATGCAAGGAGATGAACTATTGAACTCACCACATGGTCCATGAATGTTACAACTAACAATGATATCATGAAGCACTGGAAATCGATTTTTATATGGCAGCTCTGCACAAACCATCTTGTCATAGTCAAATGTTGATTGAGGTTTACATCAAGGATCTAAAATCAATAATGTATGATAATGTGGCAAGTCTCTCTTTTGGAACTCCACGATAGACATGTAAGCCACCACTTTCCCAAAAAATATCTTTCTTTAAGATATACTTCATCATGCTCGAGTGTTTCGAGAAGAAAACCCTGGTGGTTATTTTTGGTCGATCAGAGGAAACCTGTCCTAGAAGTAGTGCCTCATTTATTTCTGGCCATTTAGGGCTACATGTGAATGTGATAAATAGGTCTGGCTTTCCCTTTGCACGAACAATTGCCATTGCATCTTGATACAATTGGTACATGTGTCGAGGGACGCCTATAAAAGATGAGGGTAAGACAATTCTTTGACCTGCAGATTGTCCAAGTACGACATCACTCCCAGACAAATGCACCATGTCAACCAACCTTTCATACAATTATTCCCTCAACGTCTTTTGATTTGTATGGACCCGTGCAAGACGACATTCCTCAATGGCACAATATGCATCAACCATAAATTGTTGAAGTAAACGACCCCCACGAAGGAAGCATGACTCCGTATCAGTACGAACCTGTAGTCGATATGTATAGTACTCTCTTTGAGTGACACATTGTTGACCAGCCAAGGCATCCAAAGGTCCATGCACATTAGCATAAGGAAGCTTGATACGCCATCCATCTTCTCCCCGTGGAAAGAGAAGAACATACAATACTAGTGGCATGTACAACCTGCAGTGTAGATTTGAAATCCTTTGCAGCCTTTCATTTCAACAATGTATGACAATGTCTCAATGCCCAGTTGTTTGTACATCCCCTTGACCTGGCATAATTGCAACAACCTCATTGCCAACAGGTATCAAGTACTGCCTGGAAGTATTTCTATTCTCACAGATTGTCATTTTGATCTCCACACGAGGACTGTCACATAACATTCTACCAACATTGTAGAAGGCATTCGCATATGGATTACATGATCGCATCATCATTGATAATTCTTCAAGAGTGGACAAATTAAAACCATCCAAGGCACTCATACAATTCCGAACCTCATGCTCAATATCATATACATATATCTGTGCAAATTTTGGCACCCTTGCTTCATGTGGTAGCAAAGAACCAATTCGATGGTATACACGGCCATGTACACAAAATCAATATGCACCAGACCTACCCATCAATGTCTCATCAATGGTAGCTCCAAGAGATGCAAATGCCATCACACTATTGTAACTCCCAATATTTCTTCTGAAGGACCTACTCAAAGCATCAATGTTATTGAGTAGCCTCTCCAATACATATGGCGGTCTTGCAAGAGGAAAGAGGGATACTTTTCCACTTTGCAACAATATTTTCCCATTGATTGTGCATCTTCCTTATTCATTTCACACGGCCAAAGACGTGCACCACAAAACTCACAGAAGGCGGACATGGTTCCTGTATGATTTGTAGGAAATGAGACATGTATTAATGGTAGCATGGAAGGGTGAACACCTCGTATACAGGGATAAGCATGTAGAGTGCAAGCAATTCCTCTGATGTGTCATGAATATAGGGGACCTGTTCCTCATTTTGAGCGTCTATGAGAGGGCAAAACTGTCCGTCATGTTGATGGCACTGTTCTCTTATGTTGGAGGTACGTTGCCTTGCCCGTTGTCGACGATATCTTCTTGTCGCATCCAAACATGAAAGAGTGTGTTGTCTTCGTCCTTGTCCTTGCATGACTGTTTGCAGAGGGACTTGTGGAATTGTGACATCACCATGGATAGAATCCTCCACAAATGTAGAGGGACTCCTACCACGACCATGGTCATTTGTTAAGCATGGCAAGGCATTACTTGTCAAGTATACCGTACGCTATATAGCGAGTTGGCGTCGATAATTTTGTGCAACCTTTTGGCGTGCATGCACATGCAAAGAATGACTTGGAGATTCAAAAAGACAAAGGAATGTGTTCCTTGTCCTCATAAATGCTTCTGTCAAGAAACAGAGAAAACACTAAGCTCATAATGAGTGCATAAGTTTTATCATTTTAGTTACTACCAAATGCAAGAATGAAATATCCTCAATACATCATGGCTACCTGCATGAAGAAGAAGAGGAATCTTAAAGTTTGGTAGATTGGTTATTAGAGTTTCTTGACCTGTTACAATAGAGTGGCTCTCCCAGCTCCCTCTCCATTTTTGACTGCTACGCAAAGAGCAAGAGTTTCAAGGGGTCTTGCTTGTCTCATGCAATATTTCTCAGGACAACCTAAATGAGGTAAGGAGCTCTATGTTTTCCACTATAGTATGAGGAATCACTTGGGTTTCCTTTGAAATAGCAAATGTTGGGGTTAGTTTTTGGCACAAATTTTCTTGACCGCTCTACCTCTCTCTCTGTCTCTCTCTCTCTAGATACACACACACATACACACATATATGTATATACACACACACACACACACACACACACACACACACACACACACACACACACACACACACACACACACACACACACACACATATATACAAATTTTCTTGACCGCTCTACCTCTCTCTCTCTCTCTAGATAGATACACACACACACACATATATATGTATATACATATATACACACACACACATACACATATATATATTTATATATAGCTATATATATATATGTATCTAAATATACATAAATATAGATATATATCCCGCCCCCCTCTCTCTTTCTATCTATCTATGCTTCACAATGCTAGGAATTGCATGTGCCGTGTGGTTTTTTTTTGGAAATACAGAATGCCTTTTATAGTAGGGGATGTTGAGATGAGGTTACATTTGGCCTCTCTCTCTATGGTGCTAGAAAATGTGTTTATCATGGCTACATACATTAAGTGGGATAGGAAGCTTGAAGTTTGGTAGATTGGTTACTGAGAATTGCTTGCCCATTGCAATAGACTGGCTCTCCCATTTCCCTCTCCATTTTTGACAGCTATGTTGCCCGTGATTAAGAGGAAGAGTCCAATTGATTGACATGTGGACGTGTGAAGGGGCCTTCTTTGTCTCATGCAATATTTCTTAGAATAACGCAAATGCCAGGTAATGAGCTCTATGTCTGCGACTGTAGTATGAGGAATTACTTGGGTTTCCTTAAAAAAGAAAATATTCAGGCTAGTTTTTGGCACAAATTTTCTTGATTGCTCCACACCTCTCTCTCTCTCTCTCTCTCTCTCTCTCTCTCTATAAATATATATATGCCTCTACTTCACAGGGCTAGGAATTGCATGTCCCATGTAGTTTTTTAGAAATATAGAGTCCCTTTTGTCATGAGCGTGAATCATGCACTTGCTTGATGTTAAGAGATGTTGAGATGAGGTTCCATTTGACCTCTTCTCTCTCTCTCTCTCTCTCTCTCTCTCTCTCTCTCTCTCTCTCTCTTTCTCTCTCTCTCTATCTTCTATGCTTCACAAGGCTAGGAATTGCATGTGTAAAAAAAAAAAAAGAGCGGCTTTTCTCATGACCGTGAATCATGCACTTGCATGATGCTCAAAGATGTTGAGATGAGGTTCCATTGGGCCTCCTTTAGCAGTGCAATATGTATAATCGATTTAGACATCATGGCAACGTGATAGAACGTAGATGTAGTAGTCCAAATGGCCCTGAAGGCTATGGTGCAAAGGTGTAGAGAGGTAGCTCGTGGTCAAATATACCGGAGGTTTGCCCTAATTTATTGTGCCCTATGTCATCAGTGCTTTGGGAAAAAGCATTGTCATCCTGAAAGATCGGTTTAGTGTATTCTTGCCATACAAATTTTAATATGTGAAAATTACCACAATACCCCTCTAATTTGTCGAAATTCCCACATGAATTTCGAGATCCACCTCTAAAATTTTACCTCAAGACGATAACACCCATGAAAGGTGATAGCACCCATGAAACTCAAAGCACCCATGTTTTGGACGAAACTATTCCTGACTTTAGTGCAATCTCACCTAGGAATCTTGAGTTTTATTTCACCCCAAGGTGATATAATGCATGAAACTCAAAGGAATTTAATGTAAAATAATTTCCAAATATAGCAAAGGGTTTCCTTGATCGATCGTGTCCTGTGCTTTGAGAAAAAGCATTGTTGCTTTGAAAGATCGATTTAGTGTAATCCCACCTAACAAATTTTAATATTTACCTTCAGATTTCAATTTTCACCTTGAGAACACCATAAGGTGATAACACGCATGAAACTCTTTAATGTAAAAATCTCCAAATATAGCAAAGGGTTGCCCTATTTCATTGTGTCCTTCGTCATCAGTGATTTGGGAAAAAACATTGTCGCCCTAAAAGATCGTTTAGTGTATTCCCGCCTAACAAATTTTAATATGGAAAAATTACCAAAATACCCCTCTAATTTGTGAAATTCCCGAAATACCCCTCAAATTTCAAAAATACCCTTGTATCCATTTTGGTAATTTTCTTCAAGATTTCCTAGTATTAATTCCTTTCTGACAATTGAGATCCGTTTTTGAGTGCTTAGTATGTAATTTGGCACAAATTAGCTCGCATAAGAAGGGTTTTATGTCTAAACATAACGAACCTCCAAAGCGTACATAACCAACTCAAATTCTAGTTTTAGCATCTTTTATGATACACAATCAGTCTCCTTAGAAAAAGCTACAAAAAAAATCGTTGGAGAAATTTACTCTCACAACTAGGGGTATTTTGGTTGGAAAATTTAAAGGACATTTTGGGAATTTATGACAAAATATTGGGGATATTTTGGAAATTTTCTTCAAGATTTCCTAGTCTTAATTCCTTATTGACAACTGAGAACTGTTTTTGAGTGCTTAGCATGTAATTTGGCACAAATTACCTCGCAGAAGAAGGCAATTACGACTTCAAATTCTAGGTTTAGCATCTTGTATGATAGACAATTAGTCTTCCTATGAAAAGCTACAAATTTTCTAATTTTTGGAGAAATTCACTCTCACAACCGGGGGTATTTTGGGAATTCTGGAAATTTGAGGGGCATTTTGGGAATTTCCACAAATTAGAGGGGTGTTTTGGTAATTTTCCCTTTTCATGTTGACCTTAAGAACACCATAAGGTGATGGCACGCACGAAACCCAAAGGAAAATGCAATGGCAAAACTACCGGTTTAGAGCAATCGCAAACGCGAAACGCAAATATAAATGCATCAAGAAAACCTTAAAATCTAACTTGAGGGTTCGTCGCCCTAAATCCACTCACTCCTGCCACCATCGCTTGCCACTTGCCTTTGTCTTCAGCGCTTGTGAAGTCCCTCCTCACCTCTCTCTCTCTCTCTCTCTCTCTCTCTCTCAAGCACTCGACCTGCATCCTAGTCTTAATTCCTTTTTGACAATTGAGATCCGTTTTTGAGTGCTTAGCATGTAATTTTGGGAGAAATTCACTCTCATAACCAGGGGTATTTTGGAAGTTTTGGAAATTTGAGGGGCATTTTGGAGATTTCCACAAATCAGAGGGGTGTTTGAACCTTAAGAACACCTAATTAAGAAATGAAAAGGCACAAATTACCTCGCAGAAGAAGGCAATTATGACTTTTCATTTTGACCTTAAGAATTGAAAAGGCACAAACTACCTAGCAGAAGAAGGCAATCATGAATCAATTAGTCTTGTATGATAGACAATTAGTCTTCTTATGAAAAGCTATTTTTTTCGAGAAATTCACACTCACTCTCAGGGGTATTTTGGGAATTTTGGAAATTTGAGGGGCATTTTGGGAATTTCCACAAATCAGAGGGATGTTTTGGTAATTTGCTCTTTACAAAAAAGAAAACAATCGTTGGAGAAATTTAGTCTCTCAACTAGGGGTATTTTGGGAATTTTGGAAAATTTGAAGGACATTTTGGGACTTTATGACAAAATATTGGGGATAATTTGGAAATTTTCTTCAAGATTTCCTAGTCTTAATTTCTTTTTGACAACGGAGATCCGTTTACGTGCTTAGCATGTAATTTGGCACAAATTAGACAATCAGTCTTATGAAAAGCTACAATAAAAACAATCGTTGGAGAAATTTACTCTCTCAACTAGGGGTATTTTGGGAATTTTGGAAAATTTGAAGGACATTTTGGAAATTTATGACAAAATATTGGGGATATTTTGGAAATTTTCTTCAAGATTTCCTAGTCTTAATTCCTTTTTGACAACTGAGATCCGTTTTTGAGTGTTTAGCATGTAATTTGGCACAAATTACCTCGCAGAAGAAGGCAATTATGACTCAAATTCTAGTTTTAGCATCTTGTATGATAGACAATTAGTCTTCCTATGAAAAGCTACAAATTTTCTAATTTTTGGAGAAATTCACTCTCACAACCGGGGTATTTTGGAAATTTGAATGGCATTTTGGGAATTTGCACAAATTAGAGGGGTGTTTTGGTAATTTTCCCTTTTCATGTTGACCTTAAGAACACCATAAGGTGATGGCACGCACGAAACCCAAAGGAAAATGCAATGACAAAAGTACCGGTTTAGAGCAATCGCAAACGCGAAACGCAAATATAAATGCATCAAGAAAACCTTAAAATCTAACTTGAGGGTTTGTCATCCTAAATCCACTCACTCCTGCCGCCATCACTTGCCGCTTGCCTTTGCTAGTCGCTTGCCGCTTGCCTTCGCTAGTTGCTTGCCAATTGCCTTTGTCTTCGCCGCTTGTGAAGTCTCTCCCCAGCTTTCTCTCTCAAGCACTCGACTTGTATCATAGTTTTAATTCCTTTTTGACAATTGAGATCCGTTTTTGAGTGCTTAGCATGTAATTTTGGGAGAAATTCACTCTCATAACCAGGGGTATTTTGAGAGTTTTGGAAATCAGTGAGGGGCATTTTGGAATTTTCTACAAATCAGAGGGTGTTTGAACGTTAAGAACACTATAATTAAGAAATGAAAAGGCACAAATTACCTCCCAAAAGAAGGCAAATATAACTTTTCATTTTGACCTTAAGAATTGAAAAGGCACAAACTACCTAACAGAAGACAATTAGTCTTCCTATGAAAAGCAATTTTTCTGGAGAAATTCACACTCACTCCAAGGGGTATTTTTGGAATTTTGGAAATTTGAGGGGCATTTTGGGAATTTCTACAAATCAGAGTGGTGTTTTGGTACTTTGCCCTTTTTAACGGCAAAAAGATTGGTTTAAAGCAAACGCAAACACAAAATGCGAACGTAAATAATGCATCGGAAAAATCTTAAAGTCTAACTTGAGGGTTGTTGTTTGTCCCGCCTCCCACGCTTGCCACTTGCCTTCGCTAGTCGCTTGCGGATTGCCCTCACCTCGTCTTTGCCGCTCGTCTTTGTCGGTTGCCTTCGCTGCTTGTGATGTTGGCATCTTGGCCACTTGCCGTCTAGAATGGCAAGGAGTCCCTCCCCACCTCTCTCTCTATCGCTCTCTCTCTCTCTCTCTCTCTCTCTCTCTCTCTCTCTCTCTCTCTCTCTAGCAAGCACTCCACCTGCTATGGACCTCGACGACGCTCTGTGAGTATAGAAAGAGTCCTAGATTCTCCTTTTGCAGCTGAGCGCGCACACACACATCTGGATGTTTAACTGCACACACACACACACACACACACACACACACACACACACACACACACACACAGAGCATGCGCTCAGAAAGCTCATCCGTAATCGACATGAGAGCGCTGATGTACCGGCTAATTTAACCTCAGCAAGCGCTCAAAAAACTGCCGTAACCTGCAGACATGAGAGGCAGCGCACTGATTGCAGGCAATCTCTGCAGCGCACACCCGCACACACGGAGTTAGGAGAGGGCACTTTGCACCGACCTGAGATACCTCCGCTTTTTCCAGCACAAACAGGGCATTTGGTGCCTTGAAAGAGAGAGAGAGAGAGAGAGAGAGAGAGAGAGAGAGAGAGAGAGAGCAACCTTGTCCGCATGCCCACCTTCAAACCACCTCTCCCTCTTAACTCGAGGACTCTCAGAAGACCCTTGAGCAAGGCTGGACGAAGCCCTAACCCCCCCCCCTCTCTCTCTCTCTCTCTCACACACACACACACACACACACACACACACACACACACACACACACACACACACAGAGTCATGTAACCTGTGAGTAGCTGCATTATGTCCTCTCTCTCTCTCTCTCTCTCTCTCTCTCTCACACACACACACACACACACACACACACACACACACACACACAGTGTACTCTCTCTCGAGGGCGTAGCAACAGGCTTGATTGGTCACTCACATGCACACTCATCAAGGCATCATCGCGGGATGCATTGATTAGTTTCTCTCTCCAAGGTGATGAAGGACATTCTCTGCCTCACGCACAGGAGCTACATGAGTACTATAATTTAATTGTCATTTGGTTGATTTAGTTGATGATGACGATGTCGATCCTCTCACACAAGCTCAAGCCTCACACAGGGGAGTCTACGTTGTTGGTAGCTATAGTGCAACATTTTCTAATCTCTCTCTCTCTCTCTCTCTCTCTCTCTCTCACACACACACACACACACACACACACACACACACACTACTTGCAGCTGTGAACAGGCATGTACTTTTGCAGGCTAAGGTAATCCTTCAAGTAGTCTCTGCCTGCACTCAATGGCTCAGAAGCTCATGTAGAGTGCACATTGTGCATGTACGGACAATACACACACACACACACACTGCACACTGGGCGGTGACTGGCCCATCTGTAATCTCTCTCTCTATCTCTGGTTTCACACACACCCACACCACACAAAATGATACAATAGGTGGAAGGTCTCTGCACGCACAAACACACAGCGTGTCCCTTCCCATGCACCTCTTGCAACGCGCACACATTAGATCTCCACTTTCTCACACACACACACACACACACACACACACACACAAACACGCACGAAATATGGTCAATATGGTCTAGGATAGTAGGCGCAGTCTCTTCTTATGCAAATCCATTAAATGTGATCAGAACGTGTTGGCTATCATGCAGTGTTTTTTGAGGAAGAATGGAGAGATCGACACGTGGAGGGGCTCTTTGAGCTTGAAAAATTTAAGCTGCATTATAAAGAGTATAGATGGTGGTTTTTCGTGCATAGGAATATGTTCATCTTTAGAATTTTAGAGGTTCTATGTTCATTTCTTTTTTTTAATTTCTTAGATTGTGCTAGAGTTTCCAATATGTACCTATGTATTAAATTTTTTGAATATCTTTACTAATACATACATACATATATATATATATATATATATATATATATATATATATATATATATATATATATATAGAGAGAGAGAGAGAGAGAGAGAGAGTTGGTGCTCTTAACTTCAAAAACTCGTGGCTATCTCGAAGAAGCCAACTTGACTCTATGCGTGAATCACAATGGACTTTCAAATTTTTACCTGTGGTGTTGCCCACGAGCACTACGGCTTGATGTTTTCACTCAAGAGAGCTATCATAGTGGGGGTGTGTGTGTGTGTGTAAGAGAGAGAGAGAGAGAGAGAGAGAGAGAGAGAGAGAACGAGAGAGAGAGAGAGCTCACCACTCTTTCCAGTGTTCTTTCCGCTTCTTCTCTGGTTTCCTCTCTTATACATTGGCACACACTCAGGAACATGCCCCCTTCAATGTTTCTCTCTTTGCAAATGCAAGCCTACAATTTCTTTCTTGTGTCCATGTTTGGGGGTAAATGTGACGACCCGGGAGTTGGGCCGTCAATGCGGAGAAGCGTGGTTGGCGTGTTTGCGGAGAAAAGGGCCCGGCTCGGACGGGACCGGCTTGGGTCAAGGTGCGTTTGTCTTCAAGGGGCTTGGCTCGAACGGGACCGGCTCAGGGACCCCGGCTCGGACGGGACCGGCTCGGGTGAGGTGCTTGTCTTCAAGGGGCCTGGCTCGGACGGGACCGGCTCGGGTCGAGGTGTTTGTCTTCAAGAGGGCCTGGCTCGGACGGCTCGGACGGGACCAGGGTTGCGTTCCGTGGGTCGACGGCCCTGGTGCGTTTCGCGGGTCTTGCGTTCCGGGTCCCTAGCCCCACGTAGCCTCAGGCTCCCCCGCACTCACGGAGGGTCATAGCGTGCCATGGGGAACCTTGCGTGGAGTCCCCACGGTGCACGAGTGCGTGGAGTGAGGCTAGCGTGTCTAGGTGGGGGGTCCCCTCCCGTGGCCATTTTTGGGAGGCTCATACCCCTTATATACACCCCCGGTTGAAGAAAGTTCGACGTCCTCGTCGAACGAAGGGAAAAGAGAGCTTGGCTCTGCATGAGGCCAAAGGTCTAAGGGGTGCATATAGTGCAAAGTGCGTGGAAACTGTACCCGAATGCAAGTAGGTAGCATGCTTTGTTTTTGTAATTTTGGAATGAGGTGTGTGTATTTTTGTGTTTTTGGCCGAAGGCTGAAAGATATGCTTTGAATACCCAAGTAGAATTCCCCATACTTGAGCATTCCCCAAAAGGTAACCCGGAGTGCGCGGAGCCACCTGCTGCGTTGGCCTGCGCGGAGACTTCTTGAAAGCCGAATTTTAAGTAGAGTCCGTCGCAATGCAGCCCTTGCGAAGTTTGCAAGGAAACTTACGGTCATTTTGACGCGTGTTGTAGACTTGGGCTGACACCATCTTTGGTTTCCAATCGCTGAATCTTGAATCGGGCAAGGTTACTTGGTTAGATGCAGTCTTTAGGTTGAAGTAGCTTTGGTCGTCATGACACCATGAAGGCTTTGGCTGAATCTTCAATCTTCAAACTGATCCCAGTTGGTCCCTGTGTGGACGTCATTTGGAGGGCTAGCTCGGTGCCTTGTGGTCTCTTGTAGACTTGAATGGGTCTTCAGCTCAGCATGGGACACAAAAGTGGCCGGGCGCGACGAACTAAGTTGAGTTAGTCCATCGCGTTTTTCTCTTTTTGTTTTGATAAGAAGAGCCCTGTCTGGCTCGCATCTTTTCTTTGTGTTTGCAGTAGTGGTGACGGCGCGGGGGTTGGGCGCGTCACGGGGATGGTAGTGTGACGGCCCAGGGTTTGGGCGTGTCACGGGCACGGGGGCCTGGAGCTCTTTTCCTGAAGCTCTGATACCAAGTGTGACGACCCGGGAGTTGGGCTGTCAATGCGGAGAAGCGTGGTGGACGCGTTTGCGGAGAAAAGGGCCCGGCTCGGACGGTACCAGCTCGGGTCAAGGTGCGTTTGTCTTCAAGGGGCCTGGCTCGGACGAGACCGGCTCAAGGGGCCCGGTTCGGACGGGACCGGCTCGGGCGAGGTGCTTGTCTTCAAGGGGCCTGGCTCGGACGGGACCGGCTCAGGGGGCCCGGCTCGGACGGGACCGGCTCGGGTCGAGGTGTTTGTCTTCAAGAGGGCCTGGCTCGGACGGGTCGGACGGGACCGGCTCGGGCGAGTTGCCTTCAAAGGGGCCCGGCTCGAACGGGACCGGCTCGGGCGGGGTTGTGTTCCGTGGGTCGACGGCCGTGGTATGTTTCGCGGGTCTTGCGTTCCGGGTCCCTAGCCCCACGTAGCCTCAGGCTCCCCCGCACTCACGGAGGGTCATAGCGTGCCCTGGGGAACCTTGCGTGGAGTCCCCACGGTGCACGAGTGCGTGGAGTGAGGCTAGCGTGTCTAGGTGCGGGGTCCCCTCCCGTGGCCGTTTTCGGGAGGCTCCGGCTTGGGTCGAGGTGTTTGTCTTCAAGAGGGCCTGGCTCAGACGGCTCGGACGGGACCGGCGCGGGCGAGTTGCCTTCAAAGGGGCCCGGCTCGGACGGGACCGGCTCGAGCGGGGTTGCGTTCCGTGGGTCGACGGCCGTGGTGCATTTCGTGGGTCTTACGTTCCAGGTCCCTAGCCCCACGTAACCTCAGGCTCCCCCGCACTCACGGAGGGTCATAGCGTGCCCTGGGAAACCTTGCGTGAAGTTCCCACGATGCACGAGTGCGTGGAGTGAGGCTAGCGTGTTTAGATGGGGGGTCCCCTCCCGTGACTGTTTTCGGGAGGTTCATATCCCTTATAATAAACATTAGTTTATTATTGAGATCTCTCTCTCTCTCTCTCTCACACACACATATGGAGGGTGCAATAGTCCGTCATCACTTGAGCTTCTTCTCTTTAAAGTCCAACATGATTTAGGCAACACCATAGTCCATGAGTTGTTTGCATGCCTCCTCACTTTGCAAAGTATATCTAAGAAGTGACGTGTGGATGGGTGAAGCGAGGAGAAAGCTTTTACAAACAATTCATAGAAGGCCTTTTGCACATTGACTAATTAGCCTGTGTCCCATGAGGTAAAGTCTTTTTTGTTGCTAGGCTCTAGCTATTGATTCACAAGGGTCGCTTTCTGAGATACTATGGAATCCATGGGTAGCTTGACTTAAAAGCTCACAATATCCATGTGTGGATGTGAAGAGGAGGAGCTAGCTGATTAATCTATACTCTTTACAATGCACCTTAAAGTTTTCAAGGAAGGAGAGGGCATCCACCTGTCATTCCTGGTTCATTTCAAAAAAATATCTTACAAAACATGTAAATCTAAAATGCAAAAGTAAAGGGTAAGATTGTAAGAAATGACAAGCCTTTTCAAATGTAAAATCAAAAGACTTTCTATTCTACATAAAATAAATGTTGAAGTTTAATTGTACATAACAAAAAGGGGATAACTTGGTTCAAGGCTCACAAGTTGCCTTCTCTCGGGTGTATTCTTTCTCCTATTGGGGGTGGTTCCCACGATTACCTCTCGAGGGTGTAATGTGTTGCAATGTATGGTTGTAAATACATGATATGTGTATAGTTTATCCCTACTACCTTCCCCGCGTTGATGGTAAAAAAATGGTGGCGGAGGTAACTTTAGTAGAGGTTTTGTTATTTAATGCAAATTTACTTTTTGAAGATATAAAAAAAGAAGAAATTTAATGATTTATTTTTTGTTTAATGGAAATGTAATTTTTGAAGATCTATTTGGCTTTATCTTTTCAAGGGGCTTTTTTCAAGACCAATATTGATATGTTTTAGAAAATTTTGAAAACATGTATTTCTTTAAAGAGCTTCAGAAAAAGAAAAAAGCTCGCCTAACGTCGACTTGGAGCTGTCTCACTCTGAGGACATGCATGACATGTAAATGCAGGGATCATTATCTACATTATTGACCATGAGAGAGAGAGAGAGAGAGAGAGAGAGAGAGAGAGAGAGAGACACTATCACATTGCATGTGTGCATACACATGTATATTTATGAGGGGGAGAGAGAGGAAGAAATTACCGTTGAGCTCATGTACTTTTCAAATTTTCAAGATATTATTTTTCGGCATTAGTGTATTTTTAAAGGATAGCCAAAGTTTTCACCCGTAGAAAATGGATTAAATGCCTGACAAAGACCAACCCTCACATTAACACCCCAAATCGATAAAGAGATTTCCTAGTTGATGGACCTTTTACGAATTCTTGAATATTTTTTTCTTTTATTTTTAAGAGTTAACATGTGGGCCATGCTGAAAAATGTATAAATTCCTTAAATTTTGGCAGGCAAGGGTGCGAATCTAAAATCAATGAGAGAGAACACCCCAAATCGGTAGAGAGATTTTCCAGTTGATGGAACCTTTACCAATTCTTGGATATTTTGTTCTTTTATTTTTAAGAGTTAAATGTGGGCCATGCTTAAAAATCTATAAATTCCTTAAATTTTGGCAGGCAAGGGTGCCAAATCAAAAACAATGTGTGTGTGTGTGTGTGTGTGTGAGAGAGAGAGAGAGAGAGAGAGAGAGAGAGAGAGAGAGAGAGAGAGGACAATTTTTTAGTGTCGTATTTAATGTGTTGAAATGCAAAGTCCAACAAATGACGCAGGAGGAGAGAGGAAGAAAAAACAAAATGTTCGCATGTAGGAACAATCTAAAGGGACTTTAAAAGTTACAAGACAAGTCTTTAACAAAAGTGAATATCTATGGGGGGAAGAGGAGGAGGAGAGAGAGAGAGAGGGGAAGAGGAGGAGGAGAGAGAGAGAGAGAGAGAGAGAGAGAGAGAGAGAAGATAAAGAAGAATAATTTTTTAATGCCATCGGAACAATCCCAAAAGATATATCTCACAATATGGGTAAAAATAAAGTTATTTTTGTTTCATCTTCTCTCTCTCTCTCTCTCTCTCTCTCTCTCTCTCTCACACACACACACACACACACACACATACACGCACGCACACACACGTCTTGATAAAAGGAGAATTTGAAATATTGTAGAAACATCCAATGAGATCTCAAAGATCTATCTGATGGTAGAGAGAGAGAGAGAGAGAGAGAGAGAGAGAGAGAGAGAGAGAGAGAGAGAGAGAGAGAGAGAGAGAGAGAGAGAGAGAGAGACCAATCATATCCATCTATACTTTTCTTTTCAAAAAAATGATAAAAAGGAGTTTTCTTCTCCTTTTTAAATGTCCACATGGGATCGTCACTTCACTAGAGGGTTTGGGGGGGGGAGGGGGGGGGGGACGAGGGGAGCATAGAAACTTTGAATGTCATAGTTACTGTATTGGAACAATAGCAAGATGCCTCAAGACGTATGTGACAAATCTTTTCTTGAAGCATGTATGTGTGTGTGCGCGCGCGCTATGTGTACATATAGACATAATGGGAACATATTAAGATGCCTCAAGACATATGTGACAAATCTTGGCTTCAAGCATATATATATATTTATATATATATATATGTATATATATATATATATATATATATATATATATAATAGATGTGTGTGTGTGGGTGTGTGTACTATGTGTAGATACATCCATACATACATACAAGGATAGAAGCAAGTAAGAGAGTGGAGCAAAGACATTGATTCCAATTGCATTCCTATCATTGAAATCAATTCTAGAACCCACTCAATTTATAAAAAAAAGTTTAATTACATTGACTTCTCTTAGCTTTCATCTCTTCACACCATGCTAACTTATCTAATCTCTATAATCAAGCTCGGTAGCATTGCTAGATCAAGGTAGACCAAAAGGAAGAATCTCTCTCTCTCTCTCTCTCTCTCTCTCTCTCTCTCTCGACACACACACACACACACACACACACACACACACACACATCTTAATAGAATTAGAGCACTCCTAAGTTTGTTGAACAAGAGCTAGCACCTCATGAAAGATAACGTCTATGAGAAGCTTCCAATCTTGGTATCTAAGAATGCTTTGCAACATCTATTAAGAGGTCGTGTCATGCATCACTTTTATAAATGCAACAGACTATACGTGTAGGAAGAGAGTATTGATAGTGTTTCACTTGGAGGAGAAGATAGCCCTATGAAAATAGAGGCATTGTTTCCTTGGCCGCAACAACGCGCGGGTCACATACTAGTGTTTATTATTGAGAAGGTCTCACTGCTCAGTTAGTTATAATAGTTATAAGTGATCGTTTTAATTTTGTAAGCGTTTTCAAGAGAGGAAACAAAGAAATGGATTATGAAAAGGGGGAGAGAGAGAGAGAGAGAGAGAGAGAGAGAGAGAGAGAGAGAGAGAGAGAAAGACAGAGAGTGAGAGAGAGTGGTAACATCCTTAAACATCAAATCAACCTATGAGACCAAATGATAAACGTTGCATGTTCTATGTTGATTTAGTCAATGACTCTTGACGCTTAAAGACTACGGATAGAAGGATGGCCACCAACAATCCACCATGGCTTGGAGAGAAAGGTATGTTTGCAACGGTTCATGCTAAAATGTATGTGCCAGAGAAAGGTATGTTCGTAGTGGTTCATGCTAAAACATGTAGATATCAAGCTTGATGTGATGAGAACCAAGCACTCACAAATGCTGAGTATGTGTGTGTGTGTGTGTGTGTGTGTGTGTGTGTGTGTGTGTATCAAACTCTCAAATTTGCAAGGGATATAATGTGCAAACATGAAGAAACTTTTCCACAATGATATGTGTGTGTGTATACTTATTTATACATATGTATATGTATGAGATTCTCAATTTGCAAGGGATATAATGTGCATACATAAAGAAACTTTTCCACAATGCCTCAACATTATGCCCTCCATTGAGGGGAGTAGGAGCTATGTTGGATGACTACCTGGGTGCGGTGTGGATAATAGAATAGGCTCAATCATGTAAAACAAGCTCAATGTGATGATAATTTGAGCACTCTACTAGTATATAGAGCTCAAGCCCTCAAATTCACAAGGGGCACAACTTCCATACACAAACAATCTTTTCAAGTACCTCAGCATTGCATCTGGCATTCAAGGGACTGGGAGGTATGCCACATGACTACTATTGCAAAAAGTGTGGATAAGAGAATATGCTTAGTTATGTACATGAATATGGTCTCCTCTCCCAAGGAGAAACATACTTTTGTAATGTGAGACAGAGAGAGAGAGTGAGACAGAGATCATGCATGCTTATGCATCAGGAGTTCAATTTTGTAGCATGCCTTGCAGTTTAGCATAGTACCTGGAACACGTGCAAAAATAAATAACTAAGCATTTTGCTATATTTTGCTAACCAATTTTCTTCAAAACATTTAAAGAAGGCCAACTCAACTCTTAGCCCTCATCTTTTCACAACTTGCTAAAGTAGCTAGTTTGTACCACCAAGATTTGTAGCATTGTGATCCCAAGGTAGACCAAGGACGGGATGACCTCTCCGGCTAGAACTCTCAAGAATGCAATGGAATTTATACATGTAGCAATAAACCATTAATTATTTTGTACCTAGAACTTCAAAGAACTTCAAAGAATGTAATGCTACTTTATAAATCCCTAGAAGGGAAAATAGCATTGTAAGCGAGACGAAGCACATCCTTGTTAGGGTTTGGCAGCTTGCTCAGTCTCTGCAAGTTGGGGGGCTCTTTGGGAGGGGACATAGGGCGGCTGTTTCTACTTGGATGCGTGGGGTTGAGTCTGTGTGCTTTGGCTTGAGGTGCATGAGATAGTACATGGGGGGTCCTTGGCTACCCTCCCCATGCTCATAGTTCTCCCTACTTTGCTCGCCTACTATATTTCTGGAGATTGGGAGAGGGCCGTCCTCCCCCCTTCCTTTGGAGGTTCCTTGGTGGCCCGGTTCTATTGCAAAGAGTCTGCTCGAGGCTGCATCACAGGTGGCAGCGATGACGTGGTCTGTGGCATGTGCGGTGCTCCTTGGATGGGACTTGGCTCCTCGACAAAGCCTGCGTACTATTCGTGGTCTTCTTCGATGGCTTGTTTTCAACCTGCTAGTGCATGTGTGTGGCTCCTCTTTCAACAAGGGTGGTGGTTCGTTTTATGCTTCTTCTTTGGTGACGGGGACCATGGCCCCGCCCGTGATGCGATCTTGATGCTTCTTCCAATATGCTCCTCTGTTCCTATTTGGGAGGGAGTAGGTCCTATGGCAGGGGACTTGGTGCCTGTGACAACCTCTCAGGTTTTTTAGTGATTTGCTTTGCTAGCATGGTGGCTCCCTTACCTGCATGTACCTAGATCTTTCAGGTTGGTAGCTTTGCTGATGTTGATATGTGGCTATTTTGGTTGTCTGGGTTTGGGGGCTCCCTGTAAAAGCCCCCGGGACAAAGCTGTGGTGATGGGTTTTGGTATGATTTAAATGTTTTGAACTCCATGGGTCATTTTGAGTGTGGAGGTGTATGCTCTTTTTTTGGCCTGCCCAAAGGGCTAAGTCCATAGTGATTTGTTCCCTTTTTGTTAGTGAAAAATGAAAGGTTATACAATTTTTTAATTGGATGGTTGAGAGAGAAAAAGCTCATTACTGATGTTGGGAATTAGGGGAGACCGGTTGCTTAAAACAATTCAACACTTACTCACAAACATCATCATCAACCTGTCAATCTCTTTTTCCAGTTTCCAAGCACACACACACACACACTTAGACTATGACAGTGCACAGACACACACACACACACACACATCATCATCAACCTGTCAATCTCTTTTTCCTGTTTCCAAGCACACACACACACACACACTTAGACTATGACAGTGCACACACACACACACACACACACACACACACACTGATGGCGGGAAAAAGAGAAGTGCAATCGGGTGGCCTCTGTACTCGTGCACACTCCACAAACCACGCCTCATGCAAACAAGCAAAGAACAAAACAAAGGGGGCACCACCCTAAATTAAGAGGTTTAGGGACCTCACACATAGTGCACATAGGCAAGTGAGACTTCTGGCATTATGATGGCATCAAAACATATGGCAAAACACATAGAAACGAAGCTAGGGACCTTATGTAGCATATATATACACAAGACATCAGCTTAACAATACAACGGCATCTGATCATACATAACAAGGATATAGAGAAGCAAGCCAAGGATGACATAATCCCTTGTCAAAAACAATCAACCCAGCAAGTAGGTATGATCCTACTAGCAACACATCAATACCTTAGAGAATGATGGCGAGGATGGTGGCCATGGAGCATGAGAGAAGACTCCTTATTTAGGTTTTAGGGCTAGTAATGTAGCATACTAGAGGGAGAGAGAGAGAGAGAGGGAGAGAGAGTAGAGCTCCATCCATAGCTCCTCGTTGTGAGCAATGTCGTCATAGCTTCGTTGCTTGGTGAAGTGGGTGAAGTGTTGGTTTTGAGTGAGAGAAGGCCTCCTTATATAGGTTTCTGAGAGGGTTTAGGATTAGGGATAAACATGCTTAAATCCGCTGATTGGGGTTACTTTTTGCTTAGGGTGGTCAACAGATTGAGGTCACCTGATATGTCACCATCAAGATATTCTCTAGAGTGATGTGAGAGGGGAGGGTAAATGCTGATTTTTCTGATTGTGACACATGGACCAGCATTTAAGAGCAGGTAAGGTGGCTGTTGAAACTAGAGTTTCTGCACATGTCAGGGGGGGACCTGCGGGGGGGAGGTGGCAGCTGGGTCCTCCTGAATATCAAATTCTCAAAAAATCCTCAACCATGGCTTCTTTTGACATGTGTTCTTTGAAAAAATCAGCATGTCTCTTTTCAACTCAAAAGTCTTTATCCCTGTTGACTCACCTTTACCATAAGATTTTCCCCTTTTCTCCTCCTGTAACTGCATTGTTGATGCCCAATCACTGCTTCTAGTAACAGTGAACTGTTACCTACCAAATACTTATGGTGTAGTAAAAAATATTTACCATGGGTTAAAAAAGTTACTGTAGGTAAAAACTGATTTGTATTTACCATGTAGGTGAAAAATATTTACTGTAGGTAAAAAATATTTACTGTGGTAAAAAATATTTACTGTCGATAAAAAAGTGAAAACGGAGTATGCTGTGCTATGAGTCCACACGAACATCCTCGCGTAAATTTCACTAGAAATTCACACCTAGAATGGGCTATTCTGTAAGATATAGGTTGTAGGCATGCATAAGAGCTCGTTCCCACGTATCTTCTACCCATGGCACTTTTTACTCTTTGGTGCTTGTGAAGTAGATTTTTCTTCTCTTTCGAGATCCCTTGGACTAGAGTATCCTCATCTCCCCAACAACTGACTGTGCCTTTATTGCATCTTCAGAAGGGGTCCTAAAAACCATGCATCATATAGCCCTCCCCCTTAAGCTAGAGGTATTTGATGCCTCTAGCTGTAGGTTGTGCTACAATAGGGTTCTCTTGAATACTTACCCACCTGGTACCAATTGAATTTGCCATGTTACTGCTTTCTTGGCTGATGCACCCTATTTAGTCCTTTCTGATGAATAATTGTATCCATCCATGACTAACAACTGGTCTCCTAGACCCTTGAAAGCCATACCCCATCCATTGTCAATATCCGCTTTCACTGGTAGCATTCTCTTTTTTTCTTTTTTTCTTCTCTTTTTTTCCTTTTTTTTTCTTTTTTTTGTCTTCTCTTTTTTTTTTTTTGAAACGACTATGTACATGATTGTTACCTTAGTTGGAGCTCGAATATGATGAGCTCTCCTCTGAACCATCCTTAGCATTGATTTCACCAGCATATGGCTGTGAAAGACGACATTGGTAGGCCTTCAATCGCCAACCATTTACTGGGGTCTGATGTACCTTACCATCTAGGTCACCTAGTTGGTAACTACCATTTGAGAACCTCTGTATCACTACAAAAGGGCCTTCCCACTTAAGCAAGAACTTACCATCCTTCCTGCGATCAAAGCGATTGTCGTATCTGAGCACTAAAGAACCTTCCTTGATACCTTTCTTGACAAGGTTGCGATTGAACTTCTTTCGTTTCTTCTCTGCCTGGGCTGCATAGTACTTCACTGCTGACTCTCGATCTAGCCCTAACCTCTCCAAATCGATGATTCTTCCTTCCACCTGCTTCTCTTGACAATCCTCTTGATGTGCTTTTAGAACTCGGAGGCTCGCTAGCTCCACTTCTATAGGCAATAGTGCCTCTTGCCCGTAAACCAAGTGAAAAGGTGTATACCCCAAGGATGTTTTAAAGGATGTTCTGTAGGCCCAAAGTGCTGCATCTAGGTGTTTGTCCCATGCCTTAGGATGTAAATGCACTTGCTTAGTGATGATTTTACATATAAGACCATTTACCTTTTCCACAAGACCATTGCACTGAGGGTAGTATGGTGTAGAGTGCCTGCGCTTGATTTTTAACTTGCTCATCAATTGCCCGACTAAATCAGCTCGAAATCCCGGTCCCCTATCCGAGAGAATCTCCAAAGGTGTGCCAAAACGGCAACAAAGGCATTCAAAAATGAAATCACTCAGGTCCTTGGCTGTGATGCGCTTTGTGGGACGAGCTTCTGCCCATCTGGTCATGTACTCCACCCCCATAATGATGTATTCCTTCCCTGATTGAGTGCAAGGTAGTGGCCCTATTGCATCTATCCCCCATTTTTCAAATGGCCCATAGGTTTTGATTGGATGCTGATTTTCATGGGTAAGACGCCTTGGTCCAGCTTTTTGGCAAACCTCACATGTGCGGCACCAATGTTGTACATCTCGATGGAGGCTTGGCCACGTGAACCCTGCTTGTAAAATCTTTCTGCTAGTAATCTCTTGTGCAAAGTGGCCACCACACACACCTTCATGACAACTAAACAAAATATCCTTTATCTCTTGGGATGCAGGAACTCTCCTTAAGACAACATCTTTCCCTCTACAATACAAGTCCTCATTCACTAAGCTATAGCTGGTAGCCTTTTTTGCCAACCACCTACGTTCACTTTGACTCATACCAAAGGGTGCTTCACAATGCTCAAGAAAGTAAAGTAAATCATGCAGCTCCTCCTTTCCCTGGTATAAAGGACTTTTCACAAGGATAGCACCTACTATGAGAGTTTGTAGTTCTTCACCTGCTAAGGCATCTGCTTCTCGATTTTGATCTCTAGGTACAAAGTGCACTCGAACTTCTTTAAAACCCTTCAACAAGGCCTTTGCTTCCCTCATCTTAACAGAAAATTTGTCATTTTTACAGGCCCATACACCAACCATTTGCTTAACAATCAACATGGAGTCACCAAAAACATTTAGCTTTGTGATGCCCTGAGAAAGACAACATTGCAACCCTAAAACAAGGGCATGGTACTCTGCCTCATTGTTAGAATGAACCTCTTTTAGATGAAACCCTTTTGCAAAGATTTTCTCCTTCTCTGGACCTAATATTACTATGC
This sequence comes from Adiantum capillus-veneris, assembly GCF_014529385.1. Lineage (NCBI taxonomy): Eukaryota > Viridiplantae > Streptophyta > Polypodiopsida > Polypodiales > Pteridaceae > Adiantum > Adiantum capillus-veneris. Next base: position 143,893,947 of record NC_140935.1, on the reverse strand, counting down.
CTGCTGATGCCTTGTCTTTGGTCCTCTTGTAAGCCCCATCAAAATACAGACTGTGTGCTCCCAGTAGAACTTCAGGCTCCGGGATAGGCAGTACCTTACTATGTGCCTCTTTCTTGGCCTTCTCATAACACCTTTGTGTGAGGACATCTGCCAAACAAGCACGGGTGGAATCCTCTACTTGTAGTGTGTAGTCAAACTCTTGAAGCTGCACCACCCACTTTGCTATTCTTTGAGACAATTCCATGTGTTGTAGGGCATATGGAAAAACCTCCTCAGTTGTGATCACCACAAATTGTCTCGGAAGTAAGTAAGCCCGAAACTTCTCCACTGCAAACTTAAGAGCTAGCACCAATTGCTTAGTTGCGCTGAAACCCTTTTCAGCAGCTGTCATCACTCTACTAGAGAAGTAGACTGGTCTCATGAGAGATGTCTTTGGGTCTTTTTGCATCAAGACAGCTCCTAGAGCTTCTGGACCTACACTAGGATTTACATAGAATAATTCACCCCATGTGGGTTGTAGGACGACAGGCAATGAGCTCAAAATGGTTTTAACTTCTTGAAAGCACCTTCCACCCTCCTCACTCCATGTCAATGTAGTGTGTTTAGTGAGCTGCTGCAAAGGATAGATTTCCTGAGAAAGGAGATGTATGAATCGTCCCATGTAGCGAACCTTTTGAATGAAGGAGACTAGTTGCTTCACGTTTGAAGGAGTAGGTAAAGCTAACAATGTCTTTACCTTTTCAGGGTCAGCCTCAATACCATCTTGAGACACAACATGGCCTAGTAGAGTGATGTAACATTTAATGGCCTATAATTTTATGTGTAGCGGAAATTAGCATGAACATAGTGGGCATTTCATTAGAATAGATTCCTAATGAGAATTACAAGAGTGCTTGGGTGGAGAGAGCAACAAAAAGCATAACACCTAGTTAGATAGCATCGACAATACTTTCAAAAGAGAGAGAAATTAAGCTATTGACAACAGTTGAGGACCGGATTTGCATGGAGCCGGTCCCCCCTCCAAAAGGCTTTGTATTATGGTTTCTCCCATCAAGAGAGACATTGTACAATACAATTCTTTGTGTTCCTTCAAGACTAGCTAGTGCAATGAAGATGGAAGCTTCATACACCAAGCAAAACACTTAATCAAACACAACTTGAATTATCCCCGTTCTCAGACCCAAGACCTCACACACCTTCGAAGATGGTGAGAGCTAGCAGGGTATGAGAGTAGATTGAGAAGAAAAAGAAGTATCTTACGAGAAAGATGTACATCTCCTCACATAATCACTCATATTAGCATAGCTTAGCTTAGTAATTAGCTTGGTAGAGAAGATGAGCATGCATTGAAGCTTGGCTCTTGGTTGGATTTGCATCCATATGCCAAGAGAGTGTTGATGTAGGCTTCTATCTCACAAGCTTGGAGTAGGTGATGAGCTCTCCATTAAAGCTTGGGAGGAGATAGAGTATTTTCCCTTCACACATGGTCAAGTGTGAGAGTGTGTGTGTCAATGCCAAGCAAAAATCAGCCCCCCCTCTCTCTTGGGCGAGCCCTAGCTGCTAATTAGTTCTGGCTTTTGCCTCATTGGACCTCCCCAGGTCAAGCCAATAGGAATTAAGCAGCATAAGTGATAGCCTTCTGACATGTGTCCCCCTTTCCCCTTTTGTGAGAGCTTTAGGTAATTAAATAATTAAACTAAACTCTCATTGGACCCCTTTGCCTCCTGGCCAATAGGAATCAGGCAAGCCATGGGGCTCCTGAATGCTCATTGGACCCCTTGGGAGACTACCCAATAGTCTTCTAGGAGACTTAATTCTCATTGATTTCTTTTATTAAATGTTTTTAAATTAATTAAACTAGATTTACTCTAGCTTAATTCTCATTGGTCCACTTCAAGGGTCTTCCAATAGGAACTGGGCACACCTTGTGGGCATCTGGCCTAGGGAGCTGACATGTGTCCCCCATTCCCTTTGTGTAAAGGGAGCCTGTGTGTGTGTGTGTGGCTTTCTCTCTCATCCCCTAGCTTTGGGGCTCGCCCCCTCCCATGTAGGGATGTGCAAAGACTTTTAGGGCACACACAAAGCATCCAATTTTTCCTAGGGTTGACCTTTGGACACAACCTTTGAATTTTGGAACCTTAGCATTTTGGAAGTCTTAATGGGCTGAACCTTAGGGTCTTTTTGACCCATTGTTTCACATGGCTCTTTTGCAGATGGCCCCCCCTTTGGATCCCTATTTTCCCTCCTTTGGATCCCTACTGTGGCCGGTCTGCTAGCTTAACCAATATTCTAGCTTTTTCTCCCTTGGCACTTCCCCACATTAAATGATCAGTTTAATATGAGAAAATCATTTAGGAGAATTAGATATTGATTATTATGACATTACCTCTCTCTTGAAATCATAGTCGTCCTCGACTATGGTGTAGAGAAGATAAAGCATATGCATGAGTCCTTTTCTTAGCGGGTAGAGGATCCCTATGTTACCCTACGACATCATTCCATAATGGATGACTAGTCCATTTGGCGCTTGAGAGCCTGAGGCTGCCGCAAGCATGTCTGCATATTAGTCCTATCAGTCTTCCATAGTAGAGTGACAAGCTCTACTTGGTGTTTGGGAGACGTCGTCTCCGCAAACTTGATCTAAGCATGCATACTACTTCATTTTTGTGCACAAATAAAGAAAAAGAGAGTCTTATAAGACAAAAATTTTGTTCATTTTTAACATTTTGTACATTTTCTTACTCTTGGGAAGCATTGTAAGCATTGACAAGGTTTAGGTTATCCTTTAATTGTATGCCTTGCATCCATCTAGCATCTTCAAAAGGATAATTCTTAAACTTAATAAGATATCGTCGGATAGTCTTACCGCCTCTTAATACCTTGTCTTCATGTCGGAGAATGGACTCGGGCTGCAGCACCTCCTCGTGGTCCTCGATCTCCGGTGGGTCTTCAATAGTTGGTTCTTGAGGTGGCTCTCCTTTGTAAGGCTTTAATAGGCTCACATGAAAAGCATTGTGTATGAGCCAATGATTGGGCAACTTAAGTTGATAGGCCATCTCATTGATTGGCCTAAGAATCTGGAAGGGACCATAGTACCTTTTTGCTAGTTTAGCATAGTACTTTTGGTGGCCCGTAGGATTCTTGCCCGTCGTGTGCCTTAATCGAGCCTTGGGAAACTTTAACAAGACCCAATCGTTTTCTTTAAAGGCTTGGGCTCTTCTGTGCTTGTCAGCAGCAGCCTTTTGCCTTTGCTGTGAGATAGAGATAGCATCCTTAATCTTTTGGAAAGATTCTTGTAGGTCTCGGCTATACTCATCTGCAGCGAAGATCTTCCCATGTACCTTAAGTAGCAAGGGACTTTTTGATCTTCCCTCAATTACCTCGAAAGGTGCTTTTCCTGTGGAAGTATGTACAGTGTTATTGTAAGCATACTCTACTAAAGGTAAGTACTTCTCCCATTGGGATCTTTGATCTACTTCCGTTACATAGGCTTTTAGTAGATCGAGAATGGTTAGGTTAGCTATTTCACTTTGGCCATCAGTTTGTGGATGATAGGCCGAAGAGAAGTTTATCCTTGTTCCTAAATTCTCAAAGAGACCCTTCCAGAAATTACTGGTCATTCTAGGATCTCTATCCGACACTATGGACATTGGCAAGCCATGGTACTTGAAAATTTGTGAAATGAAGAGGGTTGCCATTTGATGGGCTTTGATAGTCTTTTTAACAGGTATAAAATGAGCTTGTTTACTGAACCTGTCTACTATCGTCCATATTCCCGTATTCCCATGGATAGACTTAGGCAATCCAAAGATAAAATCCATGGATATGCTCTCCCAAGGTGAATTAGGGATTGGCAAGGGTTGAAGCAATCCAAGTTGCTTCCCTCTATCAAATTTTGTCTTTTGACATACCACACATTTGGAAACATACTCGTGTATGTTCACTTTCATGGTAGGCCAATAGAAATATGTTTCAATTCCCTTTAGGGTAGACTGAATCCCTCTATGCCCCGCATATGGGGGAGCATGAGATTCATACATTACTTTCTCACGTAGTGAGTTAGTAACGCATAGTCTATTGCCATAGAGAAGATAACCATCTTGTAAAGTAAATGGTTCTTCTTTCTTCCCTAATGCAAGGGCTGAAATCACATCTCTAAAATCGGGATCAATAGCATACTCATCTATCATTGAAGATAGATCATTGTGAGTTGCTATGGAAACCGCATTCACTCTCGGTCGTCTTGAGAGTGCATCGGCTACTTGATTATGCTTGCCAGCAATGTGAGCAATATGAAAATGAAATTGCGAAAGGAAATTTGCCCACCTCATTTGTTTGTCGAAAAGCTTGGTTTGCGTCATGAAGTACTTAAGACTTTGGTGATCCGTTCGCAGAATGAAAGGAGTCCCCAATAAATAGTGCTTCCATGAGTCTAAGGCATGTAGAACTGCAAGGAGTTCTTTTTCGTATATGCCTAGAGCTTGCTCAACAGGGTCGAGCCTTCGACTCTCATAGCCTATGGCGTGCCCTTCTTGGAGCAGAACAGCCCCAAGGCAATCACCACAAGCATCACATTGGACCTCAAATGGTTTTGAGAGATCCGGTAGTGTAAGCACAGGTTGAGAGATAAGCTTTTCTTTAAGCTTTTCGAAAGCATTGTTCTCCTTAGCAGACCACGTATACCTAATATTTTTCTTTGTTAGGTCATGTAATGGTCCTGCAATTCGTGAGAACTTTTCTATGAAGCGTCTATAGTATGCACACATACCTATAAAGCTTCTTAGTTCATGAAGATTCCTTGGTTTAGGCCATCCTTTTATTACCTCTAACTTGGATGGATCCATTTGGATTCCATCTTGAGAGATAATGTGACCTAAATATTGAATCTCTTGCAAGAAAAATTCACTTTTCTTTCGATTAACATAAAGTTTATTCTCTCTTAAAACTTGAAATATTACCTGGAGGTGTTGCTTGTGTTCCTCCAATGAATTAGAGTAGATGATAATATCATCAAAGAACACTCCAGTGAAGGTTCGATGAGGCCTGAACAGCTTCTCCATCAAGCGGTTGAATGTGGCTGGTGCATTGGTCAAGCCAAAAGGCATGACAATGTATTCGTAAAGACCAAATGTAGTACGAAATGCGGTCTTTACAATGTCTTGATCAACTATCCTTATTTGATGATAGCCACTTTTTAGGTCAATCCTACTGAAGTAGGTCGATCCTTGTAGCTTATCAAATAGGTCTTCTACCCTTGGAACGGGAAACCTATTCTTGATAGTGATCCTATTTAGTGCTCTATAGTCGACACACATATGATATGTGCCGTCTTTCTTTTGCACTAATAGCACAGGTGAGCAAAATGGAGATGAGCTAGGCCTAACCATGCCCTTCTCAACTAACTCATGCACTTGCCGCATAATCTCCTCTTGTTGAGCTTGAGAAACTCTATAAGGAGGTTTGTTAGGCGGTGAACTTCCTGGAAGAAGTTCAATTGCATGGTCGTCATTACCTCGTTTAGGAGGTAGCTCACAAGGGATGTCGTCAATAAAAACATCTTGAAACCCCTTGAGAAAATTGAATAACTCTAATTCCTTTTGGTTGCTTTTATTTTCTTTTGTTAAGGCATTAGGTTCATTTTGAGAATCTTTAACAAAAATCATGTACACGGAAATAGAGCTCTTTATTGACTTGTTGAAAGCTGGTGTATGTACAATGGGGATGGTGTTACCCATCTCCTTAGCATCTATATACATGTCCTTTTCCCTGAACTTAAAGGAGATTCTCCTTTCAGGAAATTTAACATCGGCAGCCAGGCGGTCAAACCATGGTGCCCCTAGGATTACATCCTCATGCTTGAGAGGAGAGAAAAAGAAGTCCTCTTTGTCCACATAGCCTTGGACATGAAGCTTCAATTTCCCGATTAAGGGAGTGACTGAAGCTTCTTGCCCCTTGAAGGCACTGTCTGCGGGTAGGATATCTCCCATCTCATAGGATTGTATGCCTAGCTTGGTGGCTAACTCCATAGATATGAAATTGTGAGTAGAACCAGGGTCAAAGAGAATAAAAGCATCATGTTCTCTTACCTTTCCCCAAGCATGGCATAGAGGAGATCCTTTGTGGGGAGTTTGATGAATCTCCTCCTCTTGGATTTCAACCAAAGAAGCTCTAGGAGGATCTTGGCGGTTGTTCTTTTGGGGACAAGCGCGGTATGCATGCCCTTGTTCGCCGCACTTGAAACACCGGTTATCTTTACGATAACGCTCAAGCTCTTCAGGAGAGAGTTTATTCTTTCCTTTGTAAACTCCCTTCTCTTTAGCTTTGTTGGAATTGCCCTTAGGAGACTTTTGGACATTGTCCTTCCCCTTAGGCTCATTGGAACCCTTGTTTTCCGGGGGCTTATTATTTCTTTTACCCCCCGTTTGGAAATTGATTCGCGAGGCCACCATAGTATGGTGTATTACCGCCGATATGGTACGTGGCCTTTGGGAGTTGACATACTCCGCCATTTCTTCGGTTAAGCCCGCACAAAATTGTTGCTTTTGCTCTCCAAAATCCAACTTTTTGAAGACAGTGGCTTTGAGTTGTAGGTCCCAAAACTTGTCTACATATTTGTGGATGGATTCATTGGGAGAGAGCTTTAAGCTTCGCCATTCGGTGAGTACTTTGTCTTTGGCATCGGTGGCCAAAAACTGCTTCATAATGGAAGCTCTTAAAGCCTTCCATGTTCGTGGAGCTTCACCGTTGGCTCGTAGGCTAGACCACCATTGTCTGGCGGACTTTTGAAAGTGCATAGCTACATGGCGTAGCTTAGAGGACTCCGTGAAGCCCTCATCTCCAAACGCCGCATCGAATTGCTGGATAAAGGCCAAAACTTTGTCTGTAGCACCGAAGGTGCCATCATAGGTAAGGAAAGAGATGCTCTTCCCTCCCTCTTTGAATTTCTTCAGCTTGGACGACCTCTTCCATGCGGCATAGGATTTCCTATGGCCTCTTCTTTTTGATGGTTCAAAAGTTGCACCATCACTTTCTTCAGAAGGTGAAGAATTTGAAGAAGGTGGGGAAGAGGGTGACCTCTTTCTTGCCTTTTTCTTGTCTTGATCTTTGTCGTCTTCACCATAGCTTTCATAAGAGGAAGAGGATGAAGAAGATGGAGAAGAGGGTGTCCTCTTTCTCGCCTTTTTCTTCTCTTGCTTTTTATCATCCCTCTTTGAATTGTGGTGAGGAGAAGAATATGATGGTCTTCTCCGCTTTGGTGGTGATGGAGAGCGTTTAGCCCGCCGTCTTCGTGGAGCCATCTCCGCCGAGGTGGCGGGAGACTCGCTTCTTTCTCGTTCCTTCGGTGGAGGCTCTTGAGTTCTCCTTTGGGAAGGAGATGCATCATCAAGAAGTAAGTTCTTGAGCCCTTCATATGGATTCTCTTCTTCTTCCCTAATCGGAGAGAGACCTCTTTTGGTAGTCTCACAAGGAGGCTTCCTAGGTGTTCTCTCGTCATGGTGATGATCTTGGAGAATCCCGTGAGCACGGAGCTGCCGTTGCACTTCACTTTGGAGAAATGGATTGCCCATGGCTTGTTGAAGCCTAGAAACAAGATAGTTAACAAGCATTGAAGCATCATTAGTAGCTTGCTCATGAGCAAAATCAAAGTTATCAACATTAATTTCACTCTCTTTACTATTGTCAGCCATTCTAACAACTTTTAGGTGTAAACTTTTTAGGTGTACTTTGGCACTTCAAGCCCTAGTTGCTACTCCTCTTTACCCCTTTAGAAAAAGCACTCAAGCTACTGTACCCGCGGCTCGAATACCATTAATTGCAAGGAATAGAAGAGAGGGTCTTTCGACACCAAAACAGCACCGGCTCCTGTCAAGCTTCTAATAGCTCAATAGTGGTTAAGCCGTAGGCAAGCCCCATAGGACTCCACTATTAAGACCATAGCTCTCGACGGTGATGCCCCGTTAACTGCACAAAGGCAGGCGCACTGCAAGGCTGAAAAATCCCTATTCTACTTACTCACAGGCAATTAATAATACCAACCATTTGTAGCTAGCTTGAGGACCTCCCTTCTTGAGCAAGAAAAGAGAAACCTTGAGCTCTGATACCAATGTAACATTTAATGGCCTATAATTTTATGTGTAGCGGAAATTAGCATGAACATAGTGGGCATTTCATTAGAATAGATTCCTAATGAGAATTACAAGAGTGCTTGGGTGGAGAGAGCAACAAAAAGCATAACACCTAGTTAGATAGCATCGACAATACTTTCAAAAGAGAGAGAAATTAAGCTATTGACAACAGTTGAGGACCGGATTTGCATGGAGCCGGTCCCCCCTCCAAAAGGCTTTGTATTATGGTTTCTCCCATCAAGAGAGACATTGTACAATACAATTCTTTGTGTTCCTTCAAGACTAGCTAGTGCAATGAAGATGGAAGCTTCATACACCAAGCAAAACACTTAATCAAACACAACTTGAATTATCCCCGTTCTCAGACCCAAGACCTCACACACCTTCGAAGATGGTGAGAGCTAGCAGGGTATGAGAGTAGATTGAGAAGAAAAAGAAGTATCTTACGAGAAAGATGTACATCTCCTCACATAATCACTCATATTAGCATAGCTTAGCTTAGTAATTAGCTTGGTAGAGAAGATGAGCATGCATTGAAGCTTGGCTCTTGGTTGGATTTGCATCCATATGCCAAGAGAGTGTTGATGTAGGCTTCTATCTCACAAGCTTGGAGTAGGTGATGAGCTCTCCATTAAAGCTTGGGAGGAGATAGAGTATTTTCCCTTCACACATGGTCAAGTGTGAGAGTGTGTGTGTCAATGCCAAGCAAAAATCAGCCCCCCCTCTCTCTTGGGCGAGCCCTAGCTGCTAATTAGTTTTGGCTTTTGCCTCATTGGACCTCCCCAGGTCAAGCCAATAGGAATTAAGGAGCATAAGTGATAGCCTTCTGACATGTGTCCCCCTTTCCCCTTTTGTGAGAGCTTTAGGTAATTAAATAATTAAACTAAACTCTCATTGGACCCCTTTGCCTCCTGGCCAATAGGAATCAGGCAAGCCATGGGGCTCCTGAATGCTCATTGGACCCCTTGGGAGACTACCCAATAGTCTTCTAGGAGACTTAATTCTCATTGATTTCTTTTATTAAATGTTTTTAAATTAATTAAACTAGATTTACTCTAGCTTAATTCTCATTGGTCCACTTCAAGGGTCTTCCAATAGGAACTGGGCACACCTTGTGGGCATCTGGCCTAGGGAGCTGACATGTGTCCCTCATTCCCTTTGTGTAAAGGGAGCCTGTGTGTGTGTGTGTGGCTTTCTCTCTCATCCCCTAGCTTTGGGGCTCGCCCCCTCCCATGTAGGGATGTGCAAAGACTTTTAGGGTACACACAAAGCATCCAATTTTTCCTAGGGTTGACCTTTGGACACAACCTTTGAATTTTGGAACCTTAGCATTTTGGAAGTCTTAATGGGCTGAACCTTAGGGTCTTTTTGGCCCATTGTTTCACATGGCTCTTTTGCAGATGGCCCCCCCTTTGGATCCCTATTTTCCCTCCTTTGGATCCCTACTGTGGCCGGTCTGCTAGCTTAACCAATATTCTAGCTTTTTCTCCCTTGGCACTTCCCCACATTAAATGATTAGTTTAATATGAGAAAATCATTTAGGAGAATTAGATATTGATTATTATGACAAGTGACCTTGCTCTCACCTATGTGGCACTTGTCTTTATTCAATTGCCCACCCAATTGGGCCAGACGGGTGAAACCTTCATCAACCTTGGACAGATGTACTTCCCTAGAGCTGTAAATGCAAAAATCATCAATGAAGACTCATATGGACTTACCAAAGTAAGGTTGAAAAACCAAGTTCATAAACCTCTGGAAAGTAGCTGGGGCATTAGTTAAACCAAAAGGCATAACTCTATAAGCAAAACACCCCCAAGGTGTTATGAAGGTAGTCTTTCTTTGTTCTTCATCTGCAATTCTGATTTGGAAGTAGCCTGAGTACCCATCACACACTGTGTACCTTTCATGACCAGCCACTTCATTTAGTATTTCATCTTGAAAAGGCAAAGGAAAATGGTCCCTTTTTGTGGCTGCGTTTAGAGGCTTGTAATCCACACATACCCTCCACTTCCCATTTTTCTTTGGTGCTACCACAACTGGAGACACCCACTCAGAATCTTCCACTGGGTAGATAAATCCTGCCTTGAGTAATCTTTTTACTTCTTTTAAGAGTGCATCTTGTTGCACTAGCCCTAATCTCCTTAGCCTTTGCACCACTGGTTTGGCACCTTCCTTTAATTGGATATGGTGTTGGGTTACCGTCACTCCTTTAATGTGCTCGTAATCAGTTATAAAGAGGCCAGCATGCTTCTTTAGTACCTGCAAATAGGGTTCTCTCTCTTCTTCTAGTAGGTCCTTAGCTAGCATCTCCTCTAAGCCTGTGGCTTCTTCCTTGTTAAGAGAGTCTTGACCACCTTCTCCTTCTGGGTTTCGCAGTATTATACCCATGACTTCCAAAGAGCTAGCATCCTCCTCAGATGACTCATCCTCAGATGAAGAGCAGGTGCTTGTGCTCCATTCATCCATAGAAGTCTCCATCTCTAGGTCTTGTTGTCTACCCTGCTTCATGTCATACACAATTTTTTGTTGCTTGCCACCTACCTTATGATTTGGTCGCAACTCAAGGGAACCTGTCTCCCAATCTTGCCTAGCTTTCATAGCCATAAGCCAAGGTCTTCCAAGGATTAGCAGATAGCCCTCCCCCTTAGTTGGGATCACATAAGCATCAATTGAGATTGCCACACCAAAAGCTGAAACCTTCACTCCATTAACCTTTCCCACACAAGCCACCCTTACATTATTTGCCATCTTAGCTTGTAAGGAAGTTTGCTCGTTTACTTCCAAACCCAACCTGTGCATTAATTTCTCTGTCATAACACAAATCTCGGCTCCACCATCTAGGTACACATTGGAGACTCGCTGACTCTATATCTCTGCATCAATGACTGGCACGATATCCTTCATGCCTCTTACACTAATAAACTCAACTGACTTTGCCTTAGCACTCCTGGTGCTGACCATCTTAGACCAGGTTCTATGCATCTTTGGGGAAAGGTGGAGGAGTTGCTGCCATGAAATCTTTGGTCCTTGCTTACTCACATCTGCTACCAGGTCGTAAGATATGGATCCTACCCCAAGTGGAAAGTCTTCTACTCCTATGTGCCTCCTTGACCTACTCTTCCTTTTCTTGTCTCCTATCACTTGGGAGGAACCCTCATTCCCTTTATCCGGCTCTGAAGCTTCCATTTCATCAGTTCTTTGTCTCCTAACTCTCTTTATTGGCATGGCAACAGCTTCCTCCATTTTTTCTTTCCCTTTATCCTTACCATTGTCAAGACTTATGACAGAGACAACCCTGTCCTCCCCTCCCGATGGTAGTGGAGGGATCTCTGCTGGTGCTTGTGGTGGTGGAGGAGGGGGTCTCAATATTTGGATTGGTGGAGCCACGTGTGCATTTTGTCCATTTAGTGGCCTAGCTCGAGGAGGAGTGACTTGCTGGCGAGGAGGCCGTCTTTGATTACCATTTCCTTGATAGCGTCGTGGATGGGGGCAATAATACATGCCGTGACCTACCTCTCCACAGTTGTAGCAAATGTACTCACGTGCTTGCCTTTGTCCTTCTTGTCTATTTCGTTCATTTCCTGGCTGGGGAGCCCTTACACCTTGAACCAGATTAATGGACAGGCTCTCTAGTTGATTGGTGATTTGTTGAAGTAATTCTTGTTGAGAGGACTCTTGGTCTATTGCTCCTGTCCCTACTACTACCCTTGCCGTAGGTTGAGCTAGCGGTGGAGGCTCCATTCCCCCTTGTAGTTGAGCTTGGAATTTTAACTTCCTATCCTTCTCCCTTGCATAAGTCATAGCTTTATCAAAGGTATCTGGGAATTTACCTTTTACCTTTTCTCGAAGGATGGGGTAAAGCCCTGCCAAGAAACAGTCCTTCTTTAGGCATTCTGGCGCCCTTTCTCCTTCACTTAGTGATGCACACCATTTCTCCCACAGGTTGGAAAACTTTCCTTCATAGCTTCTATAGTCATTGGGTGATGTTTGGCGTAGCTCTAAGAGCTGTCTCCATATCTCCTCTGGAGGCTCATGGCGGCGAAATTCTTCGATGAAGGCCATCTTTAAGGACTCCCAGTCTCTTCAGGTACCAAAGTTTGATACCATAATTTTGCACCTTCCCTCAAGACCAAAGGAAAGGCCCTTAACTTAGTAGCTTCGTCATCCCTTCCCGATACCAGAAAGGCCATTTCCAAATTATCCAAAAAGTCTAGAGCAACCTCCCCATGCTTACCATAAAAATTAGGGAAGGCCATAAGTGAGAGAGTAAACAATTACACAAACCGCTCCAATTATAGAGTATGGTATTTACAATTTGGAGCTTTAGCACAACTTAGCTCAAAATAGGATGAAGATCGACACATCAAAGGAATGGTAATAGTCTAGTAAGGGTAGAATGACAGGATGAGGAGAGCACAAGATTTCCCCAAGTCTCTCGGCTCCAAACAACAGGGCTATTCTTTGCTGATAAAAGATTTTTCTATCAATACAAATATTCACACGGATATGACGCACAAAATGGAAAGGAAACATGCGGGGATCATCATTCTCATTATTGGCATCCATACTTACACACAAGAGCCTAGCTTAGTTGCACCACCTTGGGACCAATGAGCTTGATCAGCCACAGAAGGTCAGCACCTCGGATCACTTCGACTCTTCCTGATGCATCTGTGAAGACGTAAGGCGTGATGGCAACACTTTGTACAATGCTGAGCCTTTTAGCAAGCAACAATTGGATGCTATTACCATAATCAGCATGACGAATGAAAGTGACACCGTTAATGTGCAGCACATCATCAACTAAGATAGTTTCCTTAGATTGAGATAACTTCTTGAAAATTAGCAGCAAAGGTAGGGCAGGGAGGCTTTTCACCCGGTCTCCAAAGCACTTTGCACAATATCCAAAGTGATCTTCACGCGGACAGGAGGTTGGCTTGGGATTGGTGGTGTCTGGATTCACAAAGTGCACTGGGAGCACTCGTAGACGGGCGGCAATCTTGTAGGCAAGCCTTCGCCTCTTTGCTTCAGGAGGATTTAGGGGTGAGAGTCGTGGTTGCAAGTTGGAGGTTGAAGTTGGTTGCTCACTAGCCTTTTTCTTGCCTGTAGTGGTCATATAATCCCTTATTAATGAGATTAAGCCAAATGTTACCTTACGCTTGAGCACGCGCTGCGGCCTTGGGCCACTTAGGTGTAGAGGTGATCTTCCTCCTCTTAGTCGGCTCCTCAGGAAAGAGAGGTCTGGTGATGCTTTCTCTTCCCTTAATGTGTGTCACAGTACCTTCGTGTATGTTGATGTAGAATATTTCAAGCTTGTGTGCGTTGGAGGTTTCTGGAGCACTCATAGGCTGAGAGGAGAGGTATATCAAGCTCTTCTTCTCACTCTCCTTCGTTAGCGACGATCACGAACAAGGCATGTAGAAGTACTTACTTCTTGAATTTCAATGACACTGCAACTTGGTAACAAGACCTCGATGAAAGCTTTTAAGGCCTCTAAAGCCTCCTCCTCTTCTGTTCTCCAATTTGCAAACTCCTCACGCCATTCGTCCATGTTGTAGATTGCACATCTTCATTGCTTTTGGGCTGAAGGTCTGTGTAGCCCTCCTCAGTGGGGGCACCAAAATGATGGCGGGAAAAAGAGCAGTGCAATCGGGTGGCCTCTGTACTCGTGCACACTCCACAAACCACGCCTCATGCAAACAAGCAAAGAACAAAACAAAGGGGGCACCACCCTAAATTAAGAGGTTTAGGGACCTCACACATAGTGCACATAGGCAAGTGAGACTTCTGGCATTATGATGGCATCAAAACATATGGCAAAACACATAGAAACGAAGCTAGGGACCTTATGTAGCATATATATACACAAGACATCAGCTTAACAATACAACGGCATCTGATCATACATAACAAGGATATAGAGAAGCAAGCCAAGGATGACATAATCCCTTGTCAAAAACAATCAACCCAGCAAGTAGGTATGATCCTACTAGCAACACATCAATACCTTAGAGAATGATGGCGAGGATGGTGGCCATGGAGCATGAGAGAAGACTCCTTATTTAGGTTTTAGGGCTAGTAATGTAGCATACTAGAGGGAGAGAGAGAGAGGGAGAGAGAGTAGAGCTCCATCCATAGCTCCTCGTTGTGAGCAATGTCGTCATAGCTTCGTTGCTTGGTGAAGTGGGTGAAGTGTTGGTTTTGAGTGAGAGAAGGCCTCCTTATATAGGTTTCTGAGAGGGTTTAGGATTAGGGATAAACATGCTTAAATCTGCTGATTGGGGTTACTTTTTGCTTAGGGTGGTCAACAGATTGAGGTCACCTGATATGTCACCATCAAGATATTCTCTAGAGTGATGTGAGAGGGGAGGGTAAATGCTGATTTTTCTGATTGTGACACATGGACCAGCATTTAAGAGCAGGTAAGGTGGCTGTTGAAACTGGAGTTTCTGCACATGTCAGGGGGGGACCTGCGGGGGGGAGGTGGCAGCTGGGTCCTCCTGAATATCAAATTCTCAAAAATTCCTCAACCATGGCTTCTTTTGACATGTGCTCTTTGAAAAAATCAGCATGTCTCTTTTCAACTCAAAAGTCTTTATCCCTGTTGACTCACCTTTACCATAAGATTTTCCCCTTTTCTCCTCCTGTAACTGCATTGTTGATGCCCAATCACTGCTTCTAGTAACAGTGAACTGTTACCTGCCAAATACTTATGGTGCAGTAAAAAATATTTACCATGGGTTAAAAAAGTTACTGTAGGTAAAAACTGATTTGTATTTACCATGTAGGTGAAAAATATTTACTGTAGGTAAAAAAATATTTACTGTGGTAAAAAATATTTACTGTCGGTAAAAAAGTGAAAACGGAGTATGCTGTGCTGTGAGTCCACACGAACATCCTCGTGTAAATTTCACTAGAAATTCACACCTAGAATGGGCTATTCTGTAAGATATAGGTTGTAGGTATGCATAAGAGCTCGTTCCCACGTATCTTCTGTCCATGGCACTCTTTACTCTTTGGTGCTTGTGAAGTAGATTTTTCTTCTCTTTCGAGATCCCTTGGACTAGAGTATCCTCATCTCCCCAACAACTGACTGTGCCTTTATTGCATCTTCAGAAGGGGTCCTAAAAACCATGCATCATATAGCCCTCCCCCTTAAGCTAGAGGTATTTGATGCCTCTAGCTGTAGGTTGTGCTACAATAGGGTTCTCTTGAATACTTACCCACCTGGTACCAATTGAATTTGCCATGTTACTGCTTTCTTGGCTGATGCACCCTGTTTAGTCCTTTCTGATGAATAATTGTATCCATCCATGACTAACAACTAGTCTCCTAGACCCTTGAAAGCCATACCCCATCCATTGTCAATATCCGCTTTCACTGGTAGCATTCTCTTTTTTCCCAGAAAAGTAAACTACTGTGAAGCATAGCTATGGCTGGATCACAGGACACTGCTCTTTACAATATCAAGAAGCTGGATGGAGCCAATTTCCCATTGTGGAAGAAGCAGATTTGGCACGTGTTGGTACAAAAGAAGCAGATAAAACCTATAAAGCTCAAGGGGATAAAACCAGAAGATATGGACATAGATGAATGGAGCGAAATGGATAAATTGGCACTTTTTACCATTATGCTGACTTTGGCAGAAAGCGTTTACTTCAATGTAGCAGACGAGATGTCGGCTTATCAAGCATGAACAAAGCTGAGTGATCTTTATGAGAAGCAGAGTGTAGCTTCACACGTATATTGGCTTAAGAAGCTTGTTGACTTGAAAATGAAAGAAGGGACCCCTATGTCCAATCATCTAAATGAATTCAACACCATCTACAGTCAGTTATCAGCTCAAGCTGTCAAGTTTGATGAACCTGTTAGAGCTATGTTCCTGTTGATCACATTGCCGAAAATTTGGGACACTTTTCGCACAGCTTTGAGTAATTCTGCACCTTCAGATGGTTTGACCATAGCAGGTGTAGAAGGCAGTCTGCTTACTGAAGAAACCAACAGAAAGACAATGGACAAAGGCAAAGGAACAACCTTAGTTGTCAAGGGAAGGACCAAAGAAAAGTACAAAGGTGGAAAGAGGGATCAGTCTTGTAGCAAGTCCCGCAGTGCTAAAGGCAAGAGTGACATAGAATGCTACCATTGTGGCAAGAAGGGTCACATGAAAAGAGACTGCAGAGAATGGAAAGCAGAAAAAGGCAAAGAGAAAGCAAAAGACCATGGCGAGAAGAACAAGTCCACAATGAAGATTCAAGAAATAAATGTGACAAACACTGTTGCAGAGGATGACAGTCTAGTGTCAGGAGACATCTACTTCTTGAAGAATACAATGGACTCAGCTCTTCTTACAGCATCTGATGGACATGCACTAAGTGACTGGATTATAGACTCAGGGGCATCACTTCATGTGTCTCCAAACAAGGAGTGGTTTACCTCTTATGTGACCACTAAAGATCATGTTCGGCTAGGCAATGGGAAGACATGTGAGATCTTAGGTGTTGGAGATGTTCAATTGAAGTTTCAGAATGGCTCTTCTTTCACGCTGAAAAATGTGAGACATATTCCCGCTATTACAAAGAGCTTGATCAACACAGGTTTACTTGATGATGCTGGCTACGCCACCACTTTTGGACAAAACATGTGGAAGATATCCAAGGGTTCTATGACAGTAGCACATGGAGTAAAGTCTGGAGGACTTTACATGATTTATGTATCAAATGTCTCTAAAAATGTAATCAATGTAACTGAGCAGCCGAACGTTTCTTTGTGGCATAGCCGGTTAGGACATATGTCCAAGAAGGGAATGGAAATCTTGTCTCGTTCTGGTTATTTGCCTGGATTTTCATTTAATGAGAGAAACTCAGCGAAAAGAAATTTGCATGCTCGAGGAAATGATTTTTCCTGAGCACTTGGTGGGGAAAAGATTTTCGAAAACCAGTACTCGTCGTAAATTGTGTGTCGTCTTAATAGTGTGCCGGTTTCAATTTCGAAAACGCCGCTCGAGGGAACGATAGTATTTGGGAAAAATGAAAAACGTTGCCCTAGAATAGACAAAAAATAGTGTTGAAATTTTGTAAAGTAGCCTAATTTTTTAAAATTCCTCTCTAGGGAAAATTTTAGGCTCGTTCATTCATTATTTCTATGGTGTTCAACACATAGTGTGGTGGAAACGCTAGACCACCAACACACACTTGTCCACTAGTTCATTAATCCCTTTAAATTTGATGTCACCTCTTGCATGTGTCTAAATGTGTCAAATCCATTTGATAGATGTGATAGGGTAAAGGGGCCAATAAAAAACCGCCCCTCTCTAATGGGACCGTGTACCCCCCAAGTTTAAAATTGTAAAGGTCCAATATTGGGACACAAGTGGCCTTGTGGTGAGGTGGTTAGCTCAGCTCAACTTTAAATCATAGCCGTTGGATCCAAGTTCAAGCCTTGCTGGCTGCCATGTCTCATAATACCCCCTTGGTGTGGCTTTTAACTCACGTCCATTTTTGTTACACATAAAATCTTCGACGTTATTGCGCGTCGTCGTTGAAGCACCGTTTGTGGGCGAGGTTTTTACTATAGGTAGGCATTGATGAGCTCTTCCAATTGCACACATCCAACCTGAAAACGGTGGAGTATGCTGGCAACGATTTGCAATGCCCCTTAGGTGGCCTTAAGTTGGGGGTTTTACCCTAGTAGGTTAGCTTTAAGATATTGTGAACCGTTGAGAAAGGCAAGGGAGCTTGTAGTATATAAGTGGGCATGCTGCTTCAAAAATCACTTCAAAAACGTTCCTGTCCCTTACTTATCCTAAGATGCTTGTGACTGTGTGAAGTATTATTTGTATGAACTTATTCATCCTTTAGCTAAATCAAGTGCTTTACCCTTTGCTTCTTTTGAACACAACAAGTAATAATTGTGTGAACATTATTTACCATTCTCTCTTAATATGGCTGCCTCTTCTTCCTCGCGAAATCCACTCGATGGACATTACGATGGCTACAATGACAACGTTGAACCCATGTGCGATGAATCTAGTGATGTTCGCTCGATGGAATTTGAAAATGATGACTCAATAGCTTGCTAACTTATAGAAAATGGTTGATATGTGCTTGGGAATAATGTGACTTTCCTTTTTGTTTTTACAGAGTTACACAAGATAGTGCATCGTGATACAACTACATCTTTTTTGGGATCCGATAGTGCCCTTGTTCTTGATCATGTGGCTCCACTCCGCACAAGGAGCGCTTCGAGCCTACCTAAGGTTGATGTTTCTTCTTCTCTTGGCGTTGGGCCCGAATCCCTCAAGCGTGTCGAACAAAGTGGGGCAATAGCACGTACACTTTCCAAGACGTGTGAGGCGACAACGGAACTAAGTAAGACTTGCTTGCACCACAAAGATATTGTATTGTTGTATCCAACCCTTACGAGTTTTGTTTTTTCTTGTGGCAGCCAAACCTTTATTGGGGGGACCACCACTTGTAATTGCAAAAAAAGAGAGCGTTTCGGAGGGTGCCAAGCTAGAAGCACATATTGGTATTGAGTGTTCCCATGAGAATGTAATTCCCGCTGGTTCATCTTCTCTTGTGCCTTATATTCCCACTAAGATCCCTCTATTGCGCATTGTTGACATCACTGAAACTTGCCCTTGTTTTGCATTTGAGGGGTGCATACTTAATCGATATGGAACCTACAAACAAATCCCAGAGGTCGCTAACTAAGTATATGCGTTACCTTAAGGTAGACCTAGTTGATCCACTCAACACTGACACCATCACTTGTGCTGTTAGCGATCAATTTATTGAGCAATTCATTGACACCCTTACAATAGGAGACTTTGTCCACATTGAGAATGTAACTGTTAAAAAAAAAACTAAGTCAGATGGTTGCACATCTCCTCATATACTATTTTTCAATGCTTCCATGGTTGTAGAAAAAACAAAGCCTTTTGAAGTCAGCCTTAGTTTCTATCCAGACAGCAAAGTGCGTCAATTTCTGGATGAGGCACAGTCCTTACATGCACAAGGCACCTGTACACACTTTGGAACTGTATCTTTTGTTGTTATACAGGGCCATGCTAGCACTTCAAAAGCTAGTCTTTCCCAAGGTGATCTTATTGTTGCAGATGGGCCAGCACCTGAGGATCGTGCCACTGTAAGGCTTGCTTATCTTCGCCCTTCTATAGATTTGCAGCTTTCTAATGTTTTCCCTCTCTTGTCATCGCAGCTTAGCTTCGTGAATGCACGTAAAGACGATAACCATGCTATTTTTCGTGCTTTGGAGACCGATGTGCATCCTATGTTTGTTGCACGAAACATAGGTTCCTTCACAGGTCGAAGCAATACACTCTCTGTCTTGGATATTACTATCCTAGCACACGTCAAAAGCCCTCGTCTCAAGCATCGTTTAGAGGAAGCATATAAGGCTCATATTCTTGATGTTGGCCACAATCAAGAAGTAAGTATTGATCTTGCTTTTCCTTTTTCACTGCAATAACTCAACAAAGCTCTAACTTGTCATGCGTCTATACATAGGTAACTGGTACACTGCACTTTGTGAATGTGAACTCAATTTTGGTGGAATGTTTTTACGGTCAATGCAAATCTACTAAGATTCACCACCAACAAGAGGTGGACTTTTGCTCTATTTGCTCAAAATCTACAACTATTGTTTTGGTGCCCAAGCTTGAAGGAAAGATTTTGGCCAACAAAGCTTCCCCAATTGATGTTTCCTTAGCGGGTGACATAGTCGACAAAGTATTGCACCTTGACAAAAACTTTGTTGACTTATATGCTTCTGATGTGCTAGATGCACGTGAGCTACTAGCCTCCCTTGTTCGCACTGGGAAATTCACTGTCAATAAATTAGGCCTCATCACAGCTTTTGTCGAAGAGACAAAGTAGTGCTCCTCTACAACATTGAAACTCCATCGCCTCCACGCCGAAGAACACCCTTTGTATTATATCGCTTTCATCCATGCTTATCTTGTAAATTCCCATCTCAATATTTCAAGGAAAAATTTCAAAAAATTACGCTGCTTTTTTAAAATTTTACACTATTTTTGTCTATTTTGGGGCGACATTTCTCCTTTTTCCATGCCCTCAACCGCCACTTTTTAAATTGAAAACGGCACGATATTAAGACAAACTAAGTTAGACGATTGCACATCTCCTTATGTACTATTTTTCAATGCTTGCACGGTTGTAGCAAAAACAAATCCTTTTCAAGTCAACCTTAGTTTCTACGCAAAGAGCAAAGTGCGTCAATTTTTGGATGAGGCATAGTTCTTGCATGCACAAGGCACCCGTACACACTTTGCAACTGTAGCTTTTGTTGTTATATAGGGCATGGTAGCACTTCAAAAGCTAGTCTTTCCCGAGGTGATCTTGTTGTTGTGAATCCACCAACATCTGAGCACCGTACCACTATAAGGCTTACTTACCTTCGCCTTTCTATAGACTTGCAGCTTTCTAATATTTTCTCTCTCTTGCCATCACAACTTAGCTTCGTGAATGCATGTAAAGACGATCACCATGCTATTTTTCGTGCTCTATAGACCAATGTGCATGCTATCTTTGTTGCACGAAACATAGGTTCTTTCACAAGTCGAAGCAATACACTCTCAGTCTTAGATATTACTATCCTAGCACACATCAAAAGTTCTCGTCTCAAGCACCGTTTGGAGGAAGGATATAAGGCCCATATTCTTGATGTTGCTCACAATAAAGAAGTAAGTATTGATCTTGATTTTCCTTTTAAACCGCAATAACTCAAGAAAGCTCTAACTCATCAGGTGCTTATACATAGGTAACTGGCACACTGCACTTTGTGAATGTGAACTCAATTTTTGTGGAACGTTCTTGTGATCAATGCAAATCTACTAAGATTCGGCACCAACAAGAGGTGGACTTTTGCTCTATTTGCTCAAAATCTACAACTATTGTTTTGGTGCCCCAACTTGAAGGGAAGATTTTGGCCAACAAAGCTTCCCCAATTGATGTTTCCTTAGCGGGTAACATAGTCGGCAATACTTACCTTCGTGAATTCACGTAAAGACGATTGCCACGCTATTTTTCGTGCTCTAGAGACCGATGTGTATCCTACGTTTGATGCACGAAACATAAGTTCCTTCACAAGTTGAAGCAATACAATCTCAGCCTTGGATATTGTTATCCTAGCACACATCAAAAGTCCTCATCTCAAGCACCGTTTGGAGGAAGCATATAAGGCCCATATTCTTGATGTTGCTCACAATCAAGAACTAAGTATTGATCTTGCTTTTCCTTTTTCACCACAATAACTCAAGAAACCTCTAACTCATCAGGTGCCTATACATAGACAACTAACACACTACACTTTGTGAATGTGAACTGAATTTTGGTGGAATGTTCTTGCAGTCAATGCAAATCTACTAAGATTCACCACCAACAAGAGGTGGACTTTTGCTCTATTTGCTCAAAATCTACAACTATTGTTTTGGTTCCCAAGCTTGAAGGAAAGCTTTTGGCCAACAAAGCTTCCCCAACTGATATTTTCTTAGTGGGTGACATAGTCGACAAAGTATTGCACCTTGACAAACTTTATTGGCTTATATGCTTATGATGTGCTAGATGCACGTGGGCTACTAGCTTCCTTGTTCGTATTGGAAAATTCACTGTCAACAAATTACGCCTCATCACATCTTTTGTCGAAGAGACAAAGTAGTGCTCCTCTATAGCATTGAAGCTCCATCACCTCCACACCAAAGAACACTCTTTATATTATATTGCTTTCATCCATTGCTCATCTTGTAGATTTCCATCTCCGTCTCTTTCTACCTCTTTCTCTCTCTCTCTCTCTCTCTCTCTCTGTGTGTGTGTGTGTGTGTCAGTGTGCGCGTGTTTCATTTACTTATCTTCCTTCCACCCCATACCGTAAGGGGAGGAAAAATTGCATGTACATGGCTTCCTCAACCAACCATAATGCATCTTTTGAACAACTCATTCAAAATAATATTGATAGTGCTTTCCTTGCTAATCACCCATGGAATAATAATGTTTTCCTCGTGCTCAATAAAATAATAAAGTCGCGCTCGTCATTGCAAAAAATCATCAACATCATGATAGAGGCAGTCAGAGTATCATTGGATGAAACACCAATGATCACGCCTTCTCTAGCGCATCTGGCTTCCAGTAGACATGATTCCTCCATTTTGACCCAAGTATTAAATAGCCACACACCATCTATTAGTATTGCTCTTGATATTATCCATGTGTTCTCTTTTAGATTCAGTATTTCATGTGATGTTTATATTTACGGTGTACCAATAACTTCAGTCAAAAACACAACATTCAATAGTGGAACTAATCCAGCGACATTTCAAAAAATCATCATTGTTGATAGAAGTGACAACCTATTTTTTTACTTGGGAGGCAACCAATCCTCACACAAACGCAAGCCTCGTACCTGGGACAAAAACGAGACAGAGTTGTTGACAGCTTTGATTCTCTAGCAACCAAATGAACTCCCTATCTCCATCGCGAGACAATTTGCTTGCTTAGGTGATGGAACCATCCAAGAAATAGGTGCAATAACATCAAAAATTAAAAAACTTAAAAAAAAAATTACACCCCACAACTCCGTCCAACATAAACATTCAACAAGCCTCACCATCAGAAAAAGCTATACAACAGTACACAAAAACAGCAAACGATGTTCCTATATATCGATGTTATAAATGTGGACGTTTAATGTTTTTTTCCTAGTTAGCTCGAAAAGGGCGTAAGTCGGCACTTGGGAGGTCTAGAAACAATGAGATACACGAAAACTATGTTTGTACTTCATGCGGTCGTAGAAGGCAAGAACATGGTGCACTACTCACCCAATTGAATTCCATAGGATTTAACCTCCCCTTGGCTACAGTAGAGAAGCTAAATCATTTAGAAAGCCGCCTTGTAAGTCCTAGACTACCTTTCACGAAAATTAGGGAGCTTACATACGATGGTCAATTTGGCTTGCGAGGTAGCGTTGTTAATGTTTTGGAATCCTTGGGGAAAACACAACAAATATTGCCAAGGTTTATTCATGATGAAGCCTCGATAATAGTGGGCATTAAGCGTCGTCTACAATACAATCATTGCTACCTTTCCGGCGTTGTTTGACCATTGCTTACAATGAAATCCACTGCTCAACTATTGCAAACGTGTTTATACAAGAACGAAAATATTACTCTGAACAGTGAGTGGGTAAACCATTTCTATAGTCTCCACTGTCCTTTGCCCGATGATTTTGCCGACAACAATCAACCATCAGAAGAAGATGATCTAGCTACGGATGTCATGCTCCATGGAATTGAATCATCACAACAAGTAGTAGATCACAACGACAAAATCTTCTTTGTAGCTTCTGCCAAGGGAAATAATCCTTTGAGTATTTTCAAAGATGAATATTGTGAAGAACTTAGTTTCCCTTCTATTTTCTATGGTGAGCCCCGTAAATACCATACACTTGCTAAGCATAAATACCAACACGTGGCCCAATGGGAGCTTATGCATAGTGATAGAAGGTTCTCACTAAATTTAGAGAATCTTTTTTTCAAAATAGTCAAAGTCATGACTCAAAAAATCTTGGGATCCATTTGGATACGTATGTGCAAAGGCAAGCTAAACCAGAATACACTAGTGGCCGCACAGGTTGTTGGAGATACTAACATTGAGAAGGTCTTGTCTTCCCAACTTGGATATCATGACTTCGAGGCATTGCGAAAATCACCTGACTACAAAGAGAAACTAAAAAAAAAACGCCTTTGCTATGATTAGACAACTTGGACCACCAACATTCTTCATCACATTTTTTGCGGCTGAGAAACATTGGAAGCCCCTGATTACAGCACTTACTAAGCTCAACCCCATCACGCGTACAAGCACACAGACAGAAGCGTCATACATACGAGATTTGGTCCGACCCGACCCTGTAACAACAGCCCGCTTTTACTTGAACCGATTTAACGGGATGAAGAAATTGCTAACCAAGGATATAACCATATTCGGAAAACTCAAAGATTACTTTTTTGTAACTGAGTTTCAGAGCCGAGGTAGCTAGCATGATCATGGGCTCCTATGGATAGAAAATGCTCCCATCTATGGGAAAGATCCCAACGAAGATGTTGTGGATTTCATTGATAAGTACATAACAACTGACTCCATGCTCCTTCCTGTAGACTTACAAGAAATTCAAACACACAAACATAGGAAGACTTGCTTCAGAAAACGCAAGGGATGCCGCTTTGAATTTCCTCGCTACCCAATGTCTTTTACTATGATTTTAGAACCCTGCCATTCTACAGATAACAATATGCAATACAAAAGAAAGAAACACAAACAAATCAAAGATAATATGCTACTACTAGATTATAAAGCGAATATTACATTCGAACAGTGGCTCCTATCTATGGACCTTCGATTTGACGATTGCATCGAAGCTATATCATCCAGAATCTCATGCCCAACACTTCTATTGAAAAGAAATATCAAAGATATCTACACAAATAACTTCAATCCAAACATTTCAAAGCTATGGGATGCGAATTTAGATATACAATATATTTTAAATGCACACGGAGCAGCTACCTATTGCACCTCATATATAACAAAATTTGATAACACACTTATCAAAGCAATCAAAGAACAATTTGACTCTTGCATTGAAAATAATGCGACTACATACGATAGACTTCGAAAAATAGGGAACACAATACTAAACACACAGCAAATAAGCTCACAACAAGCAGTATATATTGCACTTTCCCTACCTCTCTACAGTGCAACCCGAGAATTTATGTTCATAAACACAAACCCTCCCGACTAGAGAACAATGCTTCTCAAATGAAAACACCTCCTGCAAAACATAGACCCGACCAGCACAAAAATCTTTTGCGAGACAAGCATAGACAAATACTGTACACGTCCTGCCCAACTCAACCATATCATTGGCAGAATTTGCTTCCACATACAATACAACAAGAAACACATACAAAAAACGTACCAAAACAAAGATTATACGATATGTCAAATATAATGCCACAAAAAATCCAGATAATTATTATAGAGAACAATGTCTTTTATTTCTACCATGGATAAATAATGAAACTCAACATCTAACAGATGGACTCACATGGAAAGATGTATACAATCAAAATAAACCTACCATCGATACAAATGAATCCAAATATAACAAAACCACAATACTAAAGGAGAACCTTAACACCAACTCACTAGCCACCAATTCACCGTCGACATTTACAACACTATCTAATATTTCCTCCCATATTCGTGTTGACATCACAGAAGACCTAAATATCCAACACCACCAGCTACATACACACACTATACCAACCATAAAAATACTACTGCAGCCAAACGATATATATTACAAGAGCATTCTACTACTTAACACACAACAAAGGCTAATATTCGATGATATTATGCTAAGGAAACGTACATTTCCTACAGAATCAATCCATATTTTCCTGACTGGAGGCGCAGGCACAGGAAAAACTTTCACCCTCCTTTTGATTGTCCAAGGACTTCTACGTTTCTACAACCACAGATCACATTCCAGCCCAACAACGACAAAAGCTTTGCTAATGGCATACACGGGCAAGGCTGCCAACATTGGTGGAGCCACTATCCACTCAGCCCTCCACTTGCCACTGCTCACATCATCTAACACTTTCCTATCACCTGAGAAACTGAATGAGCTGCGACTACTTTACCGCGACCTGCAACTAGCCGTTTTCGATGAAGTCTCCTTGATTGGAACCAACGTCTTTGCTATGGCATACTCTCGCCTGCGTGCAATAAAAAACAACTACGACCTTCCATTTGGTGGTGTTGACGTTGTCTTATGTGGCGATCTTTGTCAAGCGAGTCCTGTGCGCGACTCTTGGATTTTCTCTAGAAAACATCAGTTGCTCGAAGCTATCTCACCCTCTTTCTGGCATGACCACATAAAGTCTTATGAGTTAACAAGCACCATGAGACAAACTAACAAGACATTCATCGACATACTCAATAGGATACGCGTTTCAAAGCACACTAACGAAGACATTTTGTACCTCAATACACATTACATGCGCGCAGTACCTCATCCAACCATCGTCTCCCACCTTTACTATGCAAACAAAGATAAAGACCTACACAACCAACATATTTTCAACACTACCATAGGGACACCACTATTTATTGAAGCACAAGACACAAGGGCCAAAAATTGCAGCAAAACTATTCAAATACCAATAGATCCAAAATTGACAGCAGGTCTTCACACAAAACTTCACTTGAAACCAGGCCTAATTGTAGAACTTTGTGCAGGAAATATTGACATTCTAGATGGCCTAGTCAATGGAGCTGACGGTATATTCAAAGCGATAACACAAACCTCCATGACACAAACCATCTGGATTCACTTCCAAACCACTAAAGTAGGCCAAAAAAACTAGGTATGAAAACCAGCAACTATACATTGCATCAATAGATAGGCAATGGACACCAATCCAAAAAATAACACGTGAGTTTCAAATAGGAAATAACTTCCTGAACACTATTACTAGAACACAATTCCCAATTCAACCTGTAGCTGTTAGAACCATACACCGTGCACAAGGCTTGACGCTAGACACCTTGGCTTTCGATCCAACCAACATTCGAAGTCACGGCCTTGTGTACACTGCCCTCTCCTGCGTAAGAGATCCCAACAACCTTTAACTCCTAGCAGAATTAACTTCCAACCATATTAAAGTATACCAAACAGTTCTAAGTGAGTTACACCGCCTCAAAACACATGCCACTTGGCAACCTACACAGCTTAACCTCCATTCTTTGCCTAGCAATCACTTGATAATACAATCTCTTAACATTGTGTCCCTAAAGGAACACTACAACAAACTTATTCATGATAATAGCTTAATGGCCTCCCACATTCTTTGTCTCCAAGAAACAAAACTACGACATCCCAACACAGTGGCCATAAACGGTTACACACACACACTCAGACAACTGGCCCCATGGGAGTATCCCTCTTCACATCAAACAAAAACATACATCTACAACACCTCAACATCATTTCCACGAACGAAATAGAATGCATTACAACACTCCTCAGCACGCCACATAATCCACCAATAACCCTGATAACATTGTACCGCAGACCCTCAACTCCACTTCCTTTGCTCCTGCAAACATTGACCACACTACTCACACCTCACCTCCAACACACCCCTACCATTTTACTCGGTGACTTCAACATCAATGCTAAATACCAAACACCTGAATACCTTGCACTTTCTGACCTTCTCTCCACACACAACATGACACAACATATAACCCAGACCACAACAATCTACGATTCAACTTTGGATCACATTTGGACTACAAATTTCTTCACTGACATAACAACAGGCACTAACTTTTCGTTTTGGTCAGACCACTCCATTATTTACTTACTACTCCCACTAAACTCCAAAAAAACATTCCAATCCTCCCCTCCTCCTACATCCTAAAATCACCTCCACAAATCCTTCGATTGGCAGGCCCCGTGATCCATCACCTTGTTTGAAATGAACCATGGAGTGACACGTGGACACCCTCTCCTTCCTTGAAAGTTTTAAGCTGCATTATAAAGAGTATAGATATTCTCGAACAATGCTTCACCTTATATTATTTCTAGTTAAACTCAACCTAATGATTTTATCACTTTCTTATTGTTTTAGAAAGCATCGAGACCCTTTCACTTGTTTTGGTCGCATTAACATAGAGGTTACAAACTAGTCTTAGGGGGATTTAAACAAGAACATAGTCCTCAATTGAATAAAAGAGAAGATAAGAAGGGGCCACCCCACGACAATGGTGAAGAGCCAGAGTACTAGTGTCTCTTGAAAGATGTCATGGATCGTCATGAGCATGACTAGTATTTGTAATTCTTTTGGATTACTAATATAATGTACTCACATTCATGAGTTTTGCCCAAAAGAAAAAAAGAGAAGATAAGGAAGTATTGTGTCCCATCGTCCTCTTTGAATAAAAGAGACAACAAGAAAGTAATGTATACCATCAACCTCCTTGTGCCACTCACCTTGAAACCATAAACAATTTTAAAACATATCCTTAGTCTTTTGAGAAAGATATGTAAATTCACATGGTCTATTTGATTTGCCATGTAATTTTTCCACTTGCAAATATAATAAGGTCGAGTGGATATGCTCTATGTGTGGATTTACACATATTAACAAAAAGAATTGCATGCATGGCAATCAAATAGACAATGTGAATTCGCAAACCTTTCTCACAAGACTAAGGATATGCTGCAAAATTGTTTATGGTTTCAAGGTGAGTCGCACTTGGCACCTTCAAGTTGGTGAGGACTTCTTCGAGATAGCCACAAGTTTTGAAGTTAAGAGCACCCACTTAATCTCTCTCTCTCTCTCTCTCTCTCTCTCTCTATATATATATATATATGTGTGTGTGTGTGTGTGTGTGTGTGTGTGTGTGTGTGTGTGTGTGTGTGTGAGACTCTCAAATTTGCAAGGGATATAATGTGCATACATAAAGAGACTTTTCCACAATATCTCAATGTTATGCCCTCCATTGAGGGGAGTAGGAGCTATGTTGGATGGCTACCTGGGTGCGTTGTGGATAAGAGAATATGCTCAATCATGTAAAACAAGCTTAATGTAATGATAATTTGAGCACTCGTCTAGTATATAGAGCTCATGCCCTCAAATTCACAAGGGGCACAACTTCCATACACAAAAAATCTTTTTAAGTACCGGGCATTGTATCTTGCATCTAAGGGACTGAGAGGTACTCTAGATGACTACTATTGCAATCTAAGGGACTGAGAGGCAAGCTAGATGACTACTATTGCAAAAAGTGTGGATAAGAGAATAGGCTTAGTTATGTACATGAATATGGTCTCCTCTCTCAAGGAGAAACATACTTTTGTGATATGAGAGAGAGAGAGAGAGAGAGAGAGATCATGCATGCTTATGCATTAGGAGTTTAATTTTGTAGCATGCCCTTCAGTTTAGCATAGTACGTGGAACACTTGTAAAAATAAGTAACTAAGCATTTTGCTATATTTTTCTTTGTTTACCATCAAGTTTTGAGGTGCCAATCATGCTTTGATACACATATAAGGAATTTATGCTATATAGTACTAATCTATGTATGCATTGTTGTGATGCAAATGATGATATATGCTATTGCCATATCTTACACAGGTAGCACAAAACATCGATAAAGATACAAGCATGTGAGGCATCTAAAGAGAATCTATCTATACTATAGCTTAAAATTTTAAAGGAAGGAGAGGGCATCCATGTGTCATTGTCTCCTTTATTTCAAGAACCTTAAAAGAAACATTTGGTTTGAAATGTAAAAGTAAAGGGTAAGTTGTAAGTAATCGGATGGTAGAAAATGAAAAGACTTAGTTTTGACTTCTCATATACTTTAGTACTATATCTATATTTATATTATTTAAATTATTTAGCAAGGCCAAGGAGTTTCACTTTAGCCTTAGATTTTGAAGGGTAATTACTTTTGTTTTTGTAAAGGGTGGCATTTTGAATGCCATAAAGAACACCAAGCACTATATGGCATGGGCATGGTTAAATGGGATCAAGGGTGGAGGTGACATATCATGACATGCATGCATTGTGAACCATACGATCGGCACCCAAATTTACAAATCAGTCTGCACTTAAAATGTAGTGCATAGGAGTACCATGATCTTTAGTGAAAGCATGTGGCGTGGTGGTTAGAGCCCATGCCTTGAATATAGCAGGTTGTGGCTTTGACGTGCAAGGTGCGAGACAATCTTGACTATCTCAAATCTACTTGCTGACCTGAATTTAATTTTTCGCCCTGAATTTACCCGACAATCCAAATTTGACGGTCTGAACGATCCCCAATTTTCATCCTATTGGGATGTCCCAAACTAGATTGTGTGGAGCATAAAGAACTCCCTTTTCCTTTCTAGCCTTGAAATTTATACTTAGCTTCAAAAATGTAGAACTTTCAAAGATAAAATGCATTATATAATGTTGAGCTAAAATCTCACACTTGGCACCTTCATATATAATTTTCCTTCTAGCCCCAGGAATGTGCACATTGAATGCTATAGCTTTGCACAAAGGGTGAGAGTCAAATGATCTCAGAGTTGATTGGCGCTATGTACACCTTATGTGGGACAGCATGAGCATACGCACGCACACACACACACACACACACACACACAGAGCGGGGGGGGCGTTCGAATAGGGGTTGACAAAAATATTTTTTCTAATCGAAGAAATCTTAAAATATAAAATTTCACAATAAAACATGTTTTTGAATTTTAGGCTAAAATTTGAAGAATTGACACTAAAACTTGCAAAATTTTGTCAATTTTCTTCATTGGCAAGCTTGAAATCTATAAAAAAAAATTGCAATGTTAGTGGAAAAAATACACTAAACCTGGCTTATTGCAAACATTGGGAATCTCAATTAGCCCCAAAATAGAAGAACACGATAGACGTAGAAAAGTTGAATGCCTTGTACATCCACGACACTCTCTCACCACTCCGAGCACACCTATTGAAAATCCGCTACACCCTTGCATGGGGCACTGGTGTGTGTGTTAGAGAGAGAGAGAGAGAGAGAGAGAGAGAGAGAGAGAGAGAGAGAGAGAGGCATCCATGTGTCACTTAAAGAGTTACTCTACTTTTCCTTTTGAAGGCCATAAAGAAACTCCAGCCCTCAAATTTAATACTTTGATATCTATACTACTTTATTGAGTTTGAGAAAAACTCAAGCACTTAATTCTTCCCATGCATAAAAAAGTTTTCTCTCTCTCTCTCTCTCTTACCTGCACGCGTGGGTGAAGCACCACTTTTCTCAGGAATGTAGAACCTCGCAAGTATCGACAATCAAGATGGCTCTCTGCGCTATTCCCATGCCACTATTGGTTAGAGAGCATGAGGTTGGAAAATTGGCTTGCGAGAGAAGTTAGAACTATGGAGCCACAAGTCTAGGGCTCCTGGTCCCAACGCAGTGGCCAGAGCTCTCTCTCTCTCATGCACGCCTGTGTGTGTGTGTGTGTGTGTGTGTGTGAGAGAGAGAGAGAGAGAGAGAGAGAGAGAGAGAGAGAGAGAGAGAGAGAGAGAGAGAGAGAGAGAGAGAGCACTCACATCTAGCCTCCATGGTAGCTGTGTTGGTTCCCTTTCAGTGCTTCTCCTGTGCATGCGACAAGATTGGCCTTACGACTATGCTTTCTGGCCTTTTATTTCTCAGCTCCCTGCCACCCAAGTGGTGTCATTGATGGCTGCTCTTCTTGCACCTTGCTCAGCTACGTAATGGATGTTAGGAGCGGAGAAGGTCCTTCCTACACACTCACAACATATCTTCCATTGGAATGCGTAAGCTCAAGGTTTATTGTGGGAACTACATAGTTTGCAAGGAAAAATGAAACCAGTTATGTTTCCTTTCCAAGTAAATAGACACCTGCTTAGAAGTCGAAGCAAGATAGGCAAGTGTCTATGTGTTACCACTATAGAAAGATCAGGCCCTATTGGTATACAAAGCCCTAAAGAAAAAACTCATGTAGTGAAGAGCGAGTTTATACTCTAATGGGATCTGAGGTGTCTTTTGAAAAACTTGGAATTGGTTACAAACTAAGGACTATGAGCTTAATATTTAAGTGTTTCTTGGTGCCTATCTCAAGAAAGGGGAAGATAACTCAAAGATAATAGTAAGCTCGTGTATGTACAAAAGAAAACTGAATAAAAGGGATAGGGGATTAGGTAAGGTAAGGAGCTAACCAAAAAGATACTCCATATGACACTATGTCAATATGTGAAAGAATAATAAGGATATCGCTATTGGTTATGACAATATGTAAGGGATCCATGTGAGGCATGGTGACATATTCAATCTAATAGTGAGGCCAATGCATTTTGATGCAGGCATAAGGGAAAACATATCGCAAAGTAGGCTTGAAATAGTTTAATTTATAATCAAAATGGAGTAAATTGTAGCAAAGCGTGGATGTGCATGTCCATATAGCCATAAAGATTGAGTACATCAAACGGATGGTGGCAAAGACAAATTCACAAAGGCGAAATGGTGGCAAGCTGATAAATTTTGTGTTTGGTGCTTATCAAAGCTACTATATTGAGATCAAGAGGTACATAGTGTGAGGAAAGTTTAGAATATTCTTGGCATTACAATAACATGTGTGAATCAGATAAGCTATTGGGAATCTGGGATGTGGATGTTTCATGAAGGATCATGGGTTGTGACTTATTGCATGCCTAAAAAAGAGTAGAACTCTAAACTCTACCATTGAGATATGAATTGTATAAAACAATAGGCTATTTATAGATATTGACAATATATTAAGAGCATGCAAACCTCTAAAAACACCCTTTTCTCTTGCACATCTTCTTTCTTTACTATTAAACATCACAATTGACAAGTTCCATAGTGGTTCTTATAAAAATACGGAGACATGTTTTTCTTTTTTTGCATTACCCATTGCATTGAACTTAGCGCAACGGTGTAAAGTGAGAGCATAGGGAATTAGCATGCATTAGCCCCTTGGAATTGAGATGATACACACCATCAAAAGCTTACTTGGATACCAAAACATCGCCCTTTTATCACAAATATGGTGACCGCCTATGCCAAGCAATGTGCTCACATTGAAGCAATCACTACAACACTTTTGGGGGGTGTGTGTGTGTGTGTGTGTGTGTGTGTGTGAGAGAGAGAGAGAGAGAGAGAGAGAGAGAGAGAGAGAGAGAGAGAGAGAAAATAACAGATTATAAGAGTTTGAATCTCTATGAGAGAGAGAGATTATTAAGAGAGAGAGAGAGAGAGAGAAAATAACAGATTATAAGAGTTTGAATCTCTATGAGAGAGAGAAATCTCTCTCTCATAGAGATTCAAACTCTTATAATCTGTTATTTTCTCTCTCTCTCTCTCTCTCTCTCTCTCTCTCTCTCACACACACACACACACACACACACACACAATTGCATGAGTCCTTTGTCATGATTCACTACATAATTGGACAGAAAGAGCATGGCTTAAATTCAATAAAACCCTTTGTCTTCACCTTTACATCTCAATTAGCCCATCCATTACATGATCACACAAGCAGTTGTCACAATAATAACACATGTTTGGACGCTCAACCAAAGGTAAGATACTGTTGGCTAAAATTACACTAAACTCCCTGGTTTGGGGTGAGTGGTTAAAATATCCTCGTAGGGGTAGGCCAAAAACGGGGATACAAAAATTACGATGTGGTAAAAACTGCATTAGCAAATATAACCGCTTGAAAAATCTATGCTTTATTAAATGTTCCACATAATAATACTATGGACCTAAGCCAAGGGCTTCCTTTACCATCACCATACTGATATTGTTCCTGAAGTGTTCTCGACCCCAACGGGTCACCCATGTCACTCTATTTTGATATGTCCACCATTTCGTCTGCGCAACCGATGTTTCTAATAGAGGGAATAAAAGACACTCATAACGGAGTATGGTGTTTCTCATGATGGACTCACTTGACTGCTGCACGTGAGCAATGGTTATTGCTAATACTCGATCTTGACTATAAGTCATAGCTGATGAAGTGTAAGACACATCTTAAGACAATCTATCAAAGAAACTTGTAAGCTGTTGATTTGAACTCTTAAAAATTGCTCAAGTCTGCTACGGTGCACTCTGAAGTATAATACACTTGTCTTATATAGACCCACATAGCAACCTCTACCTGGTGATTACCCGTACTAAAAGCCCACTTTACTCCAACTGGCCATCCTGCCTATAATAGTTTCTCTTGAAATTAGATACTATGAGTACTTTTTTTCTGCGACCATCCAAATTTGGAGACTATACCTCATAAGATTTTTCAAGCCATGCATCGACCTAGCAAAATTAGTTTGATGAGTCCAACTGGCTACTGCAACAAAATTACTAGTTCTCAAGATTTCACTACTGCAGTAAAATAAGGTGTGATTCTTTGAACCCTCTTTTTAGAAATTAGCCAAGCTAGTTTTTATTTTCTGCCTAAAAACCCTAAACTTTCCAATTGCCTTACTTTATTAACACCTGTATAGGTTTACTACTTGTTTTAAACCCTCTGCAAATTTTGAAATTGCTCGTACATCTTCTTTGTTGCACGCTACCCTCTGCACAAAAATGGAGTGTTCACAGGTATGCGGCTACAACGCTCACGATGCGACACATGCTATGCTCTACCGGATCTTGCGCTATCTTGCGCTAATGAATTCCCAAGAGACATGGGCTTAATGAGCTATCTCGATTGCAGGAAGCTCTAGCAAATTTTGGGTTCTATCAGCTACGGCTGGGCATCGACCTCTATAAAACCCTCATTGATTTGGAACAGGTGAGTACTACACTCACTTAGCAGCTTTGTTCTGTGTTTTCAGCCTATGTATTCAAAACTTTTAAGTTGTTGAGACTGCAACATGCCTAAGTGAAAGGACAAAAGTGTGGTGGAGTCGTCATCGTCTCCGAGGCTACATGTTAATTAATTTTTATATCTGATCTGGAGGTGTTTGTTACTCATCTAGGGCTGGTTTGGTTAAGATGTTGTGATAAACCTGAGCCGATAGTACTCTTTGTATTTATAACTCCTGCTAGTTGGACAAATTAGTGATGTAATGGTATGCTATGATTCTGGGCTATTTTTGTGCTGAAATCTCTGAAAAAATAGAGATCTCACTGCTGAATGATTACTGGGTACTGATGTGCTGCCAGATTTTGAAAAGAATCTTTGAAGATGAAAAGCATCACATACCCTAATGATGTCTAGGTTTCTTTTTGGGCTTGAATACATTTTTCCACATTCATCACATACCCGAAATATATCCGGCTTTTCTACTACACTAGCCGGATCGGTTGCTCACCATTTGCATCTTGAAAGTTTTGCTGACATGTGGTAGCTTGACATATCTTGCCTAATTATGGTTTAGTTCCCCTGCTTTAAAATAACCTAAGCTTTGCTCTATTGAACTTTTCATTATTTGCTCTTA
Organism: Adiantum capillus-veneris; assembly: GCF_014529385.1. Classification (NCBI taxonomy): domain Eukaryota; kingdom Viridiplantae; phylum Streptophyta; class Polypodiopsida; order Polypodiales; family Pteridaceae; genus Adiantum; species Adiantum capillus-veneris. The sequence goes on along the minus strand of NC_140935.1, from coordinate 143,858,745 downwards.
TTTGATATCATATCAGTTAGAAGTAGGATTATTGCATTACAAAATATCCGCATGATGTTGGTACAAAGGATAGGAAACTTGATATCTCCATCTTGGAATTAGATATTTAAAATGGGTTTATGGCATAATGGGAACTCTCTAGCATGAGAGTTGGTCTTTGGACTTTGCTTTTGTTGGCCTCTGGCTTTTCAGCTATTCTTTTACTAATCTCTGGCTATTACTGTTCCGGGTTTGGCTTCATGCTTCTCTTGGCGCTTAGACTTGCCCAGCTATCTGGTTGTAATTTATAATATAGCACTTTGGCCTACACTATCAAAACATACTTTTCCTGCTTTTTCGGTTTCCATATCAAGAATAATAAATTTGTTGCTTCTTTTTAATTTCTGGTAATAGATGATGGCATTGGTATTGATATTTTTTTAGCAGGAAATAAAACATGAATATATAACTGTCTTTGAAAAAATATGTCGTCCATGACATATGAAGAGAGAAAATTGTAAATGATGATGTCATTTGAGATGATTAAATTTGTTCTTAACTCAAGTAGGGGTAAATTTCAAAATCCAAACATATGGGTTGGGACTCCTTTGGTGGTTTTTTTTGGTTACTGAAGTCCTTTACCTTACTGTGTTTTTCATTAAAGACATCACCTTAGAAAGTTTTTTGTTAAAAATTCAGATAGGTTATGGCTTTGCTTTCTCTAAAATGCTACAGAGGCCTTTGAGGCTCTGTGATTGAAAAATAATCTGGGTCTGATTGTGTTCATGTGTAACCGGCTTTCTTGTATCACTTCAGAAGGAGTTTTGAAATAGAATAGCGATTAAAAAACTGATGCCTACTATAGGGTGTATGTCTCGACCTAGCTTGGGCTTGATCATATGGGATGAAAAACTCCTTGATCTGTTTTAAGAATGATTTGGAAATATTTAAACATAGTTTGATTGAAGAACCTCTTTAAACACTTTAAACTTATGATAGGAGGCAGTAGAATGTTTTGAAAAAATATGGGAACTGTTGTCTGTATGGTAAGCAAACACAGCAGCCACATAAGCATAGAAGCAGTAGAAGAGATACACAGTTGGCACTTGTTCATAGTGATTTGTGTGGACCTATGCATAACCTATCTCTAGGGGGAGCTTCTTACTTTATGACATTTATAGATGATTACTCGAAGAAAGTATGGGTTTACTTTCTCAAGCACAAGGATGAAGCGTTTAGTGTTTTTAAAACGTTTGTGACACTTGTGGAGAATCAGAGTGGCAAGAAGGTTAAGTGCTTACACACTGACAATGGTGGAGAGTATGTTTCAAAGGCCTTTCAGGACTTTTGTGAGTCAAAAGGTATAAAACGTGAACTTACTGCTCCTTACAATCCTCCTCAAAATGGTGTTGCTGAGAGGATGAATAGGACCATACAAGAGAAGGTCACAAGTATGTTGTCTAATGCACAACTGCCAAATGGGTTTTGGGCTGAAGCTGTATCAATAGCTGTTTATCTTGTAAATAGATCTCCTAGCAAGGTTTTGCAGAAGGATTTAGTGCCAGAGATGGTATGGTCAGGAAAAATGCCCTCATACAAGCATCTCAGAGTCTTTGGCTGTGAGGCATATACTCACGTTCCAAAGGAATTTAGGAACAAACTTGATCCAAAGAGTAGAAAGTGCATCTTTCTAGGCTATGGTAATTTTGGTGAGATGGCCCGTACAGACTTTGGGATCCCGAATCCAAAAAGGTTATCCGCAGCAATGATGTTCACTTTAATGAATCCAAATATCATTCTAAACCAGAGAGGGTTGAGGAGATTAGAAGAGTTCTCTTCCAAGAAGATGGACCTGCACGTGCAAGACAAAATGTCAGGGCTCAAGAGGAGCAAGGACAGGATAGATTGGAACCACAGATTGTGGCTGAGCCTGAGCCACCTATTGTGCGTAGATCTGGACGTATCACGCGACCTCCTAATAGGTTTGTTCCATCTATGAACTATGTCATGTTGACTGATTGCAATGAGCCTTCATGTTACAAGGAAGCAGTGCAAATGAAGGACTCCGGGAATTGGCAATTGGCCATGCAGTCAGAGATGACAGCTCTGCATAAAAACCAGACATGGAAGCTAGTTAAATTACCACAGGGCAAAAAGGCTCTACCTTGTAAATGGGTTTAAAGGTATAAGATCACCACTCATGATAGTCAGCCAAAGTACAAACCAAGGCTTGTTGCCAAGGGCTTTAAGCAAGAACAAGGCATTGACATTGATGAAGTCTTGTCTCCGGTGGTCAAGATGACTACATTGAGATGCTTTCTTGCATTGGTTGCCATATTAGATTTGGTGTTGCACCAAATGGATGTCAAGACATCGTTCTTGCATGGTGATTTAGATGTGGAAATTTACATGCAGCAGCCAGAAGGGTTTGTTGAGAAAGGCAAGAAAGATTTGGTATGCCAGTTGTTAAAGAGTCTTTATGGCTTAAAACAATCACCGAGGGCATGGTACCATAAGTTCCACAAGTTTATGCTTTCTCAAGGCTACAAACGTAGTGAGTTCGATCACTGTCTATATACAAAGAAGGCTAAGGATGGCAGTTGGCTGATCCTTATTTTGTATGTGGATGACATGTTGATTGCTGGCAAGAACTTGGAAGAAATTTCAGCTTTGAAGTCAAAGATGGCAAAATCGTTTGACATGAAATACATGGGTGAGGCAAGTCATATACTTGGTATGCGCATTGAGAGAGACAAATCAAAGAAGTTGATTTGGTTATCTCAAACAGAGTATATTGACAAGGTTTTGCAACGTTTCAATATGGAGAAGGGAAAGGCATTGAGTGTTCCATTGCCACCATATGTGAAACTCAGCAAACAAGATTGTCCCGTGTCTGAGGAAGAACAGGCTGAAATGGATAATATTCCATATGCTTCTGCAGTGGGTAGTTTGATGTATGCAATGATTGCTACTCACCTAGACATTGCATTTGTAGTGGGAGTAGTGAGTCGATACATGTCAAACCCAAGCAAGAAACATTGGGAGGCAGTGAAAGGAATATTGAGATACCTGAAAGCTACAAAGAGTATGCGTATATGCTATGGGAGTCAGGAGCTAAGTGTAAAGGGTTTACAGACTCAGATTATGCAGGTGACTTAGACAACCGAAGGTCTATGTCAGGGTATGTCTTTACATTGGTTGATGGAGCAGTATCATGGCGTTCTAGATTACAAGATTGTGTTACTCAGTCTACTACAGAGGCTGACTATGTTGCAGCATCAAAGGCATGCAAAGAATCAATTTGGCTTAATCGACTAGTAACAGATTTGGGAATCAAAGAAGAGATGCCTGTGTTATATTGTGATAGTCAAAGTGCTATACAATTGGCTCGCAATGCAGTTTATCACTCAAAGACAAAGCATGTGAATGTGAAGTATCATTTCATCAAGGAAATGCTCGAGGATAAGCAACTTCAGCTTGTCAAAGTTCACACCACTGAAAAGCCTGTTGATCTACTTACAAAAGGACTTCCCTCAGAGAGCTTTGCGCATTTTCGCAAGTAGTTAGGTGTAGGGTAGTACATCACTTCTCTACATCTCTTGTATATTAGCTTGTATAGTAGCTTCTCTCACACTTAAAGTACCACATTGGACTTTAAGTGGGAGGTTGTTGGGGTATAAAGCCCAATGTGATCGCCCAGGTAAGTAGGCGGGCTGCCAGGTATGTACACATATTCTTTTGTAAAAACCTAATAAGAACTCACTATGCTCTACACATCACATTAGAGCGAGTTCACCATATCGTCGTGCTCTTCTTCTCGCACTCTCTCTCGTGTCACACTTCCGCTCGTACTCCTTCAGCCCTGGCATTTTGCTTCACATCGCAGATAAGCCGAGCGTTTTCTACAGCAACAGATCAGCCCAACCTTTTCGATTTTCAACCCTCTTCCTCGATGGAGATTGCTTGGATCTACAGACACTATCCTCCATGTTGCAGCCCGGACCTTCGGAAACCCATTGAGCGTCTTCTTGGCCATTCCCTCGCCACATCGAGTGATCCCATTGTTGTCTATCATCCGCATCGTCATCATCTGTGTTTTCAGCCCTATTTTACTTGATAGATTGGCTGTGCTTTTTGCAACCAGATCTATGTTTTTGCAGCCAACTTCTAGCCCTTGATTCCTCCCACATCGGGAGCAAAAATCAGCCCTAGATGTACCCCTTGGTGGCCATCTAAAACCCCTCATCAAGATGGATTGGAAGGTGCTTAATCTCGAAGAGTTACCGTGATGACATTCCGCATTCAAGTCAGTAGAGTCTGCCTTGAGGTATTGCATGTGTCTACATTCCATTTACGCAATCAAAAGCAAATACCACATTGGAAATGATGTGGGGAGCCCTTGAGAGGGTTGGTTGGGCCCCCACTGGATTCCATTCTCCTTCTCTCTCTCTCTCTCTCTCTCTCTCTCTCTCTCTCTCTCTCTCTCTCTCTCTCTCTCTCTCTCTCTCTCTCTACACATCTCTACCTCTTTTTCGTTCTCTGTCTCAAAGGAGCCATCATTGGTGCTATAGGGGCACACATGAAAGCAAAGAAAGAAGTAAATATTTGTGGAAGTATAAAGTTTAGATCTTGTCACCATTTCAATTCCGCTGCACTTGATGGTTCAATGGAGAATCATTGTCCACCGTTTGAATATCATGGTGTCATCTCTGGGAAGTTGATACTATTCCATATGCTATAAGCACGGCCATATCTCTCATAAAGTACACTCGAAATGGTATTTACTGATCAAAAAACAAGTCACGCCCCATTAGAGTTAATGACTTTTGACAACAAACTGAAATGAAAGGTATCCCATAGATTATGTTCCTGTATGCAATGATTAACCCGATGTGAAGGAGATAACAAGCTAGAATAGTCATCGATAGGCTGTACATACCACCATCAGATGGTCTTTTCTTAGAGGGTTCTCAAAGAAGAGGCAATATGGAGAACTTCCAACTTTATGTCCTCCCAAGAACACACTTGCAAGGGGCTGAAAACACTATTTTCGAGTGAAGATCTAATGTATAAATCTAATGTGAGGGAGAAAATGAACTAGAGAGATGCCTGAAGAAAATATATATCTTGACATGTAGGATGATGTCAGGATAGGTTGGTTTTGAGCTGCAGGTATGGGGCTAATATGGATGCAAGTTGGCTGAGGGATGCTCACAAAAACACCTCCACAGATGTATTAGAAGATAGGATGAATGTAGGGTTGTTTGCAACTGTTGTCCACACCAAAAAAGTGGCTTACAATTCACTGTAGCAGGCTGAAAACGCAGGTGTGATGGGTTGAAATGGTGATGTGGATGTGGCTAAAAATGCAGATGAGGAAGGAGGTAGCAATAGCGAAAGGACGAGGGAAAAATGGGCTTTTGGATGATGGCTACAAAATGCAATTGTCTGGCTTGCATGTTTTAAACTTAATAGCTTTTTTGTGGTTGTTAGTTGTTGAGTCATGTTTGCAAGTTGGCACATATACACACGTATTGATATGCCCATCAGATAATAGCTCGTAGTTCGTGTGCTCAACTTATCTTTTTGCAAAAAAACTTTTTACACATCTTGTTCTTTTGCAGATGTCTATCCATCAAACATTTGTGAGTGGCAGTGAATAGAGAGTATTACAGGTATCTTGGATGTTTGGCATGAAGAGATGGGCGAGGAGGTCTATAGGTTGAACCAACAAAACAAAAAGGAGGTTTACTTTTACAAAAAATTCTATGAGTACTGTCCTATGGCAGGCCAAACATATGGCCGTTTGTTAGACATTCCTCTCCCTTCGTTTCAAAGTCAAGAATGGGAAGTGCCATGCACTCAAACAATGTAATTGATCAAAACAAAGATTGCGGTGGATATCAAGAACAACATGAAGGTGATGTTTGGCTCCAAACGGGTGCATTTAAAGTGGCTAGTCCCATTCAATATTTTTGTTGATTTATTCCAAAGGTGCCAAGAAATAAAGAAGACAAGGACTATGTTCACAGTTTCTAAGTGTCAGGAAGCTTTCCTTCATGAACTTTTTGGATCATCATGTTTGAAGGAGGTATGCACAGGAAAAGAGGTAGTGCGTGCAATCTTCGATACCTCATCTACACTTTTCAAGTACATAATCAAAACCCTTGAGCTCCATGTCACATTCTCATTTAGGCGTTATAAGAGCAAAGTAACAGTTTGGAGAGAGATGGAGCATTTTGGAGAGGAAGCATCAATGCTATCTACAATTGTCTTCCTTAATAATGCAGCATTAGAATAAATATGAGTGGAGAGTTTGTGGACTTTGCTAGATGTGAGGCATCTGCTACAAGGAAATGAATGTTATCCTGAGAATTTTGTGTTTTTTCATCTAAACAAAGTTGTGCAAAAAAGAAGAGAGAGCACTTTTCAGTGTGGAAAAGATGTTGGGAAACCAGGATAGGTTGAATTTATACATCACCTCCAGCTAGATAAATACACATTTGACAATTTTTGGCCCCAAATATGTATACATATTTAAGAGAAGTTTTGGTTGTCATGGTGGTGTCCTAATTCTCTCTTCGATGTAGTAGAACCTTCTACCTCCATCAAAATATTTTTTGGTTCCAAATATGTATACATGTTCAAGACAAGTTTTGGTTGTCATGATGTTGTTTTGATTCTCTCTTCGATGTAATAGAAAATGTTAGCACGATTCATATATTTTGACATCTTTGCTGGTTGGTCAACCGAATTTGTGAGAACAATTAATTTGGTGGTTGTATTTTTACCAATCTGAGAGGATATGCAACTACTCTTAAGTGTCTGGACATGCATGGCCTACGCACAGGCTCACAAAGGTGTCATAATGGTTTTTCAATTTTAGTGAAGGTTTGGGTTGCAATATGCTCACCTCATAATGCTTATTGGATGCTTGATTATATCTTTTGCGGATGTCATCTCTGTGGCATTGTTCGGCACTATTTACTTTCCGTAAAGATCCATAGACCACAAAAGGGTTCAACTCTTTTTGTACCATTGTAGCATCATCTATAAAAAGGATAAAGTTTAGCTTTGAGTAAATCTTGGAAAGGTAAATGCGTAGGTGATTCAACAAAGAAAAATACTTTCGGTCTTGGTACTTCAATTTGGAGTAGGCAATAGCTATGGTTGTTGAACGATCAGCTTTAAAGTTGTATTGTTTCATTGAAGCAAACTCAACTTGTTGTAAAACAGGGCAGCATGTAGAGTTCAACCATGTGAGGTTGTTGATATTTTGTAGATCGATAATGGCCTAGCGAGGAGGATATGCAAGGAACCAAAACCTCATTTTAGCGTAGCTCGTTTGCTAGTTACTTTGGTAGATTACATTTCTTTGTAACGGAGTTCATTTTGTCCTTGCGTGGAAAATCTTCCTTATGCTTTCCTAGAGCCACAAGGAACAAAAAATTTGTAGCTTATCATTTTGGCAGATAAGTATGATTAGCTGAGAACAAAAGAGTTAACGAACATGGGCAAGATTAGTTGCAAGGGCCTAATTGCTTTGAAAAAAACCATTAAAATCTACTAGCTCAGATTGATAGGCAATTGGGCGCAAGAAATATTGAAATCATGGGTGTGAGTGGAGCCACAACAATGAATCTATCTATTGGCAATGTAATATGTATACATGAGCATATCTATTGGCAATACAAACATGCATGCGTGACATTTTGAATTGTTAGACTTGATATGTTGATTATGTAGAGATGTATAAATGATGGTTTGACATTTGTTGGTCAATGCAAAAAGAGGGAGCCTGACACAATGGCCGTCAAAATAGATCTTTAAGGGATCCTCATATTTATAAGGTTGGAGCTCCCTTTTTGGAGACTTTTGAAAAAGTTCAGCATTAATTCTCTTAATGTTCATATCCATTTTCTTCCTCGCCTAAGCTTAGATCCTATCCAGTGCTTAAAACTTGTCTGAGCTCCATAAGAGGTCCATCTTTGAAAGTTTTGTGGGTAATTAGCTTTCTTTATGGCTCGTGATGTGGCACATATTGCTAGTTTCTTTTGTGATTGCTTCCCACCATGGGTTGTACGGTAGAACCAGATGAAAAGGTCATCTAGGGCAATACTCCCACCCTTTTCCCCACCATGCCGTGTAGCCTCAAAGAATGCACCACGAGCATGCCAATGAGGTTTTTCCATTCCTTGTGCACTCCATCTAGAGAGACTACCGTAGGTTCTTATGAACCAATATCCATGTGCTTGAAGAATGTGCTATCCAAAAAAAACCCATAAGATCTCTTAGTAAAAAGTAACCACTTTTCAAAGTACACATAGCTCTAACATTTTGAAAACAGTTTCAATACCATGTAGAAGGTAAAATGCATTTATCCCCACTCTTTAATGAATGATTTTGAGAACATTGTAACAATGACCTGATACTCTTCAGCATCCTCGAAATCAATTGTATGTTGATGGAGGTACACTGCTAGTTTGTTAAATGCCACCCAAACCTTTTTGTACATGAGAGCGTGGCTTGCAATTTTTGTTTTGGATGTGGTAATCTCACACAAACGCCACCAATACTCATACTTTTCATAACTTTTGTCGGCCATAGGGGAAAGAAATCGCCTTGAATTAGCTCCCCCAATAGAGAAATTTGTAGGAACATACTGTGTCTTTCCAGATAGCTGGACATTCTTTCCAATTTTTGTGTTGCCACCATAAGCACCCATTTCATTTAGCATGCATTCAATATCGTGCATGAAACTTCTACTATTTGGCATTGTGTTTGCATAAAGTATGTGAAGATAAAGGAGTTTATCCAATATCCTCATCTCTGCATGCAAAGTACAAAAGTGTGTGTTGGTGAGTGGGATGCTAAAAATGGGGTCCCACACACAATCTGCTTCTGAAACATTATGACTCCTTTGGTCACGATCTGGTGGTTTTGTGTAGTCAACTGAAATGGAGTCTTTCAGCTATTTTATTTCATTGGTGTTCTTTTGTACTTTTTGTTGCACCTTGCAGAATGGACAACAGTATTTAGTTCGCGGCCCTTGCTCACATCGACCAAGACATTTTAATGTTTTCAGATCTCCAGACATGTGCCAATCTATGCTAAATTCACCAATGCCTTCAACCAGTAATTTCTCCCCATTCACTTGTTGGCCTATTATCAGTGGAAGATCTGACAAAGAGAATACCCAAGAGAGAACATCATGATTCTATTTTGGCACGTGGAATGCTGACAACCACCATGTATCTTCATCTGACTGTATGCTAAATAATATACATTCATAAGCTGTCCCTTGACACCTCCTCCCTACAAAAATTGGATAGCTTTTTGTCAAAAATGTAGGGATACAAGGCAGCGTCTCAAAAATGCAGGGGTAGTAGCTAGAAGCTTGCATTTCTTACATCTATGGATGCAAATCAGCCTGACCTATTGCAAGTCTAGGCCTCAAAACCTTTCCTACCCTCTTGCACCCTTTCTTGCCGACGGAACATGTATTCAACACCCTGAACTTTCAGATTTCAACTGCGTTTCTTGACATGTGAGAAGCAGCTAGCTTTAGGTGTCAAAAAATAAGTGTCTTTGACATGAATTGATAAGTAGGTAGGAAAAATGAAAAAAAACACTATATAAGCAATCCCTTGGTCCCCATTTAGAGTATCAGAAGATCAATACCTAGTACCAAGTACTCGACAGTACCCTAGCATTTTTCCCTCTTCCATGAATAACACCATCGCTAGTACCTTCAACATTAGCAGATTAGCCTAGTGTTTTTGCATCAGTTCATCCCAACGTTTTGCATCAGTTCAACCAACGTTTTTGCATCAATTTAGCCCAACATTTTGCATCAGTTTAACTAGTATTTTTGCAACAGATCAGCCCAACATTTTTGCATCAGATCAACATCAGGATGAAGTACTCAAAATTCAGTATTTAGCCATTGTATCAGCATTTGTACAAGTAATCAAAACAAGAACTTGCTTTGGAAACAGAGCAAGAGGGCCCTTGAGGGTGGTTGGGACCCTTGACATGCAGTGCCATTGTATCAGCATTTGTACAAGTAATCAAAAAAAGTACTTTCTTTGGCAACAGAGCAAGAGGGCCCTTGAGGGTGGTTGGGACCCCTGACATGCAGTGCCATTTTTCTTTGTCTCTCTCTTTCATTGTGTTCAATACTATCAAGTGAAGTAAAGCAACCTTGTGTTTGTGTGAAGTACTAGATCGAAGATAAAATCCTCAAACCCTTCCGTTGCACCTAACACGGCGACACATGTGTGATACACGCGATCTCATCCATTTCCCTTTTCTTTGATGGATATGCATGCTTACATGTATGGGTTAATATTATCACTCCTTATGGATTTTACCATCTAGGGTACGTTACTTTGAGCCAACATAGAGAGAGCATGGTATCGCTAGTGTAGCAACCATCACCCTATGGAGCACCAAAAAGGTTTGTTGCCTACATGCATGGTTATCTAAAACTCCCCAAAACTCCATTTTTTTCTTGTTTCCTCGTTTCTCTTTATGTTCCCAATTTCCTTTTTGTTTGCACTCCCTTTACTCCTTATAGTTAATGGAAACAACCCCAAACTCCAATTTTTTTATCTACAATGTACAATCTATGTGTCGCATATGACAAAAAGAGTTTTTACTCATGCTACACTTTAATGGCATATATTTTTTGTTTTGGTCCATACAAGTGTTCTATTCTTTTGAAGAAATTCATTGGATAATGAAAAGAGAAACAAACCTATGATATATATATGCATACATGAAAAAATAGGGAGGTTATCAAAGCATATGAATACAAGTACCTTATTGATGTCACCCTTTTCTTAAAATTGCCACTTTGCAATGACAGCTTTTCAATGGGCAAACAATCTTTCCTTCGGTTTCTCATTCCAAAGGGAGTTTTTTTCAAAGCATCAATCTTTTGTTGTAACTTCTCATGCTTGATCCAGATAGCTTGCATTTCTTGTAGTGATGTAGGGAGTTTTCCCATTGCAATGGCTCCTTGTTGAGCTTGAGTGGACTCGCTTTCTTTTAGTGAGATTGCTAGCTTTTCAATGACAACTTGCTTTTCCTTGACTTCCTCTTCTAAAGATTTCATTCTTCTAAACATGTCTCCCAATTGATTTGCCAAGATGGAATCATGTCACAACAAAGAAAGATGACTCGTTTCCAAGTGTTTGATGTAGCCCAACAATCCATTATGGCCCTGTCCTAAGTATTGCAAGAGAGAGGATATACTATTGAAGGGTGGTTTCTTGCCGGTCCTCTTGTCTATGGGGTACAAAGAGCCATCACACCAAAGTGATAAGCATTTTCTTCTATCAACTTTCATCCTTTCCATCTCAGCATTTGACCATCACTTTTGTCCTCTTGGCATTGCGTATTCCCTTGGGAGTTTTGCATGCAATGTGTAAGCCACAGATTGAGAGCTTGCATCATCCATGGCTGAGTGTTGGCTAATGAGAGTGAATGAGCTGATGTATCTTCGTGATTGCTGTTCAAGTTGAGGGGTAGATTCTGCCCTTTCCCTTGTGTGTGCAGAGTGGCTGCTCACAATTTCTTTAATTCAAACATCTATTGCCCTTGCCTTGCCAAGCTGATTGTATTGCCACCCAAGCTAGAGAGAGAGAGAGAGAGAGAGAGAGAGAGACTATCCACGTCTCGAAATTTATACTTCTACTTTGAATTAGTTGTTGTTGTTTCTGCCCTTTGTGTACAGCTTGAGTTGCTACCTACATATTGCAAATGGTTATTGAATTCATAGCTTTCAATCTCCATCAAAATTTCAAATTGGGAGAAGAATTGAACTTTATGCGCGCTTTGGATACAGATAAAACTAATCATGAAAAAGATCCACGCTTGCACATTTGCTTTTACATAACGAGCTTTCATATTCTATAAAGTTCCTTTTTTTATTCAAATGACTTACTAGAGATAGAAGAAACGTTTTTATGATGAGGCTTTGTATTTTTAAAATGTGGATTCAGGGAAGTAGAGAGAGAAAGCCCCTTAGAGGGCCTTTTTGGCTACCTCCCTAGTCCCCTGATACGATTGTGCTCCAACCACGAGTCTCGTAGTTGGCCTTGGCTGTGCCTCACGACAAAACGTCTACTTTGCATGTTCTGCAATTGCCATGGCCGTGTAATCGGCTCTCTCTCTCTCTCTCTCTCTCTCTCTCTCTCTCTCTCTCTCTCTCTCTCTCTCTCTCTCTCTCTCTCTCTTAAAGAGGTGCAGACAACATCTTCGACATGCGCAAGCTTAAAAAAAGAAAAAAAAAGGTACAGGAAATAGGCCTTTGTAAACTATGGCTATTTTGGCATACTTACATGAGCCTTGGCATAGTAGAACAAAGCTTCTTCACTCAAGAGCTTCAATTATCCACCCAACTTACTTATAACTAAGCTTCTTCACTCAAGAGGCTCAGTTATCCACTCAACTTACTTATAATTGAGCCTCGTGTGACCACGCCCTAAAGTCGGCTTTCTATAGCTGTTGCTAATCCACGATGTTAGGGACACTTAGGCCATGGGGCCTTGCCTTTTCTTTTAGAACCACAAAGCCCTTTGAGAACCCACGATTTTGTGACTCTTCTTTTAAAATTTTATGAGCACAACAATGTGCGGGTCACATTCTAGTTGTATATAGACATACCAATTACCTCCAAAAAATTTAAAGAAAGCCAACTCAACTCTTAGTCCTCATCTGTTCGCAACTCTTAGTCCGTGGGGGGTCCTTGGCTACCCTCCCCATGTCACGGTTCTCATTGCTTTGCCCGCCTGCTATATTTTTGGAGATTCGAAGAGGGCCGCCCTCCCACCTTCCTTTGGAGGTTCCTTGTGGCTCGGTTCTATTGCGAAGAGTTTGTTTGAGGCCGCATCAGAGGTGGGAGCGATGGTGTGGTCTGTGGCACATGCGACGCTCATTGGATGGGGCTTGGTTCCCCGACAAAGCTTGCGTATTGTTCGTGGTCTTCTTCGATGGTTTGTTTTCAACCCGTTGGTGCATGTGTGTGGTTCCTCTTTCAGCAGGGCGGTGGTTTCTTTTATGCTTCTTCTTCGGTGATGGGGACCTTGGCCCCGCTCGTGATGCGATCTTGATGCTTCTTCTGGTATGGTAATCTGCTCCTATTTGGGAGGGATTAGGTCCTATGGTAGGGGACTTGGTGCCTGTGAGACAGCCTCTCAGGTTTTTTTTAGTGATTTGCTTTGCTCTCGCAGGATGGCTCGCTTACTAGCATGTATTTAGATCTTTCAGGTTGGTAGCTTTGCTGATGTTGATATGTGGTGATTTTGGTTGTCTAGGTTTGGGGGCTCCCTGTAAAAGCCCCCAAGACAGAGCTGTGGTGATGGGTTTTGGTATGATTTAAATTTTTTGAACTTCATGGCTCATTTAGAGAGTGGGGGTGTACAGTTTCTTTTTAATTTACTCCAACTCACTTTTTTTTTAATTTAATAGAGAGAGTAGGAACTTGAAATTACAACTCACACACCCGACTCCGTGAGGTGGAGCATCCCAACCGGTTAAGGATGGCCAACCCATCATATGGACCATGGGAACAGCCCCTAAGGGCTTCATGTCACACGAGTTGTCAAGGAGGTTTGAACCCAAGACTTTAGACACAAGAGGCTCTTGCTCTATTAACTGAGCTAGCACTCATTGACTTCAACTCACTTTGTCGGGTCAGCATTGAAAAAAAAGAAGAAGAAGTGTTTTGGCTTTCTAAAAGAAGCCTTAGAGGAGTATCTGTACGCATGTCTCATTAAGGGGAATGAACCAAGATACCTAACTTGCAAAAGGCAAAAGAAAAAAGAGGGAGTAAATTTGGGGTTGATCTGATTTGTGGAAATTCCCAAAATACCCCTCAAATTTCATAAATTGTCAATATTTCCTAATCCGTTATTGAGTGCTCACTGCTTAGCATGTGATTTGTCACAAATTACCTTGCCAAAAAAAAGGCAATTATGTCTAATGTCTAAAGATAATAAAGCAGAGGGAAAGCTCTACGGAGATGGCACGTATAGAGAGAGAGAGAGATAGAGAGAGAGAGAGAGATGAATCGCACAGCACAAAGCGAGGGACATATATTTTTTTTGTTTGCGTGCTTTGCGCAGTGCCACAAAGTAGAGCATGCTCTTTTGACATAGTTCTTACTGAAAGCTCCCGCTCTCTATTCCTCCTATGCTAGGCTACATCGAGAAGTAGACTCGTGAGACATTTTGTGTCGCTGCAGTTTCTCTTGTGTTGCTTCACAGCCAACAGCAAGCGATGTGAACCATTCCGCTTCTGCTTTGCTACATAATGTCCAACAGAATTCTCTCTCTCCCTCTCTCTCTCTCTCTCTCTCGCATAGGCAGGATGCGTATCTCCCTTTCTAGGATTTGTCGAGCCAAATTGTGTGTCTCAAGTGAATGGGCGTAGGAGGGCATGGAGGGTGCAGCTGTGAAGACATGTTCTTCTATGGACGAGCGTGACGAGAGGCGGGAGGGGGGCCGGAGGGGGGGGGGGGGGGGGGTGATGCAAATGAATAGGATTGTCTGAGCAGGGTGCAGCCCTAAACCCCTCTTCTTCTGTCTGTGAGTGAGGAGGGGCGTGGGAGCAATGCGAAAGAAAACGTCTTGCAGCTCAACAAAGGCAGAGCAAGGAATCTCGAAAGATTCTCACTTTCTTATTGTTTTAGAAAGCCATCAGTACCCTTTCACTTGGTTTGGTCGCATTAACATACATGCCACAAACTAGTCTTAGGATTTATACAAGAACATAGTCTTACTTGAATAAAAAGAGAAGATAAGGAGGGGCCACCCCACGACCAATGCTGAACAGCCAAAGTACTAGTGTCTGCCGAAAGATGTCATGGATCGTCATGAGCATGACTGGTTTTTGATATTATATTTTTTTGGGTTACTAATATAATGTACTGCCAAAAAGAAAAAAAGAGAAGATAAGGAAGTATTGTGTATCATCGTCCTCTTTGAATAAAATTTGAATAAAAGAGACAACAATAAAGTAACGTATTCCATCAACCTCCTTGTGCCACTCCTTTGAAACCATAATGATGTTCGGTGTGCATCGTATGCAACGGTGTTGGAGTGTTTGCTCAGTCTCCTTGGACACTCATGTGGACGATGGCAGAGCCCTCTGGTGTGGTGGTATCCAAGGACTGATTTGGCAGTATTGTTTGGTATGGTCTACGGTTTTTCCTACTCCCTCTGGCTTCCTACCGCGCTACCCACTACACATTCGAGCAGAAATTTTTTTTCTCGACCCTTTCCCTCCTGCCCTTTCGCCAACAGATCTGATAAATCATTCTCACTGTCCCTGTCACATGCCACATGTCTCTCTCTCCTTCTCTTTCTCTCTCTTCCACCTCCCATGTCCCCCCTTTTTGCCCTCATAGGGAGAAAAAGCATCTTTCCTGATTTTGCTCAAAGAAATTGATCCAAAATTGAGCCAACATACTTTTTATTGCAAGCATTAATTTATATGTCACTGTAATCCGCAGAGAATCTTTCAATTCAAAAGCAAAACCCAGTCGACTTGTAGCCATCAACACAAGCCCTCCCCCTTCCTCTTGCCTGCTGCCTATTGCCATCGCCATGTTTGTATGATCCCTGTGCCTGGCTCTAGAGCCTTCCTTGCCCCATTGCTAGCGATGCCATCTCTCTCTCTCTCTCTCTCTCTCTCTCTCTCTCTCTCTCTCTCTCTCTCTCTCTCTCTCTCTCTCTCTCTCTCTCTCTCTCTCTCTCTCTCTCTCTGTGTGTGTGTGTGTGTGTGACACGTGTGTGCATGTGCGTGCATGTGTGTGTGCGCTCTTTCGGCCTCACAGACACCACCTCCCTCTCTATCTGCCTCCTCCCTCATATAGACCATTGCTCACTTACTCTCAAGCCAGGGTCTCCTACTGGATCTTTGAATTTGAAACAAAAAAATTTGGCATGCTACCTCATGTACCCGTTCCTCTGATGGATCAACAATATGCTACATGCAGTCGTTCCTCCCTTGTCATTGCATCCGCCGATCCTGGCCTTGTTGTGCCTTGCTCCATCACCTCTCTCCCATTGCACACACATGTTGCTAACCCCCTTGCTATCCCCTGCTAATTACCCTCACTATGACGTCCACCACCCTGATCACCACATGACGCATGCTGGTACTCCCTTCCCATTTTTCACACGGAATTCTATCTACCCTACTCTTTCTTGTTCTCATAATCAACAACCTCTACTATACTCTCCGATCCACCAATCAGACAAAGGTTCTGCACCTGCACACAAAGGAAGGAGAGAGAGAGAGAGAGAGAGAGAGAGAGAGAGAGAGAGAGAGAGAGAGAGAGAGAGAGAGAGAGAGATAAAAAGATTGTGTGCCTCCCCTACAGGTGGTATGGCCATCAACCCCTCATTGATCCACTGCATCACACACATTCCTTGTTCCTTTCTTTTATTTTCACCAGCCCTATCCTGATGGGAAGCGATGTGCAGGTGTGCAAGAGAGGGAAGGAGAGAAGGGGGAAGGAGATGAGGATACACAATAGCTTTGGTGGAGCACTTGAGAGCAATAGCTCTCAAGTGCTAATAGAGTAAGTGGACGGGCGCCTAGACACAACCCCCGGCCATGGGGTTTGAAACCTAATAGTCTCCCCCTTGAAGCCCAACATGGTCCAAATGGCTAAAGAATGTAGGGGCTATTATGTACAACTATACAAAAATGTGAAGCATGATCGTAGCTTCACCCTACACCCATCATATCTATGCAATGTGCAAACCGCTCTGAGGCTAAGAGCTTTGTTATAGCATCCGCTGGGTTTTAATCCGTGTGAACTTTGACTAACTCAATGCGTTTGCTAGCCAAAATATCCCATACCACATAATACTTGACCTCTATGTGTTTCTACTTGGAATGAAACACGGGGTTCTTCGCTAATGCAATTGGACTTTAACTGTCAAAATGTAGCACCGGAGTCTGGTGTATACCAAGGTCTCCCACTAGACGAGATAACCACACAGCTTCTTTACTGGAAGACGAAGTGCAAATCTGGATACATGATCTCCAAGAAATTGCCGCTCCAGCGAATAAGAAAACATAATCAGACGTGGACCGCCTAGTGTCCACACAACCCGCATAATCCGAATCGGTGTATCCAACTGTGGATGCATCACTTTTCCCAAAGCGTAAGCACTTGCCAGTTGAGCCCTTGACGTATCTCAAGATGTGCTTCCCTGCTTCCCAATGCTTTCTGCCTAGATTTTCCATTAACCTGCTGACCACTCCCACTTCATATACAATGTCTGGTGTGTGCTAACCGTGGCAAACATGAGACTGCCTACTGCCGCAGAATACGGTACTTTTGCCATCTCTGCCTTTTCAACATCCGATTTGGGACAATCATGCTTGCTATGTTTTTTGTATGCTGTCATTGGGGTACTCAATTCTTTCTCCCCTTGCATATTAAAACGTTGCAAGGCCTTGTGAATTTACTCTTTCTGTGAAAGTTTAAGTATACCACGTTTGTGATCTCTCTTGATACACATACCAAGAAAGTGATGTGCCTCGCCCAAATCTTTCATAGAAAATTGCTTGCTTAAGGCATCCTTGAGGAGTGCAATCTCGTCTTTTGACTTCCCGGCTATGAGCATATCATCAACGCACAAAATCAAAATGATGAGGGAGCCATCGTTCAACCTATTTGTGTGCAAGCAGTGATCCTCTTGGCTCCGTACATAACCCTGGGATTGAATGTACTTATCAAACTTGATGTACCATTGCCTTGACCCTGCTTTAATCCATACAAAGCTTTCTTGAGTCAACACACCAGTTCTTCCCGTGTTGTCTTCTCAGGCTTTATCGCAAAACCTTGTGGTTGTTTCATGTAGACATCCTCTTCAAGATCCCCATGAAGAAACACTGTCATGATAATCAATATCTAATTCTCCTAAATGATTTTCTCATATTAAACTGATCATTTAATGTGGGGAAGTGCCAAGGGAGAAAAAGCTAGAATATTGGTTAAGCTAGCAGACCGGCCACAGTAGGAATCCAAAGGAGGGAAAATAGGGATCCAAAGGGGGGGCCATCTGCAAAAGAGCCATGTGAAACAATGGGCCAAAAAGACCCTAAGGTTCAGCCCATTAAGACTTCCAAAATGCTAAGGTTCCAAAATTCAAAGGTTGTGTCCAAAGGTCAACCCTAGGAAAAATTGGATGCTTTGTGTGTGCCCTAAAAGTCTTTGCACATCCCTACATGGGAGGGGGCGAGCCCCAAAGCTAGGGGATGAGAGAGAAAGCCACACACACACACACACACAGGCTCCCTTTACACAAAGGGAATGAGGGACACATGTCAGCTCCCTAGGCCAGATGCCCACAAGGTGTGCCCAGTTCCTATTGGAAGACCCTTGAAGTGGACCAATGAGAATTAAGCTAGAGTAAATCTAGTTTAATTAATTTAAAAACATTTAATAAAAGAAATCAATGAGAATTAAGTCTCCTAGAAGAATATTGGGCAGTCTCCCAAGGGGTCCAATGAGCATTCAGGAGCCCCATGGCTTGCCTGATTCCTATTGGCCAGGAGGCAAAGGGGTCCAATGAGAGTTTAGTTTAATTATTTAATTACCTAAAGCTCTCACAAAAGGGGAAAGGGGGACACATGTCAGAAGGCTATCACTTATGCTGCTTAATTCCTATTGGCTTGACCTGGGGAGGTCCAATGAGGCAAAAGCCAGAACTAATTAGCAGCTAGGGCTCGCCCAAGAGAGAGGGGGGGCTGATTTTTGCTTGGCATTGACACACACACTCTCACACTTGACCATGTGTGAAGGGAAAATACTCTATCTCCTCCCAAGCTTTAATGGAGAGCTCATCACCTACTCCAAGCTTGTGAGATAGAAGCCTACATCAACACTCTCTTGGCATATGGATGCAAATCCAACCAAGAGCCAAGCTTCAATGCATGCTCATCTTCTCTACCAAGCTAATTACTAAGCTAAGCTATGCTAATATGAGTGATTATGTGAGGAGATGTACATCTTTCTCGTAAGATACTTCTTTTTCTTCTCAATCTACTCTCATACCCTGCTAGCTCTCACCATCTTCGAAGGTGTGTGAGGTCTTGGGTCTGAGAACGGGGATAATTCAAGTTGTGTTTGATTAAGTGTTTTGCTTGGTGTATGAAGCTTCCATCTTCATTGCACTAGCTAGTCTTGAAGGAACACAAAGAATTGTATTGTACAATGTCTCTCTTGATGGGAGAAACCATAACCTTTTGGAGGGGGGACCGGCTCCATGAAAATCCGGTCCTCAACTGTTGTCAATAGCTTAATTTCTCTCTCTTTTGAAAGTATTGTCGATGCTATCTAACTAGGTGTTATGCTTTTTGTTGCTCTCTCCACCCAAGCACTCTTGTAATTCTCATTAGGAATCTATTCTAATGAAATGCCCACTATGTTCATGCTAATTTCCGCTACACATAAAATTATAGGCCATTAAATGTTACATTGGTATCAGAGCTCAAGGTTTCTCTTTTCTTGCTCAAGAAGGGAGGTCCTCAAGCTAGCTACAAATGGTTGGTATTATTAATTGCCTGTGAGTAAGTAGAATAGGGATTTTTCAGCCTTGCAGTGCGCCTGCCTTTGTGCAGTTAACGGGGCATCACCGTCGAGAGCTATGGTCTTGATAGTGGAGTCCTACGGGGCTTGCCTACGGCTTAACCACTATTGAGCTATTAGAAGCTTGACAGGAGCCGGTGCTGTTTTGGTGTCGAAAGACCCTCTCTTCTATTCCTTGCAATTAATGGTATTCGAGCCGCGGGTACAGTAGCTTGAGTGCTTTTTCTAAAGGGGTAAAGAGGAGTAGCAACTAGGGCTTGAAGTGCCAAAGTACACCTAAAAAGTTTACACCTAAAAGTTGTTAGAATGGCTGACAATAGTAAAGAGAGTGAAATTAATGTTGATAACTTTGATTTTGCTCATGAGCAAGCTACTAATGATGCTTCAATGCTTGTTAACTATCTTGTTTCTAGGCTTCAACAAGCCATGGGCAATCCATTTCTCCAAAGTGAAGTGCAACGGCAGCTCCGTGCTCACGGGATTCTCCAAGATCATCACCATGACGAGAGAACACCTAGGAAGCCTCCTTGTGAGACTACCAAAAGAGGTCTCTCTCCGATTAGGGAAGAAGAAGAGAATCCATATGAAGGGCTCAAGAACTTACTTCTTGATGATGCATCTCCTTCCCAAAGGAGAACTCAAGAGCCTCCACTGAAGGAACGAGAAAGAAGCGAGTCTCCCGCCACCTCGGCGGAGATGGCTCCACGAAGACGGCGGGCTAAACGCTCTCCATCACCACCAAAGCGGAGAAGACCATCATATTCTTCTCCTCACCACAATTCAAAGAGGGATGATAAAAAGCAAGAGAAGAAAAAGGCGAGAAAGAGGACACCCTCTTCTCCATCTTCTTCATCCTCTTCCTCTTATGAAAGCTATGGTGAAGACGACAAAGATCAAGACAAGAAAAAGGCGAGAAAGAGGTCACCCTCTTCCCACCTTCTTCAAATTCTTCACCTTCTGAAGAAAGTGATGGTGCAACTTTTGAACCATCAAAAAGAAGAGGCCATAGGAAATCCTATGCCGCATGGAAGAGGTCGTCCAAGCTGAAGAAATTCAAAGAGGGAGGGAAGAGCATCTCTTTCCTTACCTATGATGGCACCTTCGGTGCTACAGACAAAGTTTTGGCCTTTATCCAGCAATTCGATGCGGCGTTTGGAGATGAGGGCTTCACGGAGTCCTCTAAGCTACGCCATGTAGCTATGCACTTTCAAAAGTCCGCCAGACAATGGTGGTCTAGCCTACGAGCCAACGGTGAAGCTCCACGAACATGGAAGGCTTTAAGAGCTTCCATTATGAAGCAGTTTTTGGCCACCGATGCCAAAGACAAAGTACTCACCGAATGGCGAAGCTTAAAGCTCTCTCCCAATGAATCCATCCACAAATATGTAGACAAGTTTTGGGACCTACAACTCAAAGCCACTGTCTTCAAAAAGTTGGATTTTGGAGAGCAAAAGCAACAATTTTGTGCGGGCTTAACCGAAGAAATGGCGGAGTATGTCAACTCCCAAAGGCCACGTACCATATCGGCGGTAATACACCATACTATGGTGGCCTCGCGAATCAAGTTCCAAACGGGGGGTAAAAGAAATAATAAGCCCCCGGAAAACAAGGGTTCCAATGAGCCTAAGGGGAAGGACAATGTCCAAAAGTCTCCTAAGGGCAATTCCAACAAAGCTAAAGAGAAGGGAGTTTACAAAGGAAAGAATAAACTCTCTCCTGAAGAGCTTGAGCGTTATCGTAAAGATAACCGGTGTTTCAAGTGCGGCGAACAAGGGCATGCGTACCGCGCTTGTCCCCAAAAGAACAACCGCCAAGATCCTCCTAGAGCTTCTTTGGTTGAAATCCAAGAGGAGGAGATTCATCAAACTCACCACAAAGGATCTCCTCTATGCCATGCTTGGGGAAAGGTAAGAGAACATGATGCTTTTATTCTCTTTGACCCTGGTTCTACTCACAATTTCATATCTATGGAGTTAGCCACCAAGCTAGGCATACAATCCTATGAGATGGGAGATATCCTACCCGCAGACAGTGCCTTCAAGGGGCAAGAAGCTTCAGTCACTCCCTTAATCGAGAAATTGAGGCTTCATGTCCAAGGCTATGTGGACAAAGAGGACTTCTTTATCTCTCCTCTCAAGCATGAGGATGTAATCCTAGGGGCACCATGGTTTGACCGCCTGGCTGCCGATGTTAAATTTCCTGAAAGGAGAATCTCCTTTAAGTTCAGGGAAAAGGACATGTATATAGATGCTAAGGAGATGGGTAACACCATCTCCATTGTACATACACCAGCTTTCAACAAGTCAATAAAGAGCTCTATTTCCGTGTACATGATTTTTGTTAAAGATTCTCAAAATGAACCTAATGCTTTAACAAAAGAAAATAAAAGCAACCAAAAGGAATTAGAGTTATTCAATTTTCTCAAGGGGTTTCAAGATGTTTTTATTGACGACATCCCTTGTGAGCTACCTCCTAAACGAGGTAATGACGACCATGCAATTGAACTTCTTCCAGGAAGTTCACCGCCTAACAAACCTCCTTATAGAGTTTCTCAAGCTCAACAAGAGGAGATTATGCGGCAAGTGCATGAGTTAGTTGAGAAGGGCATGGTTAGGCCTAGCTCATCTCCATTTTGCTCACCTGTGCTATTAGTGCAAAAGAAAGACGGCACATATCGTATGTGTGTCGACTATAGAGCACTAAATAGGATCACTATCAAGAATAGGTTTCCCGTTCCAAGGGTAGAAGACCTATTTGATAAGCTACAAGGATCGACCTACTTCAGTAGGATTGACCTAAAAAGTGGCTATCATCAAATAAGGATAGTTGATCA
The DNA here is from genome assembly GCF_014529385.1 of Adiantum capillus-veneris. Lineage (NCBI taxonomy): Eukaryota > Viridiplantae > Streptophyta > Polypodiopsida > Polypodiales > Pteridaceae > Adiantum > Adiantum capillus-veneris. Next base: position 143,836,315 of record NC_140935.1, on the reverse strand, counting down.
AGACATTGTAAAGACCGCATTTCGTACTACATTTGGTCTTTACGAATACATTGTCATGCCTTTTGGCTTGACCAATGCACCAGCCACATTCAACCGCTTGATGGAGAAGCTGTTCAGGCCTCATCGAACCTTCACTGGAGTGTTCTTTGATGATATTATCATCTACTCTAATTCATTGGAGGAACACAAGCAACACCTCCAGGTAATATTTCAAGTTTTAAGAGAGAATAAACTTTATGTTAATCGAAAGAAAAGTGAATTTTTCTTGCAAGAGATTCAATATTTAGGTCACATTATCTCTCAAGATGGAATCCAAATGGATCCATCCAAGTTAGAGGTAATAAAAGGATGGCCTAAACCAAGGAATCTTCATGAACTAAGAAGCTTTATAGGTATGTGTGCATACTATAGACGCTTCATAGAAAAGTTCTCACAAATTGCGGGACCATTACATGACCTAACAAAGAAAAATATTAGGTATACGTGGTCTGCTAAGGAGAACAATGCTTTCGAAAAGCTTATCTCTCAACCTGTGCTTACACTACCGGATCTCTCAAAACCATTTGAGGTCCAATGTGATGCTTGTGGTGATTGCCTTGGGGCTGTTCTGCTCCAAGAAGGGCACGCCATAGGCTATGAGAGTCGAAGGCTCGACCCTGTTGAGCAAGCTCTAGGCATATACGAAAAAGAACTCCTTGCAGTTCTACATGCCTTAGACTCATGGAAGCACTATTTATTGGGGACTCCTTTCATTCTGCGAACGGATCACCAAAGTCTTAAGTACTTCATGACGTAGACCAAGCTTTCCGACAAACAAATGAGGTGGGCAAATTTCCTTTCGCAATTTCATTTTCATATTGCTCACATTGCTGGCAAGCATAATCAAGTAGCCGATGCACTCTCAAGACGACCGAGAGTGAATGCGGTTTCCATAGCAACTCACAATGATCTATCTTCAATGATAGATGAGTATGCTATTGATCCCGATTTTAGAGATGTGATTTCAGCCCTTGCATTAGGGAATAAAGAAGAACCATTTACTTTACAAGATGGTTATCTTCTCTATGGCAATAGACTATGCGTTACTAACTCACTACGTGAGAAAGTAATGTATGAATCTCATGCTCCCCCATATGCGGGGCATAGAGGGATTCAGTCTACCCTAAAGGGAATTGAAACATATTTCTATTGGCCTACCATGAAAGTGAACATACACGAGTATGTTTCCAAATGTGTGGTATGTCAAAAGACAAAATTTGATAGAGGGAAGCAACTTGGATTGCTTCAACCCTTGCCAATCCCTAATTCACCTTGGGAGAGCATATCCATGGATTTTATCTTTGGATTGCCTAAGTCTATCCATGGGAATACGGGAATATGGACGATAGTAGACAGGTTCAGTAAACAAGCTCATTTTATACCTGTTAAAAAGACTATCAAAGCCCATCAAATGGCAACCCTCTTCATTTCACAAATTTTCAAGTACCATGGCTTGCCAATGTCCATAGTGTCGGATAGAGATCCTAGAATGACCAGTAATTTCTGGAAGGGTCTCTTTGAGAATTTAGGAACAAGGCTAAACTTCTCTTCGGCCTATCATCCACAAACTGATGGCCAAAGTGAAATAGCTAACCTAACCATTCTCGATCTACTAAAAGCCTATGTAACGGAAGTAGATCAAAGATCCCAATGGGAGAAGTACTTACCTTTAGTAGAGTATGCTTACAATAACACTGTACATACTTCCATAGGAAAAGCACCTTTCGAGGTAATTGAGGGAAGATCAAAAAGTCCCTTGCTACTTAAGGTACATGGGAAGATCTTCGCTGCAGATGAGTATAGCCGAGACCTACAAGAATCTTTCCAAAAGATTAAGGATGCTATCTCTATCTCACAGCAAAGGCAAAAGGCTGCTGCTGACAAGCACAGAAGAGCCCAAGCCTTTAAAGAAAACGATTGGGTCTTGTTAAAGTTTCCCAAGGCTCGATTAAGGCACACGACGGGCAAGAATCCTACGGGCCACCAAAAGTACTATGCTAAACTAGCAAAAAGGTACTATGGTCCCTTCCAGATTCTTAGGCCAATCAATGAGATGGCCTATCAACTTAAGTTGCCCAATCATTGGCTCATACACAATGCTTTTCATGTGAGCCTATTAAAGCCTTACAAAGGAGAGCCACCTCAAGAACCAACTATTGAAGACCCACCGGAGATCGAGGACCACGAGGAGGTGCTGTAGCCCGAGTCCATTCTCCGACATGAAGAAAAGGTATTAAGAGGCGGTAAGACTATCCGACGATATCTTATTAAGTTTAAGAATTATCCTTTTGAAGATGCTAGATGGATGCAAGGCATACAATTAAAGGATAACCTAAACCTTGTCAATGCTTAAATTGCTTCCCAAGAGTAAGCAAATGTACAAAATGTTAAAAATGAACAAAATTTTTGTCTTATAAGACTCTCTTTTTCTTTATTTGTGCACAAAAATGAAGTAGTATGCATGCTTAGATCAAGTTTGCGGAGACGACGTCTCCCAAACACCAAGTAGAGCTTGTCACTCTACTATGGAAGACTGATAGGACTAATGTGCAGACATGCTTGCGGCAGCCTCAGGCTCTCAAGCGCCAAATGGACTAGTCATCCATTATGGAATGATGTCGTAGGGTAACATAGGGATCCTCTACCCGCTAAGAAAAGGACTCATGCATATGCTTTATCTTCTCTACACCATAGTCGAGGACGACTATGATTTCAAGAGAGAGGTAATGTCATAATAATCAATATCTAATTCTCCTAAATGATTTTCTCATATTAAACTGATCATTTAATGTGGGGAAGTGCCAAGGGAGAAAAAGCTAGAATATTGGTTAAGCTAGCAGACCGGCCACAGTAGGGATCCAAAGGAGGGAAAATAGGGATCCAAAGGGGGGGCCATCTGCAAAAGAGCCATGTGAAACAATGGGCCAAAAAGACCCTAAGGTTCAGCCCATTAAGACTTCCAAAATGCTAAGGTTCCAAAATTCAAAGGTTGTGTCCAAAGGTCAACCCTAGGAAAAATTGGATGCTTTGTGTGTGCCCTAAAAGTCTTTGCACATCCCTACATGGGAGGGGGCGAGCCCCAAAGCTAGGGGATGAGAGAGAAAGCCACACACACACACACACACAGGCTCCCTTTACACAAAGGGAATGAGGGACACATGTCAGCTCCCTAGGCCAGATGCCCACAAGGTGCGCCCAGTTCCTATTGGAAGACCCTTGAAGTGGACCAATGAGAATTAAGCTAGAGTAAATCTAGTTTAATTAATTTAAAAACATTTAATAAAAGAAATCAATGAGAATTAAGTCTCCTAGAAGACTATTGGGCAGTCTCCCAAGGGGTCCAATGAGCATTCAGGAGCCCCATGGCTTGCCTGATTCCTATTGGCCAGGAGGCAAAGGGGTCCAATGAGAGTTTAGTTTAATTATTTAATTACCTAAAGCTCTCACAAAAGGGGAAAGGGGGACACATGTCAGAAGGCTATCACTTATGCTGCTTAATTCCTATTGGCTTGACCTGGGGAGGTCCAATGAGGCAAAAGCCAGAACTAATTAGCAGCTAGGGCTCGCCCAAGAGAGAGGGGGGGCTGATTTTTGCTTGGCATTGACACACACACTCTCACACTTGACCATGTGTGAAGGGAAAATACTCTATCTCCTCCCAAGCTTTAATGGAGAGCTCATCACCTACTCCAAGCTTGTGAGATAGAAGCCTACATCAACACTCTCTTGGCATATGGATGCAAATCCAACCAAGAGCCAAGCTTCAATGCATGCTCATCTTCTCTACCAAGCTAATTACTAAGCTAAGCTATGCTAATATGAGTGATTATGTGAGGAGATGTACATCTTTCTCGTAAGATACTTCTTTTTCTTCTCAATCTACTCTCATACCCTGCTAGCTCTCACCATCTTCGAAGGTGTGTGAGGTCTTGGGTCTGAGAACGGGGATAATTCAAGTTGTGTTTGATTAAGTGTTTTGCTTGGTGTATGAAGCTTCCATCTTCATTGCACTAGCTAGTCTTGAAGGAACACAAAGAATTGTATTGTACAATGTCTCTCTTGATGGGAGAAACCATAATACAAAGCCTTTTAAAAGAAACATGTACATTTTCTTACTCTAATGTAACATTGTAAGCATTGACAAGGTTCATACTATCCTTAAGCTGTATTCCTTGCATCCATCTAGCACCTTGAAAAGAATAATTTTTAAACTTTATAAGATACCCTTGGATAATCTTACCATGTTGTAGTACGTTGTCTTCATGCCTGGAAGGATAGCTTCGAGTTGTAGCACCTCTTCTTGGTCTTTAATTTCTGGAGGGTCTTCAATAATTGGTTCAATTGGGGGATCTTCTTTGTAGGGCTTAAGTAGGCTCACATGAAAAGCATTGTGTATGAGCCAATGGTTGGGCAGCTTGAGTTGATAATCCATCTCAATGACTGGCTTCAAGATTTAAAAAGGACCATAGTATCTTTTTGCTAGTTTAGCATAATACGTTTGATGTCCAATAGGATTTTTGCTGGTTGTTTTCCTCAATCGAGCCTTAGGAAACGTAAGTAAGACCCAATCATTTTCTTGGAACGTTAAGGCCCTTTGTGCTTGTGAAAAACAACTTTTTGACTTTGTTGAGAAATGGATATAGCCTCCTTAATCTTTTGGAAAGATTCTTGTAGGTCATGGCTGTAACATTTAATGGTCTAGTAACTTGTGTGTAGAGGAAAATAGAATGAACATAGTGAGAATTTCATTAGAATAGATTCCTAATGAGAATAACAAGAGTGCTTGGGTGGAGAGAGCAACAAAAAGTATAACCCTTAGTTAGATATCATGAACAATACTTCAAAAGAGAGAGAAATTAAACAATTGACAACAGTTGAGGACCGGATTTGCATGGAGCCGGTCCCCCCTCCAAAAGTCTTTGTATTATGGTTTATCCCATCAAGAGAGACAATTTACAATACAATTCTTTGTGTGTTCCTTCAATAATAGCTAGTGCAACGAAGATGGAAACTTTAAGGACTAAGCAAAACACTTATCAAACACAACATCAATTCCCTCAGGGTCCCAGACCCAAGACCTCACACACCTTCGAAGATTGTGAGAGCTAGCGGGGTACGAGTGTAGATTGAGAGGAAGAAGGAGTAGTCTTATGACAAAGATGTACATCTCCTCAGATAATCACTCATTTTACATAGCTTAGCTTGGTAATTAGCATGGTAGAGGAGATGAGCATGCATTGAAGCTTGGATCTTGGTTGAATTTTTCATCACAAAGACAAGAGTTGTTGGTGTAGGCTTCCCTTCTCACAAGCTTGGAGTAGGTGATAAGCTTTCCATTAAAGCTTGAGAAGAGAGAGAGAGTCTTCCTACTCTACACATGAGCTTGTGTGAGTGTGTAAGTGAATAAGGCCTTTGAAAATTTAGCCCCCTGTCTGTCTTGGTCGACCTCTCTTGCTATTTTCTCATGCTCACTCACTATTGGACCTCCCAAGGCTCATCCAATGGAAATTAACCAGCCTAAGTGATAGCCTTCTGACATGTGGCTCCCTTTCCCTGAGATCTTTTGCTAAATAATTAATGCAACTAAACCCTTTGTCTCCTGGACAATAGGAATCAGGTAAGCCCTTGGGCTGCTGAATGCTCATTGGACCCCTACCTAGGCTTTTGACCTTTGAACACAACCTTTGAATTTTGGAACCTTAGCATTTTGGAAGTCTTAATGGGCTAAACCTTAGGGTCTTTTAACACCATTGTTGTACATTGCTCTTTTGCAGATGGACCCCCCTTTGGATCCGTATTTTCCCTCCTTTGGATCCCTAATGTGGTCGGTCTGCCAGCTTAACCTTGGGTCCAGTTCTCACCACAAGCTCGGCCCTTAAGCACTTCAAGGTTGAGCCGGGTTCCCACCTCAAGTACAACCCTAGCATCTCAAGCATCTCAATCATCAAGAACCTCAAGCATCTCAATCATCAAGCACCTCAAGAACGTAAATCATCAAGCACGACAACCACCTCAAGCTTGGGCCGGGTTCCCACCTCAAGCACAACCCTAGCTTACCTAAGGTCCAAGGCTTTTCACACTAACTATTGGAAGCCTTCAATGAAGCTAACCCTAACGTCTTTTGAGCTCCATTAGCATTACTCTTTGATAGACCATCTCCCATTTGGGCCCATTACCTTTGGCCCCGTGCTACTGAGATGCATCTAAAGCACATATCTATATTCTAACTCTTGTTCCCATTTATTCTCTCACATTAAGTGATCAGTTTAATATGAGAAAATCATTTGGGTATAGTTAGATATTACGTTTAATGACATTGCGTCTCTCTTGAAATCATAGTAGTCCTTGACTATAAGGTAGAAGAGATAAAATCCATAGTCACTAGTCAATGTTTGTCAATGGGTAGAGGATCCCTTTTTACCCTACGCCATCATTCCAAGATGGATGACTAATCCATTTGGTGCTTGGGAGACGTAGCTGCCACAAGCATTTCTGCTCTTTAGTCCATTTCATTCTTTCAAGTAGAGTGACAAATTGTACTTGGTGTTTGAGAGACGTCGTCATCACAAACATGATTCTAAGCATGCATACAACTTAAATTTGTGCACAATAAAAAGAGAATTAGTCTTATAAAACAAAAAAATTGATCATTTAAAAGAAACATGTACATTTTATTACTCTAATGTAACATTGTAAGCATTGACAAGGTTCATACTATCCTTAAGCTGTATATCTTGCATCCATCTAGCATCTTGAAAAGGATAATTTTTAAACTTTATAAGATACCCTTGGATAATCTTACCATGTTTTAGTACGTTGTCTTCATGCCCGGAAGGATAGCTTCGAGTTGTAGCACCTCTTATTGGTCTTTAATTTCTGGAGGGTCTTCAATAATTGGTTCAGTTGGGGGCTCTTCTTTGTAGGGCTTAAGTAGGCTCACATGAAAAGCATTGTGTATGAGCCAATGGTTGGGCAACTTGAGTTGATAATCCATCTCAATGACTGGTTTCAAGATTTAAAAAGGACCATAGTATCTTTTTGCTAGTTTAGCATAATACGTTTGATGTCCCATAGGTTTTTTGCCGGTCATTTTCCTCAATCGAGCCTTAGGAAACGTAAGTAAGACCCAATCATTTTCTTGGAACGTTAAGGCCCTTTGTGCTTGTCAAAAACAACTTTTTGACTTTGTTGAGAAATGGATATAGCCTCCTTAATCTTTTGGAAAGATTCTTGTAGGTCATGGCTGTAACATTTAATGGTCTAGTAACTTGTGTGTAGCGGAAAATAGAATGAACATAGTGAGAATTTCATTAGAATAGATTGCTAATGAGAATAACAAGAGTGCTTGGGTGGAGAGAGCAACAAAAAGTATAACCCTTAGTTAGATAGCATGAACAATACTTCAAAAGAGAGAGAAATTAAACAATTGACAACAGTTGAGAACCGGATTTCCATGGAGCCAGTCCCCCCTCCAAAAGTCTTTGTATTACGGTTTATCCCATCAAGAGAGACATTTTACAATACAATTCTTTGTGTGCTCCTTCAATACTAGCTAGTGCAATGAAGATGGAAAATTCAAGCACTAAGCAAAACACTTATCAAACACAACATCAATTCCCTCACGGTCTCAGACCCAAGACCTCACACACCTTCGAAGATGGTGAGAGCTAGCGGGGTACGAGAGTAGATTGAGAGGAAGAAGGAGTAGCCTTATGACAAAGATGTACATCTCCTCACATAATCACTCATATTACATAGCTTAGCTTAGTAATTAGCATGGTAGAGGAAATAAGCATGCATTGAAGCTTGGATCTTGGTTGGATTTTGCATCACAAAGCCAAGAGTTGTTGGTGTAGGCCTCCTTCTCACAAGCTTGGAGTAGGTGATAAGCTTTCCATTAAAGCTTGAGAAGAGAGAGAAAGAGTCTTCTTACTCTACACATGAGCTTGTGTGAGTGTGTAAGTGAATAATGCCTTTGAAATTCAGCCCCCTCTCTCTCTTGCTCGACCTCTCTTGCCATTTGCTCATGCTCACTCCCTATTGGACCTCCCCAGGCTCAGCCAATGGAAATTAGCCAGCATAAGTGATAGCCTTCTGACATGTGTCCCCGTTTCCCTTTTGTGAGAGATTTTGCTAATTAATTAATGCAACTAAACCCTTTGTCTCCCGGAAAATAGGAATCAGGTAAGCCATTGGGCTGCTGAATGCTCATTGGACCCCTACCTAGGCTTTTGACCTTTGGACACAACCTTTGAATTTTGGAACCTTAGCATTTTGGAAGTCTTAATGGGCTGAACCTTAGGGTCTTTTAAGACCATTGTTGCACATTGCTCTTTTGCAAATGGACCCCCCTTTGGATCCGTATTTTCCCTCCTTTGGATCCCTATTGTGGTCGGTCTGCCAACTTAACCAATATTCTAGCTTTTTCTCCCCTGGCACTTCCCCATATTTAACATGAGAAAATCATTTAGGAGAATTAGATATTAGTTATTATGACATTACCTCTCTCTGGAAATCATAGTCGTCCTCGACTATGGGGTGGAGAAGATAAAGCATGTTCATTAGTCCTTTTTCTAGAGGGTAGAGGATCCCTAAATTACCCTACGACATCGTTTTAAAAAAGGATGACTAGTCCATTTGGCGCTTGAGAGCCTAAGCTGCTGCAAGCATGTCTGCACATTAGTCATATCAATCTTCCAGAGTAGAGTGACAAGCTCTACTTGGTGTTCGGGAGATGTCATCTCCGCAAACTTGATCTAAGCATGCATACTACTTCACATTTGTGCACAATAAAGAAACAGAGATTCTTATAAGACAAAAACTTTGTTCATTTTTAACATTTGTACATTTTCTTACTCTTGGAAGGCATTGTAAGCATTGACAAGGTTTAGGTTATCCTTTAATTGTATGCCTTGCATCCATCTAGCATCTTCAAAAGGATAATTCTTAAACTTAATAAGATATCGTGAGATAGTCTTACCGCCTCTTAGTACCTTGTCTTCATGTCGCAGGATGGACTCGGGCTGCAGCATCTCTTCTTGATCCTCAATCTCTGGTGGGTCTTCAATAGTTGGTTCTTGAGGTGGATCTCCTTTGTAAGGCTTTAATAGGCTTACATGAAAAGAATTGTGTATGAGCCAATGGTTAAGAAACTTGAGTTGATAGGCCATCTCATTGATTGGCTGAAGAATCTGGAAGGGACCATAGTACCTTTTTTTTAACTTGGCATAGTACTTTTGGTGTCCCGTATAATTCTTGCCCGTCGTGTGCCTTAATCGAGCCTTGGGAAATTTGAGTAAGACCCGATCATTTTCTTTAAAGGCTTGGGCTCTTCTGTGCTTGTCATCAGCAGCCTTTTGCCTTTGCTCTGAGATAGAGATAACATACTTAATCTTTTGGAAAGATTCTTGTAGGTCTCGGCTATACTCATCTGCAGCAGCGAAGATCTTCCCGTGTACCTTAAGTAGCAGGGGACTTTTTGATCTTCCCTCAATTACCTTGAACTCCACTAAGGGTAAGTACTTCTCCCATTGGGATCTTTGATCTACTTTCGTTACATAGGCTTTTAGTAGATCGAGAATTGTTAGGTTAGCTATTTCACTTTGGCCATCCGTTTGTGGGTGATAGGCAAAGAGAAGTTTAGTCTGGTTCCTAAATTCTCAAAGAGACCCTTCCACAAATTACTGGTCATTCTAGGATCTCTATCCGACATTATGGACATTGTAAATCCATGGTACTTGAAGATTTGTGAAATGAAGAGGGTTGCCATTTGATGGGCTTTGATAGTCTTTTTGACAGGTATAAAATGAGCTTGTTTACTGAGCCTGTCTACTATCGTCCATATTCCCGTATTCCCGTGGATAGACTTAGGCAATCCAAAGATAAAATCCATGGATATGCTCTCCCATGGTGAATTAGGGATTGGAAAAGGTTGAAGCAATCCAGGTTGCTTCCCTCTATCAAACTTTGTACCACACATTTAGAAACATACTCTTGTATGTTTGCTTTCATGGTAGGACAATAGAAATATGTTTCAATCCCCTTTAGGGTAGACTGAATCCCTCTATGCTCTGCATAAGAAGGAGCATGAGATTCATACATTACTTTCTCATGGAGTGAGTTAGTAGCGCATAGTCTATTTCCATAGAGAAGATAACCATCTTGTAAAGTAAATGGTTCCTCTTTCTTCCCTAGTGCAAGGGCTGAAATCACATCTCTAAAATTGGGATCAATAGCATACTCATCTATCATAGAAGATAGATCATTGTGAGTTGCTATGGAAACCGCATTCACTCTTGGCCGGCTTAAGAGTGCATCGGCTACTTGATTATGCTTGCCAGTAGCTTGAGCAATATGAAAATTCAATTGCGAAAGGAAATTTGCCCACCTCATTTGTTTGTCGGAGAGCTTGGTATGTGTCATGAAGTACTTAAGACTTCGGCGATCCATTCGCAGAATGAAAGGAGTCCCCAATAAATAGTGCTTCCATGAGTCTAAGGCATGTAGAACTACGAGGAGCTCCTTTTCATATATGCCTAGAGATTACTCAATAGAGTCGAGCCTTCGACTTTCATAGCCTATAGCGTGCCCTTCTTGGAGCAAAACAGCTCCAAGGCAATCACCACAAGCATCACATTGGATCTCAGATGGCTTTGAGAGATCCGGTAGTGTAAGCACATGTTGAGAGATAAGCTTTTCTTTAAGCTTTTTGAAAGCATTGTCCTCCTTGGCAGACCATGTGTACCTAACGTTTTTCTTTGTTAGGTCATGTAATGGTCCTGCTATTAGTGAGAACTTTTCTATGAAGCATCTATAGTATGCACACATACCTATAAAACTTCTTAGTTCATGAATATTCCTTGGTTTAGGCCATCCTTTTATTACCTCTAACTTTGATGGATCCATTTGGATGCGTTCTTAGACATAATGTGACCTAAATACTGAATCTCTTGTAAGAAAAGTTCACTTTTCTTTTGATTAACATAAAGTTTATTCTCTCTTAAAACTTGAAATATTACCTGGAGGTGCTCCTTGTGTTCGTCTAATGAATTAGAGTAGACGATGATATCATCAAAGAACACTCCAGTAAAGGTTCGGTGAGGCCTGAATAGCTTCTCCATCAAGTGGTTGAATGTGGTTGGTGCATTGGTCAAGCCAAAAGGCATGACAATGTGTTTGTAAAGACCAAACGTAGTGCGCAATGTGGTCTTTACAATGTCTTGATCAATATCCTTATTTGATTATAGCCACTTTTAAGTCAATCCTACTGAAGTAGAGGGGGACCCTTGTAGCTTATCAAATAGGTCTTCTACCCATGGAACGGGAAACCTATTCTTGATAGTGATCCTATTTAGTGCTCTATAGTCGACACACATAACAGGATATGTGCCGTCTTTCTTTTGTACTAGTAGCACAGGAGAACAAAATTGAGATGAGCTAGGCCTAACCATGCCCTTCTCAACTAACTAATGCACTTGTCGCATAATCTCCTCTTATTGAGCTTAAGAAACTCTATAAGGAGGTTTGTTAGGGGGTGAACTTCGTGGAAGAAGTTCAATTGCATGGTCATCATTGCCTTGTTTAGGAGGTAGCTCACAAGGGATGTCGTCAATAAAGACATTTTGAGACCCCTTGAGAAAATTAGATAACTCTAATTCCTTTTGATTGTGTATATTTTCTTTTGCTAAAACATTAGGTTCATTTTGAGAGTCTTTAACAAAAATCATGTACACGGAAATAGAGCTCTTTATTGACTCATTGAAAGCTTGTGTATGTACAATGGGTATGGTGTTACACATTTCCTTAGCATCTATGTACATATATTTTTCCCTGAACCTATAGGAGACTCTCCTTTCAGGGAATTTAACATTGGCAGCCATGCGATCCAACCATGGTGCCCCTAGGATTACATCCTCATGCTTGAGAGGAGAGATAAAGAAGTCCTATTTGTCCACATAGCTTTGGACATGGAGCATCAATTTCTCAATTAAAGGAGTGACTGAAGCTTCTTGCCCCTTGAAAGCATTGTTTGCGGGTAGGACATCTTCCATCTCGTAAGCTTGTATGTCTAGCTTGGTGGCCAACTCTGTGGATATGAAATTATGAGTAGAACCAGGGTCAAAGAGGATAAAAGAATCATGTTCTCTTACCTTTCCCCAAGCATGGCATAGAGGAGATCCTGTGGTGAGTTTCCTCCTCTTGGAGTTTGACCAAGGTATCTCTAGGAGGCTCATGGCGGGTGTTCTTTTGGGGACAAGCACGGTACACATGCCCTTGCTCGCCGCACTTAAAATAGTGGTTATCCTTGCGATAATGCTCAAGCTCTTCATGAGAGAGTTTGTTTTTACCTTTGTATAGTCCCTTCTCCTTAGCTTTGTTGGAGTTTCCCTTAAGAGACTTTTGGACATTGTCCTTCCCCTTAGGCTCATTGGAACCCTTGTTTTCTGTGGGCTTAAAATTTCTTTTAGCCCCTATTTGAAAATTGATTCAAGAAGCCACCATAGTATGGTGTATAACCGCCGATATGGTGCGTGGCCTTTGGGAGTTGACATACTCCACCATTTCTTCAGTTAAGCCCGCACAAAATTGTTGCTTTTGCTCTCCAGAATCCAACTTCTTAAAGACAGTGGCTTTGAGTTGTAAGTCCCAAAACTTGTCTACATATTTGTGAATGGATTCGTAGGGAGAGAGCTTCAAGTTTTGCCATTCGGTGAGTACTTTGTCTTTGGCATCGGTGGCCAAACACTGCTGCATATTGGAAGCTCTTAAAGCTTTCCATGTTCATGGAGCTTCACCGTTGGCCCGTAGGCTAGACCACCATTGCCTGATGGACTTTTGAAAGTGCATAGCTACATGGCATAGCTTAGAGGACTCCATGAAGCCCTAATCTCCAAATGCCGCATCAAACTGTTGGATAAAGGCCAAGACTTTGTTCATAGCACCAAAGGTGCCATCGTAGGTAAGGAAAGAGATTATCTTCCCTCCCTCTTTGAACTTCTTGACTGGACGACCTCTTCCATGCGGCATAGGATTTCCTATGGCCTCTTCTTTTTGATGGTTCAAAGGTTGCACCATCACTTTCTTCAGAAGGTGAAGAATTTGAGGAAGATGGAGAAGAGGGGGACCTCCTTCGTGCCTTTTTCTTGCCTTGATCTTCCTTGTCTTCACAATCACTTTCATAAGAGGAAGAGGATGAAGAAGATGGAGAAGAGAGTGTCCTCTTTCTCACCTTTTTCTTCTCTTTCTTTTTGTCATCCCTCTTTGAAGTAGGGTGTTGAGAAGTATGTGATGGTCTTCTCCATTTTGGAGGTGATGGAGATCATTTAGCCTGCCGTCTTCGTGGATCCATCTCCGCCGAGGTGGTAGGAGACTCACTCCTTTCTCATTCCTTCGGTGGGGGCTCTTGAATTCTCCTTTGAGAAGACGATGCGTCATCAAGGAGAAAATTTTTGAGCCCTTCATATGGATCCTCTTCTTCTTCCAGAATCGGAGAGAGACCTCTTTTGGAAGTCTCGCAAGGAGGCTTCCTAGGTGGTCTCTCGTCATGGTGGGGAGCTTGGAGAATCCCATGAGCATGAAGTTGCCATTGCACTTCACTTTGGAGGGATGTATTGTTGAAGCCTAGAAACAAGATAGTGAACAAGAATCGGGGCATCATTAGTAGCCTGCTCATTAGAAAAATCAAAGTTATCAACATTAATTTTACTCTCTTTACTATTGTCAGCCATTCTAACAACTTTTAGGTGTACTTTGGCACTTCAAGACCTAGTTGCTACTCCTCTTTACCCCTTTAGAAAAAGCACTCAAGCTACTATACCCGTGGCTCGAATACCATTAATTGCAAGGAATAGAAGAGAGGGTCGTTCAACACCAAAACAGCACCGGCTCCTGTCAAGCTTCTAATAGCTCAATAGTGGTTAAAACCATAGGAAAGCCCCGTAGGACTCCACTATTAAGACCATAGCTCTCGACGGTGATGCCCCGTTAATTGCACAAAGGCAGGCACACTGCAAGGCTGAAAAATCCCTATTCTACTTACTCACATGCAATTAATAACACCAACCATTTGTAGCTAGCTTGAGGACCTCCCTTTTTGAGCACGAAAATAGAAACCTTTTGCTTTGATACCAATGTAACATTTAATGGTCTAGTAACTTGTGTGTAGTGGATAATAGCATGAACATAGTGAGCATTTCATTAGAATAGATTCCTGATGAGAATAACAAGAGTGCTTGGGTGGAGAGAGCAATAAAAAGTATAACACCTAGTTAGACAGCATGAACAATACTTCAAAAGAGAGAGAAATTAAACAATTGAAAACAGTTGAGGACCGGATTTGCATGGAGCCGGTCCCCCCTCCAAAAGGCTTTGTATTATAGTTTCACCCATTAAGAGAGACATTTTACAATACAATTCTTTGTGTGTTCCTTCAATACTAGCTAGTGCAATGAAGATGGAAACTTCAAGCACTAAGCAAAACACTTATCAAACACAACATCAATTCCCTCACGGTCTCGGACCCAAGACCTTACACACCTTCGAAGACCGTTAGGTCTTCCCTCTATAATTTCAAAAGGTGCTTTTCCCGTAGAAGTGTGGAATTATTATTGCACGCATACTCTACAAGGGGTAGGTACTTCTCCCATTCTGAGAAATGATCTACTTTTGTAACATAAGTCTTTGATAGATCGAGAATCATAAGATTGGCTTCCTCACTTTGGCCATCCATTTGTGGGTGATAGGCCAAAGAGAAATTCAATCTTGTACCTAGATTTTCAAAGAGACCTTTCCAAAAATTACTGGTCATTCTAGAATCTCTATCTGACATGATGGATGTTGGTAATCCATGGTGATTGAAAATCTGAGATAAGAAAAGAGTTGCCATTTGATGTGCCTTAATAGTATTTTTGACAGGAATAAAGTGTGCTTGCTTGCTAAACCTGTTGACTATTGTCCATATTCCCGTATTTCCATGGATAGACTTGGGTAGTCCAAAGATAAAATCCATAGATATACACTCCCATGGTGAATTAGGGATTGGCAATGGCTAGAGTAATCCAGGTTGCTTCCCTCTATTGTATTTAGTATTTTGGCATACCACACATTTTGAAACATACTCTTGTATGCCCACTTTCATGGTAAGCCAATAGAAGTATGTCTCTACTCCTCAAAGAGTAGGTTGAATGCCTCTATGCCCCTGTGGGACCGTAGTCTGACCTCACTATCCTATCTTATTGCAGTTTTAGCGAGAACCACGATTAAATTGTCAATCCATGGGATGAAGCTGACTCCACTAGTGTATGGAGGCTACAAGAGATTTTCAATCTCTCGATAAACAACAAACAACTCAAATCTAATTCATGCTACACCCAAGTGACTGAAATCACCAAAAGCCAATCTCTCATGGGCAAACAAATAACATCCATTACAACATCAAATGACATCCAAACATAATGAAACTTCTAGGAAAAGTGTATAGGATTAGGCATACTTATGGTCTCAAACCCCACTTTAGGTCAAGTTCCAAAATCATGATTATTAACAGCAGTGGATGCTTGACCTCGTCGTTTTCAACCCAAAATGCACCTAAATGCTTAGAAATGAGGCCCCAATACCCTGCCTATGATTAGTTTTTGATTTTGAAGTGTAAATTCCTACTTATGATGAAATTAGGCCGCGGGTTGGCGACGTCAAAAGCTACGAATTACTGTGATGTGTTTACGTCAATGCGTAGAGCTCTTACCTGCGGTTGCAATGCAACAAACACGACTGCAATGTGATAACTGGGGAGGGAGTAGGAAGCGCGAGAAGGAGAGAAGTCAAAGCCGTTAGCTCACATTGTGTATTTCATTATCCAAAACTTACAAATAACTTACAAAAATTATCTTTTATACCTTAGCTAAGGTTTTTGGTGGTCAAAACTAATAATTTGGGAGCTCTAACTAAAGATAGGTAATGACACGTTGATACAATCTGGAAGCTTGTAGCCCCGGCTCATCAATTACAAGGTTCATCCAAAAAATAGGAGTTAAAATATTCTCAATTTATCCAAAATAATAAGTGTTTTACAATGAGAGCTTCAAAAAATGGTATTTGTGGTATCCGTGTTAGCTTGCTGTTAACATTCTCCCCCTCCTCGCATGTGTCGTCCCTTGACACAGCTTTATGGACTGAAGTAGTCTTTGGATTGACCGTTGGCGAGGTGGTCTTTAAGCGCATTGAGTGCCTTTTGGTATCTGATCTTTCTTTCTTTATCTGGCACTTGCAAGAACTGCATGGTGACTTTGTTGTTCAGGTCCATTGCTGAGTAGGCTACAAAGCATGATGTCAGGTTGCTAATCAGTGGCCCAAATATTTTTGTTCGCCAAGTGAAGAACCCTGTGTAGAACGCTTCCTCAAATGCCAGCCTATTGTGAGAAGGTAAAAACATATATCTGGCATAGAATCCATAGAGGACTTCTTCAGAAGGTTGCCCACTGAGATCATGGCACAACCCTTTGTTACCCTCAAGGAATGACATCTACGGGGTGCCTGCTTGCTCTGGCTCATGGAATACTTTGATGCAAGTGAGCAGCATTCGGAAGATTTTGTATAACATTGCACATGATAAATCTAGTATACTTCTGAAGAAGGACATGGCACCCATTAGGGTTTTCACCATGTCGGTGGTCCATTTGTTGGGGCAAGCAATCTTAGGTAATTTAGTCAAGTTGGCCACTTCTTTACTAGTGCCTCATGTGTTTGCCAAGTCCTTACTGTTGGTATAGAGAAAGAAGGATCCTTTTGCAGGGCCGCATGTGCTCTTGTGAACAGAATCAAGTACCTTGGATTCTTGTTCAACCAACTCAGCCTCCACTTTTGGTGGTCTTGGTCTACACCCTTGACTTGCATGTGGGTGTAAAGCCTTTCTTTCACTTGTAGCAGATCCACTTTAATCAAAGGACAGGACAGGGATTGTTGGTGCCATTATGCATTGATTTGATTGGGAGTGAGTTGTGTAACGTTGACAGAGTGAAGAAATCTTGAGTAATCTTTTATTTCAGTGCATCTTCTTCAGCCTTTGAGAGCTAGACCATTGGCACTGTGTCTAATTTAGTTATGTGTATTTGAAACTCTTCCTCGCCACTTAGCTCTTTGGTTGGCTGCGTCTCCATCTCAACAAATGAAACTGAGGGGATCTCTAAGTGTGGCCACTCTGAAGTGCCTGCCTCTTAGCTCTTTGGCTGTCTGCGTCTCCATCTTAGCAAATGATAGCGGGAAATTGTACTTCTTTAAACGACACCCGCTAATCCAATTAGCCATTGATTCACCATCTAGGGTCTACAACTTGGAGGTATATCTTCAATGATAAACGGTTCGTTTCTCTTTTTCTTAGACTTGGGAATGTGTTGCTTAAGGGAATAGACTAAACTAAGTCCTCTTTCTTGAAGATTGTTGTGATGAGATGGGAATCAAAAAAAATTTTGTTTTCGCTTTTGTGCGTAGATATGAGCTACAGAAGTTAGCCTTTGCTCATCTAGCTTTTCTAAATCTTCAAGTCATTCTGACAATTCATGTCCAATCCACTCAAGATTCTTTGCTACCCTTAGTGTCAGCAATAGAAATTCTATTGACAGTATGGCATCAAGACCATAAACAAGATTAAAGGGTGTAGCGTTTAAAGGTGTTTTGAATGAAACTCGATAAGCCCATACAACAACATGGAGATTCATTTCCCAGTCTGTCCTTCCTTGACTAACCACTTTAGTCAATACCAAGCTAAGAATATTATTCGTATGCTCATCTTGTCCGTTTGCTTGTGGGTGATAGGGAGATGACTTGTTATGGATGACCATAAATTCATTAAGCAGATACTCGAGTACCTCATTGAGGAAATGAGTTCCCCTATCACTGAAAATTTCTATTAGTGGTCCATATCTTGTGAACACATACTCATATAAGAATGCAGCACTGGTTCTAGCATCACTGCTTTTGAGTTGATTTAGCATCGGCCCATTTAGTCAAATAACTGTAGCTACAATAATATATTGCTTGGGTTCTATAAACAGGTGGCTGTATTGGTCCAACAAAGTGTATACCCCATTTTGCGAAAACTCTAGCTCCCATCATTGGTCTTAAGGGCATGCTATCTACTAGTGTTGGCATTTTTGCTCGTTGACAAGCATCACATCTTTGAACATATTCTTTGGCATCTGCAAAAAATATAGGCCACTATATGCCTGCCATCAAGATTGCTCTTGCAGTGGTCTCACCAGAAAAGTGACCTCCAACTAAACCGGCATGTGCTTGTTCTATAATTGGAATATATTTGTCTTCATTTGCACAAAGACGCAGATATTGATCCTTACCTCTCTGATACAATTGGTTTCCAATAAGAGCATAGTCTCTTGCTTTAGTTTCAATTGCTCTTTGACGGCGTTTACTTATATCCTCAGAAAATGTTCGGCTCGATAAGTAAGTAACTAAATAGTTATTCCACTTAGGAACAAGTGACATTTGAAACAATGTTACGTGAGGTATGGGTGTTTGTTTTTGACGTTGAGGACAATCCTTTACAAAAGAGCGAACATTTCTCCTCATAGTTGGCCAAAATACTCTAAGTCTCAAGATCCTTTTCATAGTTTGGTCTTCCGCAAAGTGAAGCCCCACTATGGTAATATGTGCTTGACTTAGGTATTGGTCTTTCTCTTCAGGATTAATGCATAAGAGCAAGATTCCATCTTGTATAGCCTACCAGCTAGTAATTGATACATAACCGATTGCTCAATTAATACAATTGTAATAGGAAGTGGTATTTGCAAATCCACTTGAGCTATAGTCATCATTGATACCATATTTTATGACCATCGAGGTATCATTTCCATAGAGAACAGATATGCATCTGGTAGATTATCATCTATTCCTTTAGGAGGTTCTCCTGAAACAATCCTAGACAAATGATCTGCTCTTTGATGATGGTAACCTTTTTTACAATTACAGTGAAATCAAATTCCAAAAGAATGATGAACCATCTCACTATTCTTCATGTGCTGCATGGCTTGTAGAATAGGTACGATAAGACTTGGTGGTCCACAAAGAACACAAATTTGTTTGCTAATAGGTAATGTCTTTACTTTTTTACGGCATAGATCATTCCTAATCCTTTCCTTTCAAAGGTGGTATAATTCTTTTCTTCCGTGTTCAACTATCGGCTAGCATAAGAAATAGGAAAATCAATTTTCCTGTCTCCTCATTGAGCTAGTATACACCCTATGGAAAAATTGGAAGCATCTACATGTATGTGAAATATCTTATTCCAATATGGTGCTTTCAATATTGGAGTTGATGTGAGAGATTGCTTAAGCTTCATGAAGGATTCTTCACACTCATCATTCCATTCAAAGTGTGTAATCAAGCTATACATGGGTTTTGTAGTTATAGCATACATGTAAATGAACCGTCTGTAATATCCACAATGTCCCATGAAGGCTTGAACTCCCTTGATTATTGTTGGTCTAGGAAAATCAGCAATAACATGAATTTTATCTATATCCGTAGCTATGCCATTTTTAGACACTATATGTCCAAGAATTTTTCCTTGTCTACCCATGAATGTACACTTTTCAGGATTTAAGCGAACCCTATAAAGTCTACATTTTTCGCATACCTTTTTGAGTTGTTCAAAATGATCAGCCCGGATTGATGAATGCACACATAGATAATCCATGTATACTTCCAAAAATTTCCTTAGATATTCCTTAAAAGCATGACTCATCAATCTCTGAAAGGTGTCAAGAGCATTAGTTGACCCAAAAGGAATAACCCGATAGGCAAAAATACCCCATTTCATTGCAAAAGCAGTTTTATGCTGATCTTTTGGGTCAACCAAAAGTTGATTGTGTCCCGAAAAGCCATCTAAGAAGCTGTAAGCTTCTTTTTTTGCAACTCGTTCTAACACATGCTCAGTGATTGGGAGAGGAAAGTTGTCTTCAATGGTATCTGCATTCACTTTCTTGAGGTTGATACACACTCGTAATTTTCCATTCTTCTTGGGTATGACCACAATTGGAGAGACCCAATCTACGAGTTCAATTTCATAAATGAATTTGGCTTCCTTTAGTTTCTCAATCTCTTCTTTGATCTTCCTGGCAAATGTTTCATTGTATGTGTTGTTAAGTATGGAGCCTGATTTACCCTTGTAATTTTCTGTGGTAAAAGCACACATTTGTAAGGCCCCCACTATGAGGAGAAGCCATCGTGCGTGAAGTAAAATCACTCGCCAAAAACCAAAATTTTCATGGCCAAAAATCAGGGGCAACTTTAGGGGCCTCGGGGGCGGAAGCCCCCGAGACTTTTTTTTTCCTCGCCGGAATATTTCTTTTCGCCGGAATATTATGGCCGGACGGCGGTCGGAAAGTGGTCGGAAAACAACCGGTCGGTTGGCCAGTGGCCGGTAGTCAATGGCCGGTGGCTGGTGGTCGGAAGTCAATGGCCGGTGGCCGATGGCCGAATTCAATGGCCGGTGGCCAAATTCAAAAGCGTACTTATCTTTTCAAGGGCGGCCACACATGGGCGGATTGAAGGGTCCGATTTGGACTTATCTACACAAGGGCGGCTACACATGGCTGCCTCTCATGAGAGAGGGCAGCCCTTTTGGCCTATAAAAGGAGGCCATTTCTACACACATTTCATAGTGTGAAGTTGATGCAACAAGGTGAGTGTGAGGTGGTGAGAGTGAAGCAAGGCGGGAGTTCCATTAAGGGTATAATCCCTTTGTAAACTACTTCTTGTTTTGAAGTACTAAAGCCATTGAGTGGTTGCTTTCCCATGGACGTAGACCACATTGGGTGAACCACGTATATCGTGTGTACTCTCTCTCTCTACTCTATAATCTCTTGTGTGTGAAATCTATCTTTCTCCATTAAGTAATCTACTCAAATATCTATTTAGCTACGTCATATTTCCTAACATGTGTATGGCCTTTGTCTGTTTGGTTTTGCATCATCTCTCATGGGTATTGTATGTTGACAGATTTCTAGATCAACACTCTTGAGATCCTTGTAAGACCAAGCGAAGATATCTCGGTATTCTTTTAGTAATCTCAATAAAATCTCTTCTTCTTCTTCTTATGTTAGGTCATTTGCAATGTAGGCAGGCCTAGGCTCTTATCCTAGCTCATCCAAATCTATCTTTTTCGCGTTTTCAGGCCCTTCGTAGGACTCGCCTTGTTCTTGTATCTCTCTAACAGGTTGTTCAACTATGATTTTTCTGTCTTGAAGAGCATATTTTTTGTAATGGAATGAAACACTCATTACATCTTTGCCATCCTCTTTTGTGGTTTCCATTTCGGTTGTGTATATCTCCTTTAAAGCTTTTTTTAACTCTTGATATTTCTTTTTCCGCTCAATTTGTGTCATGGTTGGCTCCTTGTCCTGTTTGTTTGGTTTTGCTTGAGTATCCTTCCTTGTTTTTCTCAATGTTTTCGACATTCCTAGATTTTTGTTTGAAGGATATCTGCGAGTGATTTTGTCCTTGACACAATCATGTGCATCTATCTGCATCAAGAACTGTGTTCTATTGGAGACTAATGGCATAGGTATTGTTTTCACGTTTTTGGGGTCTCTTTTTTGTCTATACCATTTTTGTCTTCTCGATTTCTGGTTAGGAAAGTCAAAAAACTTTTTCTCCCCTCCTTTCAAGAGTAGTTTAGCTCTCACATGTTCTTTTTCTGACCCCAAATATTTTGAGGTAGCTGAGTGTTCTTATAACTCATCTGTTGCATCGTCGTAGAGGTCTGAAAAGACTTATCGAGCTTTCATCAAGTCCTTGGGTTCCTCAATTTCATCTTCAATGTGGAGGGTTGAATCATTTGGATGGGAATTATGTTGTAGCCATCCTCATTGCAAAATTGAGTAGGCATAGAGGTGTTCACACATACATCCATTGTCGCTAAAATTTGAGTCCACTCAAATGGCTCAAACAAAATGTTCTAGAAAGGGTTTAGGTACATAGGCTTTGTCTGTGCAATCCCTTTCTAAGGTACATTCTTCTCTTCTTAAGCTCCCGTTTTTTGAAGCTCCAACATCCAAATAGGAGTGTATTTGTTTAACGACGAAGGAAGATTAGTTTCAGCCAAAGAGACTGAATCGAGCTCTTGTATGGGAGTTTTCATGACACTTCTATAAGTGTGATCTTTTAAATTAACCCTTTCCATAGATCCCACTTGCTTCAAGTACAGATAGTTGTTTTCCAAATCTTGGATAAGCTGTACCTGTCGCATGAAAGGTCTTCTCAATATGATTTCGTAATTGAGTTTCTTCCGAAAGTCTACTATGGAAAAAGTGTGTTGATATTCAATTCCACAGGAATTAACTACCACTTTTTCTAGCAGTCCTAAGGGTATTTCAATATGTCCATCACCCAATTGCAACTTCATTTGAGTTTGTCTAATGGTTGGTTGTCCCCAGGATTCCCATACTGCTTTTGTGGCTATGGCTATGCCCGTCCCGCTATCCATTATTTCCGTGGTTTCAATGTCATTATATTTCACTGGAAGGGTGGTGTTTCCTTCTTCCCCTTCGTAATATTCTCCAACTTTGTTCATGGGAACAGATCGAATCTCTTTGTTATCCATTTCGTGTTTCAATCTTTTCAAATTCTTTATGATGAGCCCCGTTATTCCCACCTTCTCTAGGGTATTTTGTAGGTCATTCCATAAATATGGTCTAATTTTTAATAGATCCCTCAAAGTAAGAATGCATTGGATGGGTGTAGAGATGATTGAATGAAAATTGCCTACTTCCAGGGTTTGTTCCGCTCATTTTACTTGAGTGGTCTTACACACTATGGATTCATCTTCATTATCTCCCAAGTAAGAGGTAATGTTTTCAGGGTCAATGGTTTAGACATTCCTAAAGCTTCAGATCCACAATCCCCATACAAGGATTGTACATCCATGTCCATATCAGGAGGTAGGTTGTCTAACCAAACTTTCTCTATAGGAGTTGACTTTAGAGTTAGGCTCACATCATTGGTCTCTCAAACGTTTTCCCATAAATGTCCTGACCAGTATTCCTCTACGAATGGGATTTTGTCTAAGGAATCTTCGTTGTCCGGCACTATAAGTTCTGGTTCTTTTGGTTTTAAGTGGGGTCCTACCACCACTTTGGATTTTTCTTGATTGTCTCTTACCACAAGCTCCTCAGTTTTTGCTATACTTTAGAGCTTGGGTTTTTGTTTTTCCTGCATCTCTTGCGCGATTCTTACCAAATTTTGATAAGCTTCAAGCTTAGTTGCTTCCATATCTGGAGAAGAATAGTTTTTTCAAATTTTTTTTCCATGTTTTGGCATGCTTTAAGTCCTGCTTGGTAGGCTTTGTTAAGGCGGTTACGCCGCTAGCGGAAGCTAAATAGCGAGAACTCAACCAACAATAGAATTTTTCAGACGAGGACGAAGCTTGACCCGCAGGCGCATGGAAACAACTAGGTGGGTGTCAAATCACCTACTCGACCTTCTAATGACAATCACTACTAAGGAAATCAAATCTAAGTTCTAAAATACGCAAGTGACTGAAATCCTTACTACGAACGAATGCTATACGAAACAGGATCTAGAATCATTGAATCGATCTCAAACTCAAGGGAAAGTCTATACACTAGGTAAGAACAACACCCAAAAGACTTGAACTGCAAAATCAACCTATAACCACTCCGTGCGGTAAACGCGTATGAAGACAGGCCGAAAAATACAGGTGACCGAAACTTGACCCCGATGGTACTAATGTGTAGCTCTACTCGTTGTGGTTCTATAGATATGCTGCACGCTCTATTCCGACACACGAGTTGGAAGAAAACTCACACCGAAGCTCGTAGGAACTTACCACACATAGAAGCCGATAGCGCGCACTCTTGGTATCAGTGTGTAGCTCTCGCCGTTGCTAACACAATGGCGGTGTCGCTTCTCCAATGGCGGCTCCGTAGCTCGCGTAGCAAGTAGATAAGACTCTCTCTCTCTCTCTCTCTCTCACTCTCTCTCAGACACAGTCACGGTGCTCAAAAACTCACTTTGATTAATAATCTGAATCTCCTTAGGTTACAAAACTTTGGCTTATATACCTCAGCCTTGGAGGTGAGAACATCTCTAACTAATTACATCAGCAAGTGAAATTACTTCGGGATTACAAGCTGGAAACTCAATTGAGTCCCGTTACTTAATGAATGGCTCAATTCAAAATCAATGTCGGAAAGACATTTATTACAATCAATGGTTACAAAAATGATGAGTGTGAGCAAAAATGTGGGTGTGATCCTCTGCTGGCTCAACACTCCCCCCCTCCGCATTCATGTCGTCCCTGACATGACCTTTATGCTTGGTCAATAAAGTCCTGTCGTCTTGAGCATCTGCAAATGTGATTCGTATCGCAGGTTGCCGATGGTCAAGGTTGGGCCGAATATTTTTCTTTCGTGGGTGAAAAAGCCGGTGTAGAAAGCTTCTTCGAATGTTTGCATGTGGAAGCTAGGCAAAAACATAATCCTCTGGTATAGGAGGTGCAACACTTTTGGAGAAGGCTGCAATGAAAGATCATACATCATATCAGTCACTGTGTCGGCCGTCGATAGTAGACTCGAGGTCGTGGCTTTATCTGGCGCGAACACTTCAATGCAAGCTAAGAGAGTCCTGCAAATTTTCTTGAGCATCTGACACGAAAGGTCAGGAGAGCCAGTAAAGAGCTTGATGGTGCCCGTTAGGGTTTTCACCATGTAGGCTTTACCTATTCTCTCTCCTGCCTTTGGTCCTGGCATCCTGGGGTAATTAAGCCAATTTGGCTTCTTTTCTACAATCCTGCCATGCTCTTTCCAGCTTCTGACTCTTGGCACCGGGTAGAAGGTTGCATTCTCCCGAATCTCCTTTGGTGCCTCCACCAAGTAGATGAGATAGGCTGGGTATTTGTTCAGCCAACCTTTCCTCCATCTAGGCTGCGAATCTACAATCTTCTTTGATTGTTTCTCTTTTGTGATGTCGCCTTCGTAAAGAGCGACATACTGCTCCTCCTCTATTCTCTTTTTCGTTTTTATCACTTCAAACTTCATCAAAGGGAAAGGCAGGCTGGGTTGCATCCACTCTTCATGGAGCACTTTTGTGTCTAATCCCTGAAGTCTAATGAAGATTAGGAGTCTCCTCTCCCATTCCATTTCCGCCTTGGCACTCTCCTCTACTGACTTTTCTATTTGGTCATGGAGCCTTTGTTCTTCTTCTTCAGAGATTCTGAAGTTGAGGTCACCTCGTGAACTGGGGCTGGATCTTCAATTGTGGTTGCCTCTCCAGTTTCTGGTAGTTCTATGGCTGCTCCACCTGATTCTTCTTGTGGTGTCTCTGTCTCTCTTCTTTGTTGCTCTTGTAGATCTTGGAGCTGTTTGCGGACGGTCTCATTCTCTGTTCTTAGTGTTTGATTTTCTAAAGTGAGCCTCTCCTCTGCTGCCAATGATCCCTCCGCAATGTGAAACCTTTGCACTTGCTCTAATCTTAGCTCTCTTTGTAAGTTTCGGACCTGGTCTTCCAGAGCTGGTACAAGAGCTCCCTCTTGTTCGGTTCCTGCTCTGCTAGCTCTAGGGGTAGTCCTGAGTCTAGTGATTGTTCTTTCTTGGAGCTCGACTCTTTCCCTTAGCTCAATGAGCTCATCTTTAGCCGCCTCCAAGTCGTCTTCCATCCGCTCCCTTGCTTCCTGTGCACTTGTTACTTCTCTTGAGGCCTCAGCTAGCTGGAGTATCAAGCCGTCTCTTTCGTTTTCCGCATCGTAGAGTGATGCTTTATGACTTTCAGATTCAGTCATAGCATCCTCTAATTTCCTCTGCAACTCGGCTTCCCTTTGTTTGGCTATCTCAATCTCCGCTTCCTTTGTCTTGGATCTTTCTTTGATCTTGTTGAGCAGTTCATGCACCATGTGCATGTCTTTTTCATCTTCATCTGTCAACTCTAAAGCTTTTTTGGCCACCACCTCCACTGGCTTCGGCTCTTTTAGTACGTTCTGCTCTTCCAGTTTTTCATCACTTTCTTTTGTACTCTTTGTATTTTCCTCTGTCCCTCTCCGATCATCTCGTTTTTGTAGGGTGATCCCATAAACCGCCTCAAGGGCCTCTTCTTCAGTGTACCCTATCGCTACCAGATCCTCATAATCGTTTTTCTTTTGCTGAATTGGATCTATCTCCTTTTCCTTGGTCCCGGCCTCCAGCTTTTCCATACCAGTCGTGTCCATCTCTACTGTGGTCTCTTCCACAATGATTTCCGTCTTCTTCGGGCTGGGTACATCAGTAAAGTAGGGCTGATTGTCCTCAGTCATCTTGGCTTTCCCTTTGTTTGCTTGCCCGTCTTTCTCTTGAGGTTCAGTAGACTCATCTACTTTCTTCTTCCCCTTGTCGTCCTTTTTCAGCTCAGCTTTTAAAAGCTGTACTTCCTCTTCAGTGTATGGCTCGACAGGTTGATGCTCCAGTATAGCCTCTGACTCCTCATAAGCTCTAATATATTGATCATATTGATCAACATGTGGCCTGGCTGAGCTAGTTCCGACTTTAGTGGGGTCTGGCACCCACTTTTCTTCAAAGTCCCCCTTTAGAGCTCTTTCCGCTCTAAACTGCTCCACTAGTCTTTCCATTCGTGCCACTTTCTGACTTTTGGTTTGCTTGGGAGCAACCTTCTTCTTTGCTTTCTTCATAATCGGCTCATCCACATTCTCTTCAGGTTCTGAAACTATTTCTAGTTTCCTGCGTGCTCTTGTGGACGCCCTCTTGGATACTTCAGGCTGTTCTTCCTCCTCATCGGCTTCTCTAAGCCACTCATTCTGGGAGGGAACCTTTGGCCATTGATCTCTGGCTCCAATAGCTTCATAAGCTATTCTTGTCAGAACTTCAGCTCCTCCTATATACTTTGGCTTCTTGTTGTGCATGGCAATTACTTGCTCGTGGATGTGTTGAGCGTAATTCACCTCTTTTGGCATATTGCTCTTCAATGCCCATGTGATGGTAGTTGCAATGGCATGGGGCGGTGTCGTATACTTTTGCGGTCTTTTACTGCAAATATGGAGAAATTGGTTGTACAGTCGGCAAAGGGTTGCCGCTCTTTGGTCTGCCATATCTCCATAAGTTGCATTCTGTTTCTTGGACCCATAAACCTCTATAGCCTCCCTTCTTTCCCTGACAGAGCTCCCTTTGTTGTTCAGCTTCAATGCATCTGCAATGAGCTGTGGAGTGATCTGTACCTCTACTTTCTCTCCATCTATTGCTGTCAATGTGGCTTTCCCATCCTTCTGAATGGATGTCGCCAACTCGTACACTCTTCTTGTATCCACACCTGATGGTCTTGAGGTGAAGAAACTGTGCAAGTCTGCCCTTTCCAGGTACCTGCTGATGTTCTCTGACCTGCTATAATCCACCAATTCTTGTGGGATCATCGGTATATCCACCGCTTGCCCTTGAGGATCTCTGAAAGTCCCCTGGTAGATCTTTATTCCCTCTTGTTCCAGTACTGCTTCCTCCACCCAAGTTTTGGTTGGCTTGAGGGTTTCTGCTGGAATGTCAAAGGGTTCTGCTTCTGCAAGAGCATCTTTGATTGTCGGTCTTTTTCTCTTTGTTGCTGATAACTTGGCGGAATCCATGGATCCTGTAACTCCAATTTCAGAAGTTAGCGTCTTTTTAGTACTGAAAGCCAAAATGAAGCTTTTAACTATTCAAATGACTTGAAAATTGAAACATGAGCTATTCAGGGCCTAAGGATGCAGGGTAGGTGAAAAAATATGCAAACTGGGCTCAAAATCATGCTGGAGACATCATACGCGTATGATGTCTTTTGTGTCAAAATGACTTCATATTGGTTGTGCTTGTAGCTGATAGTGTATACATGAGTATCATATGCTTGGATTTGAGTTTGGATCCCATTTGGTCAAGTTTTGGCCAATTTAGTCCAGTTCAGGCTCTTGGCAAAATTTTGAAAGGGAAATGGATTTTATGATCCAAATTGGATAAAACTTGGTGGTTCACCTTCAAATGGCATGTAGATCACTTCTGTTTGGTGGTTGAAGCCCTGAGGTGCCAAAATCACATAGTGAGACATCATACGCGTATGATGTCTTTTAGTGTATTTTTGGACCAAATTTCTCTATAAGCTTGGATATGGCTTTAGATAGGCTTATTCAGTGGATTTATGAATTTTGGATATATTTTGGGCTAAAAATGGCTCTAAAGACATCATACGCGTATGATGTCTTTTTCATCAATTTTTCATGGGATTGGTTCTGTGGACTCCCCATGTACTAGTGAAGGACTGTCTCTACTCAAATCTTGGTTTGGACTTGAGTATGTTGGATTTGGGTTAAAATAGGCTTTGGATGAAGGATTTTCCCTCAATTGGGCTAATGGGGTGATCCACTTGACCAAATGGTTCCAAACTTCATATGTAGCATGTATTAGATATATATAATGGATGTATGATGTCAAATGAGCAGTTTTGGCTCTGTAAGTGCAAATAGACATCATACGCGTATGATGTCTTTTGTGTCAAAATGGTGCTTTTTGGTTCCAGATAGCTTATAGATGTGTTAATCAACAATCCTACAAAGTTTCAATGAGTTTGGAGTTATTTTGACAAAATTAGGACCAAAAATCAAGTTTATGGCCTACTTTGCGTCTTTTTGGTTTCCCTTGGGTTTTCTAACTCCAATTCTCATGATACTTGGTTCATAGGATGTGATTAACATGTGGAATGAGGCTATGCACTCAATTGTTGAAAAGGATGTGAAAATCATGTTGTGAGACATCATACGCGTATGATGTCTTTTCTTGAAATGTTGGTCTTTTTGTGCAAAGAATGCTTTGTGCTAGTGCCCTAAGCCCTGCTAACTAGTTTTCAACTTAAAAAGTCATCAGTTTAGCTAAAAAGCCCCCTTATAGGCATTTCAGTCTCCGAAGTCGTCTTTTTGCCTTGGAGTTGAATTTCTTCAACTTTTCTTCTCGAGAGTTGCATTTCCAGCTCATTGGATATGTTGTGAAGCCACCTATTTGGTTGAACTTGACTTTGGCTCCCCGTTCTCCATCTTTCTCCATTTGGTTTCTTGAAAGCGTCTTTTTCAACATCGGTAAGTGAATCAGCTTTCTTTTGGGTTTTGCTTGCAAACATAAGTCATCCATGTATATTTGAAGCTGCTTGTGAAGTTTCATGTCATTTCGTCGTCAATTTTAGCCGTTATGCCAAAATGACGCTTTGTGTGTCCGCAGCCGAATCGGTTGTTCCGACCTACTTTTGGTGATCCAAACCCGGGGATACTCCATGGTTGCATTGCCCTCGATGTTGTTAAGCTTCCTGAGAAGTTTTGTGTCGTTTCGACAACTTTTTCATGTTTGCCTCTTGCAGGCTCTGTTGACCTAGGGTTTTTCCAGTCGTTCTTTCTCGAGCTTTGAGTGTTAGCAACCCATCTTCTATACTAGGGTAACCCACCTATAAGTTCTTGCAAGGTTTGGTTAGGCGGTTGTGCCCCTACCTAGCGTTCTTCCCCATTCCCCGTCTGCTCTTGTTTCTTGGTTTTGGTCAGCTTTCGCGACAAAAGTTAACGATAAGCATCAAAAGCTTATGGCAACGAGTCTACCTCTCATGTCTAGTGTCCTCTGAGCTCTCGTAGCAGTCGTAGAAGGCGGTAGAAGGTCGGATGCTCCTGTGTGCTCTTTGCTCTCTCCAAGAAGGTAGTAGTGGAAATGAGCTTGAAAGTGATGTGAAAAATACTTAACTTCGGGCTTCCCGGATCACTTGTTACCAAATTTGACATGTGCTCCTATCTCGTCGTGAAATGCACTTTAGGATTTGAAATTTCTCAATTTGGACTCCGTTTGACCTGTTTCTGAGAAATCTGTCCACTTTGCCAAAATTCTATCATTTCGGGCTTTCCGCAACTTTTTCAGAATTGTACCCAATTTTTACCATGGGTTGCCCTTGTCATTCGGACCATCACCGTCTATTCTTTTCTTTTTTCCGATCTCGTTTCACCTGCTTTTTTATTTTTCTTTTACTTTTATGAAGAAAATCATAAAAAATAAAAGAAAATAGAAAATTGAAGCCAAAAAATTCCAAACATACACAATAAATAGCTGGTAGCCCTGTGTATATGAATATACACTTATTTGTGATTTCTGGACTTGGATTACCACTTTTTTTCACTTTTTTGCTCCAAAAACACTCTTATTTAGTGATATTTACACGTCTAGAGACCCAAATTCATCATTTGATCTCTTCTTGTTGCAAAACAAGGTATATAAGGGCATAAATATTATCAATATCTGCAATCAAACATAAAAATTGCAAAATCATGTAAGACACTGCCCTTGTAATATAATTTTTGTTTTTCTTTGTTTTTGGCGCTTGTAGCTGCTTTGTAACTCCTGTATACCTGTATACCTCCCCCCCTCCTAGTCTGAGTCCTCCTGGACGACTATGAAGTGTCTGTGGGCGAAGCATTGTAGTTGTTTTGGTCATAAGTTCCCAATGCAATTGTAGAGTGATGATACAACAGTCTTTCCAATAAAGCTGCTCTTTGTTTGATTGAAGGATTGGTGGTCGGGTTTTGGGTTGGTTTTGGCACTTCGGTAGTAGAATCAGTAGATGGATTCTTCTTTACTTTGTTGTTCTTTTTTACAATCCAAATCTGCTTCTGCTTCACTTGTGCTTGCCACAAACTCTTTGCGACCCAAACCTGCTTTGTTCTTTGTGTTGATTTCCTCGACTTGAAATACCTAGGAGTTTCCGTTGATTGTACTGAAGGGAGTTCCTGTTTACAAATCTTTGGGATCCAAATTTGCTTGCTATAGCTTTGTGCCGTCATGAACTTCTTTGGAATCTAGATCTGTTTCACTGTCCTTGATTGTCTGGAATCACTCTGTTGTCTAGTGTTAAAGACTCTGTTTTCCACCTTTGTGTTCTCTGGCACAACCTTTTTTGGTCTCCATACCAACTTTGACTCCGTTTTTTCCCAAGGTTGAGCTGTTATATTATTGCTTGTCTTCCTTATCCACTGTTGAGAATTCCTCGTCGAAGAGTAATCCGGTTGTATAGAAACTTTTGGTTGCCATTGCTTCTTCTTTTTCTCTGGTTGTTGTTTATCTTTGTCTTTGGATTCGTCCTTTGGAGTTGGCTCTTCTCCTTTGGTGAACTTAACTGATTGACTTTCACCTTCGTAGTTGATAAGCACTGATTTAGAACTCCAGTCAATCATTGCATTGTATTGCTTCTGCCATGGTTGTCCTAGCAATAATGGATGTTGTGTAGCTTGGTCTTCAACCACGTAAAACATATGAGGATACACATAATGGTTAATCTGTATATGTAAAACTGTGCATCCGACAGTTTTGATTGAATTCTCAGAGTAACTCTTTAACTCTTGCTTGGCAGTTTGTAGTTTAGTGTCATTTGTCAATTGTCTATACAAACTGAGTGACAGTAGGTTAGCTTGAGCTCCTGAATCCAATAGTGCTCTGGCTTTGATTTGGTTGGTTCCTACTTTGCATTCAATGATGGGTTCTTCTTTGTCATTATCCATTTCTGTTATACTGACTGCGTTTATTCGTATTGCTCCTTCATTGCGCTGTTTCTGACGCAGTAGTCTTCTTTTCTCCATTCTTTCCTTCGCCTCGGCTTGCGCTTCCTCCACAATCTTTTTCTTTTTCTGGTCACGCAACTCTTCTTGATGTATTTTGAGAAGCATGTCTTGGGTTAGCAGCAAAAGATACTTTTTCACTCTGCATCCACTAATCCAATTGGGCATTTCTTCTCCGTCTAATGTAGCAAGCTTGACGGCTCCACTTGGTGATAGATATTTAATCACCAAAGGTCCCATCCCTCGCTTTTTAAGCTTCGTAGCATGTTGTTTCAGAGTGTAAACGAGGACATAGTCCCCAACCTTAAACTCTTTAGTCCGCACATGCTTATCAAAAAATTCCTTTTGTCGCCTTTTTTGAGCATAGATAGAAGCTACTGCTTTTAGGCGAAGCTCGTCTAGCTTTTCTAGGTCATCTATTCTATCAGAAATCTCGTGCCCTGTCCACTCTAGATCCTTAGCCACCCTTAAGGTTGAAATCAAGAATTCTATTGGTAAGATAGCATTTAGCCCAAAAACCATGTTATATGGGGTCGTTCCTATTGATGTTTTATATGCTACCCTATATGCCCATAATGTTGAATGCAACTTCTGGTCCCAGTCAGTTCTCGACTCAGATACAATCTTCGTAAGGACCGTGCATATGGTTTTGTTTGTTGCCTCAGCTTGTCCGTTTTCTTGTGGATGATACGGGGCTGATTTCCTATGGATTACCATGAATTCATCTAGAAGGATCTTTATCACTTCATTTATAAAATGTGTGCCTCGATCACTCACAATTTCTATTGGCAATCCATATCGTACAAAGACGTATTCATACAGAAATTGTGCCGTGGTCCTGGCATCTGCTTTTTGAGTTGCCTTTGCTTCGACCCACTTTGTTAGATAGTCTGTAGCCACAATGATGTATTGTGCATGAGTCTTATATGCAGGAGGTGAAATGGGTCCGACATAATCAATCCCCCATTTTGCAAAAGCTCTTGCCCCCATCATTGGTCTAAGCGGCATATCATCTCTTTTAAGTGGTACTTTGGTCCGCTGACAGTCATCACACCGTTTAACGTATTCCTCAGCGTCCATATGTAATGTTGGCCACCATATTCCTGCGGCTAAGACAAGTTTTGTTGTCTTATCACCTGAGAAATGGCCTCCACCTACTCCTCCATGAGCTTGCTCCAGGATTATCACATACTCAGACTCTGATGCGCAAATCCTAAGCTGGTTGTCTTTACCTCTCTTATAGAGTTGATCTCCTATTAAAGCGTAATCTCTAGCTTCTGTCTCTACAGATTTCTGACGAGCTTTTGACGTTCCTTCTGGGAAAGTTCTATTTGTGAGATATTCAACAATATACTGACTCCATTCTGGAGCGATCATTATCTGATATAATGTCGAATACTCTGCTGGCGGTTTTGATGAACATACAATACATACAGTGACATATTCATGTACGCTTTCTTTCATTCCTGGCCAATAGACTCCCAATTGTAACAAATTCCTATATGTGTTCCTTCTTGAACAATGAAATGCACATTCCTGAACATGTGCTTCGCGCAGATATATATTATATTCCTCAGGATTGATGCATAGTCGTAAAACATGATCATTTCCCAATTGATACAACCTTCCTGCAACCAATTGAAGATTCTTGGATTGCTGAATAGCAATATGTTTCTGGTTGTATTCTCTTCTATCGAACTCTCCTCCATAGGTTAATAGGTTAACGACATTTTGAGACCACTTCGGTATCATTTCTATGTTGAACAAGTACGCGTCTGGCATGTCGTCATCTACTCCTATAGGGTCTTCTCCATTCGTCAATCGCGAAAGATGATCAGCTCTAAGATGTGTTTTTCCTTTCTTTACTACTACCGTGAAGTCGAATTCCAGTAAGATAATGAACCATCTCACTATTCTCCCGGTATTGCATGGTTTATTCACTAGGTAGAGCAAGGCTTGGTGATCCGTAAAAAACACAAACTTGTTGGCTAGAAGATAATGCCGAAATTTCTTCACAGCATATATCATTCCTAATCCTTCTCGCTCTGTTGTGGTGTAATTCTTCTCTGCATTGTTGAGCTGTCGACTGGCGTAACAGATAGGAAAATCCATGTTTCCTTCTTCTGGCTGAGCCAGAATGCATCCTATTGCATATGCCGAAGCATCTATATGCACATGGAATATCTTCTCCCAATCTGGTGATTTCAAGACTGGAGCAGTAATGAGTGCCTCTTTCAATTTCTTGAACGATTCCTCACACTCCTCTGTCCATTCAAAGTTCACTATTAGCCTGTAAAGTGGTTGGCCTATTATAGCGTACATGTAAATGAATCGTCTATAATATCCGCAATGTCCCATAAAGCTCTGTACTTGTTTCGCATTGGTTGGTCTAGGCATATCCACTATAACTTTTATCTTCTCTAAATCCGTGGATATTCCGTTTTGTGAGACAATATGTCCCAGAATTCTGCCCTGTCGGACCATAAACACACATTTCTCAGGATTGAGACAAATGCGATATGTCCTACATTTCTCAAATACTTTTCTTAGGTGTTCTAGATGCTCATCTCTCAGAAGAGAATGTACACATAAGTCATCCATGTATATTTCTAGAAACAACCTTAAGTATTCTTTGAAAGCATGCGTCATCAGCCTCTGGAAGGTTGCGGGAGCATTGGTTAGACCAAAAGGCATAACCCGATAAGCATAAATTCCCCACTCCGTTGCAAAAGCTGTTTTATGTTGATCTTCCAGTGCTATGGCTAGCTGGTTATATCCTGAAAAACCATCAAGAAAAGAGTATGCTGTTTTCCCTGATACACGCTCTAGAACATGATCAGTTATCGGCAAGGGATAATTGTCCCTGATTGTTGCAGCATTCACTTTCTTTAAGTTGACACACACTCGGAGTTTTCCGTTCTTCTTGGGTACTACCACAATTGGAGATACCCAATCGGTGTGTTCAATCTCGTATATGAATTCAGCTTCCATTAGCTTATCTATCTCTTCTTTGATTCGCTTAGCAAACGTATCATTATATGTGTATGGTCTCTGTCTGCTAGGCTTTGCGTCTTGTTTCAGTGGGATTGTGTGTTGGCATATCGATGGGTCAACTCCCTTTAAGTCCTTATAAGACCATGCAAACACATCCCTATACTCTCTGAGAAGACTCAAAAGTCTCTCTTCCTCGCCTGGAGACAAATCTGTGGCTATGTACACCGGTCTAGGTGTCTCACCTGGAGCTGCTAAATCAACTTTTTTTGCATCCTCCGGTCCGTCATAAGATTCGTTCTCCCTTCTCTCTCGAATAGGTGGGGTTAATACCACCTTCCTATCCTCTATTGTGAATTTCCTATAGTGAGAGGGAACATCCATGTTTTCCTTGATTTTGGCGTTTTCGTCCTCTCCACTCTCAATTTCTGTCGTCCAAACTTCTTTCAGAGTTTTCTTGAGCTCTCTGTACTTGTTTCTACGTTCTAACTTGGACTCCGTGTGTTCTCTGTTGCGCTTGTTCTTTTCTGATTTTTTGTTTCTGTTTTCGTTCCATTCTTTTGAACTTGATTTCTTGAGCCTCTTTTGTTTTTCGTAAGCTCTTTTGATCATTGCCTCTCATTCTTCCAGAAATCTTGTCCTTAACACAATCTTCCGCCTTTACTAGCATTAGGAATTGATTTTTTCCTCTTATTCTAGGCATCGGATTGGTTCTAACCCCCTTTGTTTTTCTCTTTGCTCTATAGCGTTTCTGGCGTTGTTTAGTTTGGTTCGGAAAATCATAAAATCGGACATCCGTTATAGTTTCTTCGTTTCCGCTTGAATTGTCCGTTGACTCATTGTCTGCTTCATTTCCCCACTCAGGATGATCGGGAATGTCGTGAAACACCTCTTCTTCATCTTCCTTTTCCAGTGTATCGTTCTTTTCAGTTTCTTTTTCGAGTACAGTTCTCAACATGAAATACGGAACCACGTCGTACCCGTTCTTGTCGCAAAATTTCGTTGTGGGACCATCCGGAATTGCACAAACATCTAGGGTTGCTAGAATGTGTGTCCATTCTAATGGTTCAAGCGTGTCCTCTGGAAAGGGTTCTCCTATATAAGTTTCGTCTTCAATAGCCCTTTCTAAAACATATTCTTCTCGTTTCAGACTTCCACATTTCGAGGCTCCACACATCCATAACTCCTTGGGCTTACCTAACCAAGCTGGAAATTCGGATCCCGCCAAAGTAGCTGAATCAAATTCCTCTACCGGTGTTCGGTTCACATCTTTGTAGCTATGGTCTTTCAGGTTCACACGTGTAGTGGTTTCCATATTTCTTAGGTATATGTGATCGTAGCCCCAATCTTGGACCATTTTCAACTGTCTCATGAATGGTCTTCCCAATATGATATCATAGTTATTCTCCTTGCCAAAATCCACAATAGCAAAAGTATGTTCGTATTCAATGCCGCAAGAAGTCACTACAACTTTCTCTAATAACCCCATAGGTTTCTCCATGTGTCCATCTGCTAATTGGAGTTTCAACCTAGTCTTCCTTATTGCTGGTTTCCCCCATTTTTTCCAGATTTCTTTTGTAGCAATGGCTACCCCAGCTCCGCTGTCTAGTATTGCCATCGTGTTCACTCCTTGGAATTCAACTGGTAAGGTTGTATTCCCCTCTTCACCTTCGCAATACTCTCCGACCTTGTTTAAGGGTACAGGCTTAGCGTTCTTTTGTGGTTTACTCAGCTCTTGTATACCCTCTTGCAGTCTCGATGTTGGGTCTTTTATCCCAAATTTCTCCAAGCATTTTCCTACAGTGGTCCACATATGTGGTCTTAGCCTCAAAAGCTCAGCTAGAGTGATAGTGCATGTCACTGGTGTTGACAAGATCTCTATCAATCCTTGCGAGTCCATGACTTTTTCTGATGAGATTCTTCGTGAGGGAAGTGCTCTAATCTCGGATTTTGCTTCATACTCTCCTAAGTATGAAGGTAAGGTATTCAGTGAATGAGGTTTGCTCTCCATTGTTCTAACAGAGCCCCCATCTCCCCAGTAAGATTGCAGATCCAAGTCCACTTGAGATCCTGCCTCAAATTCCACTATGGGAGGATTCCTGATGTCCTTTTCCCAATTTGTCTGATTAGCTTGGCAACTTAGCTCGTTTGCAAAGTTTGCCTCTCTCACTTGTTTCCAAAATTCATTGTAATCCTCATCTCTTCCGTAAGACCTCTGTATGACTGGATGAAAACTCTCTATCTCCTGATCGGTTGTGTTCAACACTATGCGGTCATCCTTGTGTGTATTTTCAGGCTTTTGTGCACTGGGAGTCTTTTCAGCTACCCGTGAAACGATAGTCTCTTGCTGAATTGGGTTTTCCTTTCCACAATTCATTGTTTCTTTTGGTGGTTCTAATAAGGCTTGTGCAGTCTCGATCATTCTCTGGCACATTTCAAGTCTCTGCTTTTCCAATTCCGCGTTTGGGTATGTCATCCACCTCTGTTCTTGTGTTTGGTTGTTCTTTAACCTAGCTTCGTAAGCTCTCATCAGTGCGTCCAATGGTTCGTGTACTTTGTCGACTAGCACTGATCCCCCTGAGCTTAAGCTCGTTGTTTCTTTGATACTCTTTTGTTTCGTTCTTTCCGGGCTCATCTCTCGTTTCCCGTTTTGACTCTCAAGTTTTTCTAATCTATCTTTAGTTTGCTTTAGTTCCTCAGCTAGAATAGCGTCTTCACGTTCTTTTCTCAACTTCATGCGTGCTTTTCTAGCTTTCCATGTGTTTTTCTGACTCCGCGGTCCTGACTAACCATTTCAGTCGCTAACTTTCCATTCTCAGGTTCTCTAGTGGTTTTCTTAGCTTGAGCTCTAGTAACAACTTGCGTTGGTATCAGAGTTTCATTTTCAGACCCACTGCTGGTAGGAATAGTTTCTAGCATATTCAATGTCGTCTTTTGCACTTTGTTTGGATTTTTGAACAATCCTCAATGAAGTGAGTAACCCCACACTCAGTGCAATAAGCGTTAATTCTAATGATTTCCGTATGTGGGCAAACATTCATCAGATGGTCACCTCCACACTTGTAACAGGGTCCTAGTGCTGGTCTTGGTCCCATTTGATTCGTCCTTTGTGGATAGGATGGTCTTTGTCCTGTTAACCCTCCATGAGCTATGAACATCAATGTTCTTGCGTCCAAATTGTATCTCTCTTCATCAGAAGCACTTGTAATTGTTGGTATTCCAACATTCCCAATCATGCCCCATGGTTCTGGTTGTTTGGGTTCTTCTGGTGGGTAATACACAGTTGGAGACATGTGTGCACCAGATTCTTCATAATAGGCTTGAACAGGCACTAAGGCTTGTTCTTCCTGATTCTCTAAGGTTGGTGCATATCTAATGCCCACTGGTCTTGCTCCTGGTAAAGGTGGTTGTTGTCCCAATACCGGTTGCGGTCTTTCTATCCCCATAGGTCCTGGTACATTTCCCGTTGGGTATCGAGGTACTGGATGTACTTGAGGTGGTGCTAATTGAGCAGGAGGTGCATACTGACGCTCCCTTACATACCCTTTGTTGTAATAGCACTCCTCTGTTGGATGGTTTGTCCATTTTTGTTCAATAGCACACCATTTCAGTGTTTTTGGCAATGGTTTTTGGTATGGTGCCATCCTTTTTAGAGCATCTTCTATCATTTGCTCTACATTTGGCATGGTTGTTGTTTGAACATTCTTTTTAGTGGTAGTCTCGCTCGCTACGGAGGAGGAGCTACTGGATGCAAAATCTGTATCCGCTGACACCTCTCCATAAACCGTACAGTTATCCACTAAGTACAATGCCTCTCTCGTTACTTGCTCGAAACTTGTACAAGCTTTCAAGTGCAAGTCCTTCTTGAGAGTGTCGTTTCTCAGTCCCTCAATAAAGAGAACAGATAGTCTGTCATCTTGTGGTCGTTCACGTACTGGACATCTCTCAATGTATTGTTTGAAGCGAAGTGAAGCTTCCTTCACTTTTTCGTGTTCTCTCTGTTTAAAAGCATATATTTGTGAGACCGTATTGTGCTTAATCCCTCGTTTTGAGAATTCCTCAGCAAACTCTCTTAGCAAATGGTCAATGTCATGGAATCCCCCTATGTTCAGTGGTTGAAACCATGTCAATGCCGTACCTTCTAGAGTAAGACCAAATCCCTCGTATTGTGTATGGAAATCTGTTATTTGCTCAGCTCTTAAGACTTGCTTAAAGAGTGACACATGTGCATACGGATCTCCTGAACCACCATACTTCTTTGGCATACACTTCGCTACTTGAGATGGTCTCATACGTCTATGGTATGCTACCAATCTCATTGCTCCTGTGTCCCGGCTAAAGCTTTCTCTAGCATCATGGACTTCATGGGTTACCCTTGTCGGTTCCCCTGCCCTGAATCTACTACTAGGAGGTAAATGTGATGGTTCCGCTTCGAACCTTGGACCTAGAGTGGTATACGTGGGGATTGGAACTGCACTACCTCGATTCGTATCCATTGACTCTCTGGAATGTAATGATCCCATTGGTCCAAGCTTCGAGTACGGAGGTTGGCTGAAAGAGTCAGCAACCTGAGTTCTTTGTCCTCCTGTTGTCATTGGGTTTTGCACTCCATTTGTTGGTGCTGGTCTTTGTGAGCTAGAAGTAACATAATACTGATGTAGTGGGCCCCCAAAGTATGTATATCCTTCTAATTCTTTCTTGCCCATTGTTGAGTATTGCCTCCCATACTTGTCGTAAGCGGCAATTTTCACTTCCGATCCCTCTGTGTAGGTAAAGACATAAAGTCTTTTTTGGTCTGTCAACTCTCCGGTGTAGGGTTCTTCACATCTATAATAGAGATCCTGCTCCCCATTATTATATTTATATAGCCCCACATAGATGTTATCAGTGTTGATCCTTGTAGTTTCATTCTCTCTTCTTAACCTCGCATCAGGGAAGTTCATTATTGGTGCTTTCTCCTCGAGTTCTTCATCTACTTTGGCTTTGGTGCCCATCAATCCCCACTTGTCCACAATGTTAGGGTTTAGGACTACCAAGTACATGGTACCCTCGTCATCTAGATATCTATCTCCGCTATAGCTCACAGGCACTAAGTCCTTGAACTCACTAGGTCTCTCCTCTATCTTTACACAATAGCGGTCCATTCCATCTTTGTAGATCTTGGCACCTTGCTCATTGTCGTACTGGTATTTTATGAACAATAGCTTCATTGTGGTGGAAGGGTTTGATGATCCTGCTGCCATATTTTCTCTGTTGTTCAGGTTGAAGTGTTCCAAGTGTTCGGTGAAAATCTCGTAAGATCTCTTCGAAGAAGTATCAGAAACACTTCCTTCAAAGATCGGCTCTAATGGTTGCACCCAACTTTGGTTTACACTTCCCTCGGTTGATATGACACTTGCTGGTTCCCCTTGTTTTGGTTGGTTATTCTGGAGGTTCCTGCCCGATCTCAAATTCATCAATTCCCCTAAAGGACTTTAACTTTTCCGTCTCAGCAATTTTTTTTCCCCAAGTTTTTGTGGTCAGAATTGATCCAAACTGATTGATACTTGGTCAATTGTTTAATCTTGTCAGTTGGACAACTTCTGTTTCATCAAGTGAGAATTTTGTTGCAGTTATGCTGAAAAAGACATTATACGCGTATGATGTCTTTTTTCACAGATTTAGACTATTTTGGTTATGCTCACTCTCCGTAGCCCCCTTATGCTCTTTCCACTCACAAAATTCAGTTTGAACTCTGTTTGAGCAAGTTATGGCTAATTTAGGCTTTTCTTGGCAATTTTTCGCTTTTGACTTGTTTTTTGGGTCAATTGTGATCCAAATGGGATGAAACTTGAAATATAACCTCTAGACAGTTATTACAATGGATCTGTGTTAGCAAAGTATCAAAATATGTC
This sequence comes from Adiantum capillus-veneris, assembly GCF_014529385.1. NCBI lineage: Eukaryota > Viridiplantae > Streptophyta > Polypodiopsida > Polypodiales > Pteridaceae > Adiantum > Adiantum capillus-veneris. Next base: position 143,795,785 of record NC_140935.1, on the reverse strand, counting down.
CAAAATTAGGTCAAAGACATCATACGCGTATGATGTCTTTTTCATCAATTTGGGTCAAAACTTGATATTTATGCTTTCTACAGTGCTTATAACAATCTTGTCAGGTCAGATATCAAAAATAAGCAGTGGATGTGCCAAAAGACATTATACGCGTATGATGTCTTTTGTCCCAGATTTTGACTATTCTTGGTTTTAAGCCTTCTCCAATGTTTACAATTGAGTTTCAAGTGTTTTTGTCAGGTTTGAATGTAAAAACAAGATCTGAATCCAAAATTTCCTATTCTTTGCGTTTCTTGGACTCCGACTTGTCTTTTCGGGTTTCTTTGAGTGTTAATGCTCTTGTTTTAAGTTGAAATTAGGGTATAACCCCCCTTTTGAACACTCTAGTAAAGTCAAAATTTCTGTTTTGGTCTCTGTTTGGTCATTTAGACATCATACGCGTATGATGTCTAAAGTTGCAGATTTCCAGTTTTTTGGCACAGAATCCTTCCTAAAGCTTCCTCAAGTGCTCAGCAACTCCCAGATACACAGAAAATTTCTCTGACTTTTGTTTATTGCAAGTTTCACTACTAACTTGACGGTTTAGTGATCTAACATGCAATCAACCATATCAAGCAAATACTCCAATGATTACTAGCTCCAGATCAGGATCAAATGAAGTCCTACCTAAGCTATTCCTAATCATAAAATGGGTTTGGTAATTGTGATTTTAAAGAGATCCACTGCCACTCACGGACTAGCAAATTCTTCTTCTATCCACAACTACTCAACACCAACAAAACAACAAACAAATCTAAGCTAAACTAAAAATACTGTCAACACGGAAGACCCAGGAATACCCCACTTCCTAGTATCTCTCGAGATCTTCGGAGTCCACCACTCCTAGATCTTTTCTAACTAAAATATACAAAGTAGTTTATATGACTCACCTCGTAGGATTAGTCTAAGGTCACCTACTTAGGGCTCTCGTCCCCAGCAGCGGCGCCAAATGTTAAGGCAGTTACGCCGCTAGCGGAAGCTAAATAGCGAGAACTCAACCAACAATAGAATTTGTCAAACGAGGACGAAGCTTGACCCGCAGGCGCATGGAAACAACTAGGTGGGTGTCAAATCACCTACTCGACCTTCTAATGACAATCACTACTAAGGAAATCACATCTAAGTTCTAAAATACGCAAGTGACTGAAATCCGTACTACGAACGAATGCTATACGAAACAGGATCTAGAATCATTGAATCGATCTCAAACTCAAGGGGAAGTCTATACACTAGGTAAGAACAACACCCAAAAGACTTGAACTGCAAAATCAACCTATAACCACTCCGTGCGGTAAACGCGTATGAAGACAGGCCGAAAAATACAGGTGACCGAAACTTGACCCCGATGGTACTAATGTGTAGCTCTACTCGTTGTGGTTCTATAGATATGCTGCATGCTCTATTCCGACACACGAGTTGGAAGAAAACTCACACCGAAGCTCGTAGGAACTTACCACACATAGAAGCCGATAGCGCGCACTCTTGGTATCAGTGCGTAGCTCTCGCCGTTGCTAACACAATGGCGGTGTCGCTTCTCCAATGGCGGCTCCGTAGCTCGCGTAGCAAGTAGATAAGACTCTCTCTCTCTCTCTCACACACTCTCTCTCAGACACAGTCACGGCGCTCAAAAACTCACTTTGATTAATAATCTGAATCTCCTTAGGTTACAAAACTTTGGCTTATATACCTCAGCCTTGGAGGTGAGAACATCTCTAACTAATTACATCAGCAAGTGAAATTACTTCGGGATTACAAGCTGGAAACTCAATTGAGTCCCGTTACTTAATGAATGGCTCAATTCAAAATCAATGTCGGAAAGACATTTATTACAATCAATGGTTACAAAAATGATGAGTGTGAGCAAAAATGTGGGTGTGATCCTCTACTGGCTCAACAGGCTTCCAAGGTTGCATTAATAGGCTCAAAAAATTTATTAACCAAAATTGATCCTCCAGATTTCACGGTTGTTTCCTTGATTCACTTCCAAGTTCTTTCACCTTTTCCTGGAATACCTGTTTTTCTTTCTCCTCGATTTCAGCTCGTTGTTTCTGTTTTCTCAACTCATACCTTTTGCTTTTTATTCTTTTGGTCTTTTGAGAGGCAACTTTTGCGTTCTCTGAACCATCAGAGGAGTTATGTTTCTTTTTCTTAGTTTGGGCTCTAGTGATTACCTTGATTGGAACAATCGGTTCACTCTCAGATGAGCTACTAGGTATCACTTGGACTACATTTACTACTATTTTCCCCTTGTTAAAAGGAATTTTAGGACAATCTTCTGGGAAGTGTCTTCCATTTTTTCAACATTTCATGCAATAAGCTTCAATCGGCTTGAGGTTTTTGTCAGGCTCTGGGCATTCATTTTTCCAATGATCATTTGCACCACAGTTGTGATAGTTTCTTGTTCTTGGCTTAATCATGGGTTAGGAGGTCTAACACCTTGATTAGCTACATAATACATTGGTGCGAGCTTTAGTGGAGCATAAGTCATAGGTTCCTCCATTGGTGGTGGATGTGAATTATACCAATCTCCTTCTACCATTACTGTAGGTGGACTAGGCTCAGCATAGGGTGTAACATGCACTAGTGCTGTTCTTCTATGACTCCCTCTGAATGCATGTACTTTACAGGCACTGCATTATGTGCTGGATACGGTGGTTATTGACCCAACACGCGTTGAGGTCTTTCCATACCCATCGGTGGTCTTTGAGCTGGTGCCATATTTAGGCTGGTATCTGTACATGGGTTGTCCTTGTGGCCTTATGGGTACGTACTGAACATTCCCATCATACTTTGGTCTATAGTAGCACTCATTAGTCTCATGGTTGGTCCATTTAACCTCAATTGCACACCATTTTTGCGGTCTAATTGGTTGGCTCTGTTGAGGTATCCCTTGCCGTAGTCCTCTCATAGGTGATTTTTGCATGTTAATCATCATGTCATTTATCCTTTTAAGCATGTCTTCTACGGCTGAAAGTGGTGCTGCAACAGTCGTTCCCACTTGTGCTGGTTTAGTGGATGCTATTTTTTCACTTTGGTTATCCTTAGGGACATCTTCTTCGTTGAAAATATCACAATTGTCTCCTAAGTCAATCGCATATGACACACACGCTTCTAGGGTTGTATGCTTCTTGCTATACAATATAGCATGAAGTTCTTTGTTTAGCAATCCCTCTAGAAACAATGATACTAGTCGTTCTTCTGCAGGTATCTCTAGTTTTGGGCATCTGGCAATGTATTGTTTCATTCGAGTTGCACAATCCCTAATAGACTCACCTTGTTTCTATTTAAAGCTGTAGATTGGAGCTACCGTATTTTGTTTGATTCTCGTTTTGGAACAAGCAGCTACAAATCCTTGTGCTAATGTGTTCAAGTCCACGATTGACCTTGGTGGAATGTTTTGGAACCATGTCAATGATTTTCCTTCTATTGTCATTCCAAACCCCTCGAATTGAGTATGGAAATCGAATATGCGTTCTTCTCTTAGCACTTGCTTAAAGCTTTCTAAGTGGTCATATGGATCCCCAGATCCACCGTATTTTTTGACCCATTTTTGAAACTTAGCTGGTCTGACACGTCTATTTGGTTCAACTCTCGATCTTCTGGCCGTTGGTCCTGTTCCAAGTCCTTCAAACCAGTCTGTCGGGAATAGTGACTCATGTAGCCCTGGACTGGCCTTACTATCACCCGGTTTTCACGTGATGAGGTGGTTTCTGGTTTCTTAACATTACACGCAGAAGATCTCTCATGATGTTCATCTCTTGGAATAGTTTCTGGTCCATGGCCCAAGATTCAATCCCTTATGGAATATCCTTGATATTTGGTTTGTTCCACCTCCTCATGAGTCATCATAACAAAGTTGTTGTTATAACAATCCCCAAATAGGTAGGTTGGTAGATCTGTTGGTCCTTTTTCTTTGATCTTGAAGATATAGATGATCTTCACGGGTGTTAGTTGTTTTGATTTGGCATGAGAAGTCCATAGAAGATCTTTTATGTTTCTATCCTCCCAACAATAGACTCCGATCCTAGGACTATCAGTACTAAGATGTTTCAAAGGCTTCAAATCGACTTGATCATATCCCTCAAATTCTAAGGTGGGTGGTCCTTCTTTGTGGCCATATTTGGAATTATAGTATTTACTTCTAGCCCCCATTTGTCTATCACGTCAGGGTTTTCGACTTGTAAATAATGAGTTCCGTTTCGATCTATGTACATTTTTCCTTGTTTATTTGCCCTGATCTCCTCTTCGAACTCAATACCATGGTCATCAATGTGAATAGCATACTCTTTATTAGGATCCAGGTAAACCTGAGCTCCATGGCGATTCGTCTTATAAAATGAGAGTATATGCTTATAACGCATTGTCGTTCCGGTCTCTGGGTGAGTCAAATAAGAAGACATTTCGGACTCGAATCAGAAAAAGTGTCTGAGACTTCTTCAAGGATAGTCTGCAAGGAATTGCCTTGATTCACGCTTTCTTCGGTGGATACTCTACTAGAGGTTTCTCCAAATATGCCCTGATTTCCTAGTACACGACCAGATCTAAGGTTCATAAAGACTTGTGAGCCCTGGATAGAGTACTTACCTTTGGATTGACTTGTTGTTCATTTCTTCCACTTGACTGGATTGCACTTTCTGTGAAGTTATTGATTCCTCGTCTGCAACCTGATTCCTGTACAAATTTGATCAAGTTAGCTATTCTTTCACAAAGTCAGTATAATTTTTTGCTAACTATTTGGTCTATGTGTATCATTTCAAATCGAGCTAATTTAGTCAGCAATTGAGATTTTCAACTCGACTTTGGCAAAAATCAAAGGAGTAATCTGCAACCTAGAAACTGAGTGAACATGTACCTATTTGGATCCGATTGAATCCAAAATTGCCCAGTGACTTTGTATTATGCTGGTCTAACACTACAAGTTTAAAAGTAAAAAATGGTGGCTCTGTGTAGCAGTAGTAAATAATCATGATTGTTTACTTTTGTTAGCTTTTTACACTTTTTGGCTTGGTTTGTCAAGTATACAACCTGTTAAGGTCCTTGGATAAGTTTCAACAAGTTTGGACAAAATCTATTCAAGTTTACCAACTGTTTCGTGTTCGCAGACTCTGATTTCAAGAATCTGGCTTAAGTCTCACTTTTGTGATCCAAATTTCACCAAAATTGATTTGTGAGGTCTTCTTGATATGCTTGACCTTGTGGTATGCTCAAATATGCAAGATTGTCAATTTTTGGAGTAGATATAAATAATCGTGATTATTTACTACTGCTAAATTTTTACAAGTTTTTGTCCCAACCTTGACGCAGATGTGTTAAGCACCTCTACTTAAGGTCTCTAGCCCAGTTTCATCAAGTTTGAACAATTTTTTGGTCAAATTGTCATCAGTTTTCTGTCCCCCACATACTAACTTTGCAAATTTAGTCACAATTCTCAATCCAAAGATCCAAATCTTACCAAATTTGTTTTGTGGGCTTATTACAACATGGTAAAACTAGTGGTATGCTAACTTGGTAAAAAAAGTTGAAAAATGGGATAGATGTAAATGATCACGATTATTTACTTCTAGCAAAGTTTTACATCTTTTTGGTCAACTGAGCATGTACACATGTTTATCACATCAGTACAAGCCTATGAATCAAATTTTATCAAGTTTGGACCAATTTTTCCCAAATTTACACTCAAGTCTTCAAAAGTCAATACAAACTTTAGTTTTTACCCAGTTTTTTGCCAATTTGGTGATCCAAATCCAATGTGCCTTTACAAAAGTTGTTTGTACACATGTAATGAGTCACAGGTATCAACCTTGGTCAAATCTTAGCTGAAAGTAAATAATTGCAATTATTTACTTTAGGCTTGAAATGAACCAATTTTTGTACTTTTTCCAAGGATAGTTATTTCATGAGTTATTTTAAGCCTATGAATCGAGTCAAAACTTAATTTGGCATAAACTATCAAGAAAAAGTATATAATCCGAGTTTTGCCCAACTTTTGAAATTTTTACCTCAAAGTGTCCTTGAGCTTACCCACTGGTTCATACAACTTTTAAGCTTACTCTCCAATTGGATTGAGTGGTTTGGAGTCTTTTTCTGCTATTTCTAGTCGTAGACATGAAATTCTGTAACTTCAGATACAACTCACAATGATTCTTTCGGAGAGAGTAATGTTCTGAAATCCACCTCGAATCCTACTTACCCTACTCCTACGTTCTCATGCAACGGGGTTGTGGAAAGTGTCCACAAACACTTGTTTTTTAATGGTTTTCTTAGCTTTGATCCCAAGACTTGTCTCGTCTCTGAATCATTCTCAAAATCCTAATCTAGCTCTATAATCCTACAATCCTAAAGGCACTCGACAAGTACAACTTACTTCCAAGCTACCTCTACATAGTAAAAGACGATAATCTTATGCTATACGGTTTCTAAAAGAAAGTTTTTGACTCTAGGAGACCCTAGAGTAAGTTAAAGGATAACTTCACAACAAGACGCTCGTGTTTTTTCCTAGTTTAGGTCTCTTCTATCCCGAGCAACGGCGCCAAATGTGGGACAGTAGTCTAACCTCACTATCCTATCTTATTCCAGTTTTAATGAGAACCACGATTAAATTGTCAATCCATGGGACACAATTGACTCGACTAGTGCATGGAGGCTACAAGAGGTTGTCGATCTCTTGAAAAACAACAAACAATTCAAATCTAATTCATGCTACACTCAAGTGACTGAAATCACCAAAAGCCAATCGCTCATCGGTAAACAAATCACATCCGTTATAGTATCAAATGACATTCAAACGTAAGGAAACTTCTAAGACAAGTTTATAGGACCTAAGAACACATACTTATGGTCTCAAACCCCACTTTAGGTCAAGTTCCAAAATCACGATTATTAACAACAGTGGATTTTTGACCTAGTCATTTTCAACCCAGAATGCACCTAAATGCTTAGCAATGAGGCCCCAATACGCCACCTATGATTAGTTTTTGATTTTGAAGTGTAAATTCCTACTTATGATGAAATTAGGCTGCGGGTTGGCAATGCCAAAAGCTACAAACTACTCTGATGTGTTTACGTCAATGCGTAGAGCTCTTACCCTGCGGTTACAATGCAACAAATGTGACTGCAATGTGACAACCGGGAAGGGAGTAGGAAGCGCGAGAAGGAGAGAAGTGAGCGCCGTTAGCTCACACTGTGTATTTCATTATCCAAAACTTACAAATAACTTACAAAAATTGGCTTTTATACCTTAGCCAAGGTTTTTGGTGGTCAAAACTAATAATTTGGGAGCTCTAACTAAAGATAGGTAATCACAGGTTGATACAATTTGGAAGCTTGTAGCTCCGGCTCATCAATTACAAGGTTTATCAAAAAAATAAGAGTTAAAATATTCTTGATTTATAAAAAATAATAAGTGTTTTACAATGAGAGCTCCGAAAAATGGTATTCGTGGTATGCGTGTTAGCTTGCTCTGCTAACAGCCCCGCATAGGGAGGAGCATGGGATTCATACATGACTTTCTCACGAAGGGAGTGGTAACACATAGCCTATTGCCATGGAGAAGATAACCATTCTGCAAGGTGAATGGTTCTTCTTTCTTCCCCAATGCAAGGGCTTACATTATGTCTTAAAGTCAAGGCCAATAGCATACTCATCTATCTTAGAAGATAGATCATTGTGAGTTGCTATGGACACCGCATTAACTTTTGTCGTCGTGAAAGTGCATCGGCCACTTGATTGTGCTTACCAGAAATGTGAGCGATATGAAAATAAAATTGTGAAAGAAAATTTGCCCACCTCATTTGTTTGTAGAAAAGCTTGGTTTGCGTCATGAAGTACTTGAGACTTTGGTGGTCTGTTCGAAAAATAAATGGAGTAGGTAGTGCTTCCATGTGTCTATCGCATGTAAAACAGCTCAAAGCTTTTTTTCGTATATGCCCAGGAATTGCTCATCGGTATTGAACCTCGGCTCTCATATGCTATGGCATGCCCTTCTTGAAGAAAAAAATGCTCCAAGGCAATCACCACAAGCATAACCTTGGACCCCAAATGGCTTTGAGAGATCCGAAAGCATAAGGACAGGTTCAGAGGTAAGCTTCTCTTTGAGCTTGTCAAAATCATTTTTCTCTTTAGCAGTTCATGAGTACTTAACGTTCTTCTTTATTAAGGCATGTAATGGTCCTAGTATTTGACAAAATTTGGCAATGAAGCATCTATAGTATGCACACATACCAATAAAGCTTCTTAGCTTATGTAGAATCCTTGGATTAAGCCATTCTTTTATCACCTCCAACTTTGATGGATCCATACGGATACCATCTTGAGAGATAATATGACCTAAGTATTAAAACTCTTGAATGAAAAATTCACTCTTCTTTTGATTGATAAAAAGCTTTTCCTCCCTCAAAGCCTGAAAAATCACTTGGAGATGTTGCTTATGTTCCTCCAAGGACTTGGAGTAGATGATTTATCATCAAAGAACACTCCAATGAATTTGCGGTAGGGTCTAAAGATTTTCTCCATTAAACGATTGAACGTGGCCGGTGCATTAGTCAAGCCAAAAGACATGACTCGATGTTCATAAAGATCAAATGCTGCACGGAACACGGTCAATTTCATGTTCATGCGCATCATTTTCTTCATTAAAAAGCCCTTGTTCGAGGTGTTGTTGCCATCCCATGCCTGACATAGGGCATCCCACACATCTTTGGCATTGACCTTATCCATTAGGGTAAAGTAAATGGATCCCAAGGTGCATGTGAGTGGTTGCCATAGCACGCTCATTCAAGTATTCCCACTGATCATCGGTGTATGCATTCTCTCTTCTTTTATGCAAGGGTGATATCAAGCCTTTGTTGATCAAAACACCTTGCATACGCTGCCGCCAAATGACAAAGTTTGTGCCATCAATTTTTTTGATGTAGTATGCTTCTCTTTCGGAATCACTACTTGCAGTCACGACTCAAGAGAATATAGCCAAAAACTGTAATATATATATTAAGCTTCCTTCACCCATTGATTTAGGTGTGTGTGAGCCGGGTCGGGGTGTCAAGGGCTTGTGGTCGTATCAAACCCCTGCATTAAATTTGAAGTCAAAGTTAAAAAAAAAACCTTAATTCTCTGCAATCTGTCAAAATGCAGGCTCTGTCAAAAGGCTTGCATGATCGATTGGTGAATTTGACACCACTCAGAGGAGTTGATTTGCTCGGTGATGCCCAACGCTACCTCAACTCCTTTGATGTCCACTTTTCAATCTCCTCAGGCTTCGAATGCCTTCAACTGCTCCATTGCTTGATTTCGAGCTACTCGTCAGAGCTTGTGAGAGCTTCCTTGCTTTGCTCAAGGTCCCTTCTATTATGCCTGTCAACCAAGGTTCTGCTCCCCATGCCCAAGCCTGGCTTCAATTCTGTGCCTGCCGAGTTACTCCTGGTCAAGCTTTGCTACGAGCTGTTGCCGAGACTTTCTAAGGAGCACAATTCACCTGCTCCATTTGCTCCAAATCCAAATTTGTTGCTTGATTGTGCTTTTGGTTCAATTGCCCCCACAATCAACCCCTTCACTGCTTGATGCCTCAGCTAGCTGTCCGGTTTGTTCTGCTCGACACTGCTTGATTGTGCCATTTGCTTGCTTTGCCCGATTTCCTTGTAGAGCTTCAAAAGCTCCAAGATTCCATCTCCCATGGAGTCGCTCCACACATCGGGTAGCTGGGGCTCGGGTTTGGGTGCCCTGTGCTTTGATACCACTTGATGGGAAGCGTCGTGTGGGTGTACAAGAGAGGGAAGGAGAGAAGGGGGAAGGAGATGAGCATACACAGTAGCTTTGGTGGAGCACTTGAGAGCAATAGCTCTCAACTCCTTATTCTCATTCTAGCCATGAATAGAGTAAGTGGGTGGGCGCCCTGCCACAACCCGGCCATGGGGCTTGAAACTTAACATATCCTCCCCCCTTCTTGCCATCTGCAGTTTGAAGCCTGTGCTACGCTCATGCACGCACATAGGCGCGCGTGCACACACACACACACACACACACACACACACACACACACACACACACACACACCGGGGCTCTAGCTCGGACCTGCCCCACAAACAAATGATAGTGATGATTTCCTGTGCACAAATGGGATTAAGAGAGTCATGCCTCAACAAAATCTCTTTTCCTCTATCTCTTCCATTTGACACTCCACCCAACTTTAGGCAAAAGTGGAAGGAAAGTTGAGCTCAAGTTTGCAACTTCCTGTAAGTTTCACTTAAACAAGGGATGAGCATCTCCCGTGATTCCCATCTAAACAAATGAAAAAACGTTTTAGCAACATACACCTATTTTGCAGGAAAGAATGTACATTAACCCTCAAGCATAGTCAGTGTCTTGAGAAGCCAAAAGGTGAAAAAGTGTGTAAACATATGTCTTCCCTTAGATGCTACTTCAGACTCTGTTCAAGCTACGTTTAAAAAGATCATGCACACAAGCAAGGGAAGGATTCTCTCTGAAGGAAAATGCAAAGACTTTGAAGAGTAAAAGCAATCACTTTTAGATATTACATATAGTGCTCAATATGGGCTCTTGGCTACCTATCTAAATGATGCTTTTAAACAAAAAGTGGAAAAGGAAGTCATGAGGATCTTTAAAAAAAAAAAAAAAAAAAGGGAAAACTCACAACTGTGAGTGAATTATATTGGTCAACCTAAAAAATTACAAGGTCTTGTCATGCTCGTGTTGAGCAATGACATCATACAGGGACCAAAATCACAACGATTATCAAGGTTCTTATGATATCTTTTAATTACCGATGGATAGTATTTCTCCCCGTCCTAGGCATGCCAACTGCTGACAACAAGGCATAAGTAATCCTAGACCAATCCTCAGAGTGTTGCTTGCGTCCGAGTGTCCATATTAGCACTTTGCTTTCTTGTATAATTTTTGCAAAGCTTGCCACCTCGAAACCTCCTTCAAACACACGGCGGTTCCTTGTCTGCCATACATTATGTAATAAGAAGTATCATATGATTTGAGTGCTGATGAGGAGGGAAGAACTACCTGAATTCTTCCCTCCAAGGAATAGATCAGTCTTGAAGAAACCAATTTTCCATGTTCTTTGAACCCACTTGCATATTTTCCCTGCTAGGCCTTTGATAGTTCGGCAATCCATAAAGAGGTGGGCTAGATCTTCACTAGCAAGCGTGCACCCCAAGCATCGATCTGACCCAATCCCTCTCTCCTGAATTTTCACCCCCGTCGGTAGAGCACCCCACATTACCTTCCATAAAAATACCTTCATGTGTTGCGGAACCTTAAGCTTCCAGATGTTCTCTATTACTTGCTCCCACCTTTCCTCCGGCCATTGTTTTTCCATATCTTGCTAAGGGGGCTAGACCAATTCTTCTTATGCATCATTGTATGATAGTTGTCTTTAGAATGGGTTTCCATAGGAGACTGCTTCCGGGCCATTTCCAGGCATTCCAGTCCAACTCTGAGTCACAAATCGGCATCACTATATTGTCAAGCTTTTTCATCACTTTGTGGACAAGCAAGACCTCCAAGCTATTAAGTTGGTATTGGGCAACCAGAATATCAATGGTTTTCCACCTCTTGTTGTCACTATCCCAAAAGTGCCCAAGTCGATTCAGACCCTTGTTATTCAGTTTCCTGGCTGTCTCTATCCAATAGGTAATTTGTGGTGAATCTACAACTTTGGACAGCCAGGGGAACCAATGCAAAATGGAGTTCTTGAAGTATCTGGTTTCTTCCCCCACTTTAAGACTCCTGCTGCCTTATTGCATTTTCTTACCAATTCTCCTGACCTGCCCCCTAATCTGAGGGTAGACCATGGTGGGGCTAATAGTTTGTCATGGAACGCCACCCCTCTCCATTTACCTCTTTCGAACCAAGTTTAGCCGCTTCCATCATATCTTTGATCATGACAGCCCAAACTTGATCCTGTTTAGCCAAGGAGACGACAAATTTGGCACAACAAGCTTCTGCATGGGCCACCGGGTTGAGAATTCCGAAGCCTCCTTGATTCACCGGATGAGCAACTGATTCCCAACGGGCCCATTGCCAAGGCTTGGTGGATTTCGTGTTGTTTTTCCATAAAAACCTTTTTACTGGTTTCAAGAATTCTTTCCAGTTACACTTAGCCATCTTGAGAAGCTTGGATAGTGTAGGCAACATAAGGAATCATGAATGCATTTATCACTTTTATCCGACTTTGGAATGGGAGAAGAGCATAGTCCCACCTACTCATTTTTGTTTTGATTTTTTCAAGCACCGACTCAAATCTTTGCTTGTGAGTTACATCCACCCCCAAGGGTGCTCCCAGATGTCTGAAGATATTCCCTTTTGTGACAATCTCCCCTGACCAGTCAGAAGGGTCAATTGAGTCATTTTCTGATAGGGAGATCAGCCTTGACTTCTCTATATTACACTTGGACCCCGAAGCTATCGAGAATATTTGTACAATCTCCAGAGCTTTCCTGATGACCTGGGGGCACGCCTTCAAGAAAAGAAGAGAATCGTTTGCAAAAAGTTTTGCTAGGAGCTGGCTATTTCCTGGTAAAGCCAGGCCTTGAAACTCCCCTCGTTCTACACTAGCTTCAAGTGCCGTGATTAAAGGATGCGATCTTGCCGATATATGTAAAAAATTGTGGCAACATACAATACAACGATAAGTCATAAAATTAATAAGTAGGTTTACACAAACCTAAGTTAAAAGACTGACCCTACTGTGTTTCAATGTTTTTTCCCTAAACTTTGTAGGTATTCTCATCTTTGAACTAGAATTTAGAGGTGAATTTCAAAATTTCGTATGTGGGAATACATAAAATCTACGTTTTTTTCAAGCAATCGAATATCCACTTAGATACAGAATGCTTTGTGCTTAAACACTTGGAAAACGTGCATATGAAAAATTTTAGACATAATCTACTTCCACTATCTATATACATATAATGGAGCTTAAAATTTTGGAGGAAGGAGAGGGCCTCTAGGTGTCATCTCCTGCAGCTTTGAACAAATTGCACCTTTGTCTGCATTATTGATGTTGCAACTCCCAATCAAAAAGTCCATCATGTAAATGCACCTCAATGAACTCAACGCTCAACGTTCTCAGTTTGCATCTTGCAAGCTAAGTTGCAACAGTTTCCCACGTGTGCGTGCACATTTTTGTGCGTATGTGCTTGAGAGAGAGAGAGAGAGAGAGAGAGAGAGAGAGAGAGAGAGAGAGAGAGAGAGAGAGAGAGAGAGACTCGCCGCTACATGTGTGTGTGTGTGTGTGTGCGAGAGAGAGAGAGAGAGAGAGAGAGAGAGAGAGAGAGAGAGAGAGAGAGAGAGAGAGAGAGAGAGAGAATGCGACCCAACTCTAGCCTATGTACGCCTCAACTTCTAGAGTCTAGAGGGATTGCACGGACATGCATCATCACCTCCCTCTGCATTGTTGTCCCTGTAGTTGCCACATTATATCTCATTAAATGCATTACATGGCAGCCGTGCAATGTAAACATGCATTGAAATTGGCGATGCCTTTAAGTTTGTGCTACCATTCTTAAGACATTCTCATTTCAAGCCTTTCCAGCATTGTGCAGGTGGTGGCAGGGTGTGTGGTGTGTGTGTGTGTGTGTGCGCACGAGAGAGAGAGAGAGAGAGAGAGAGAGAGAGAGAGAGAGAGAGAGAGAGAGAGAGAGAGAGAATTTTAGGTAATGTGGCGAAGGAGCAGGGAAGATCTTCAAACATGGAGCGTTGTCTACTTTTGAACATATTTCGTCCTTTCCTCTTCACAACCATTATACTCATTTTGCAGTGCAATGTCGCTGAGGCTCGGGCCCTGCTCTTGACTCTATACTTTGCGATCCCCTCTCTTGCAAAGCCTACAATGCCTATGGCAAGTTGGCCAATAGCCTCCCTTGCACAGCATGTCAAATTCTTTATCATACCTCCGAAAGAGAGATTGTCAAGGACATGGCAAGGACAAAGAAAAATATCAAGGTCATCTCGAAGCTTACTGCTAGTTCTCCCAAACACACATGCCTCGATGGTAGCCAAGGGATTCTTATCCGTACCAGGGATTAAAATTATCAGCTGATTGTCGACAAGAAGCAAATGACCGTCTCCCTTGACAATGGAGTAAGAACTTCATATTCCCTTCATGGTGTTGCCTCATATGGGCTTGCTCTTTATAATGCACCATTATGGGGGTGTGTGATCATTGTTGGCTAAATTAGCACAGGGACTTATGGAAGCTCCTTTAAAGGAAGAGGTAGAGTGGTCCATGATTATGGCATTGGCTTTAGATTGGTTGTGTCTGTGATAGAATCAAAGGACTATGCCAAGATTCTTGATCTTATAGAGGTAGATGAAGAGCTTAATGCTGCTAAAGTGCCATTGGGAGTTATGGGAGTATTGCCACGATACAACCATTAACCATTCAGAGTGTAAATCATTATTTTGGTATGTCTTTTAGGAGACATTCGAGATTAATAGCTTTTAGTTTTTGAAGTGCTTTATACTACATGTAGATCTTCTACACAAAAATCATTTATCTATACTCTATATCATGCAGCTTACCACTTTCAAGGCCAAAGAAGCCCTCCGTGTGTCACGCCATTGGTTCACTCAAAGAAAGTCTTACAAACATTTGATAGTATATATACTATATATAATACAGCTTAAAATTTTTAAGGAATGATAGACCTTCGATGTGTGACTCACTGCTTTACTTCAAAGAAAACCTTACAAAATGTCTCATTTTCTAAAGCTTGGAATGTTGGAACCTCCAACCTTTTAAACCTTCAATTTTTAACCTTCCAAAGTATTAAAAAAAGGTTTGACTGTACTTTACTTTTCCTTAATTGAAGGTGGCTCAACTTTGCTTTCAAAAAGCCAATGGCCATAAAATTTAAAAATTGTTCGTACGCACAGCAAAATTTTTCGATTTACTTCAAGGCAAACTTAGAATCTAGCTAAGATTTTTCAATCATTACATTAAACCCCAAATTCAATCAAACACTCGTTTAGAATAGCCCTAAAATGGAAGGACATGTACGTGTGTGTGTGTGTGTGTGTGTGAGAGAGAGAGAGAGAGAGAGAGAGAGAGTGAGAGAAAGAGAGAGAGGTCTTAAAGAGAGTGCAATTTTTTTTTGATCGAAATGATTTTAAAGTAAATCTATACATATATAATGGAGCTTAAATTTTCCAAGCAAGAAGAGATCTTCCACGTGTCATCCGGTGCAGCTTGCATAAATGTCCACGTTTGGAACTCCATGAAATAAATGTAGCTTGACGACCTTGACGCTTGAAGGTCTTATTCCAATCTCGACCTACAACAACTGCTCGTGCGTGAATTCATGTCCATGTTGTGTGTATATGGTATGTTCATGTGTTAGTATGTGTGTGTGTGTGTGTGTGTGTGTGTGTGTGTGTGTGTGTGTGTGTGTGTGTGAGAGAGAGAGAGAGAGAGAGAGAGAGAGAGAGAGAGAGAGATTGATCACTGGCTATGTGTGTGCATGAGACTCCAATCTCAACCTACATTGCAACTGGGCATTGATGGTGTGTATAAGAGAGAGTCCAATCTAGTTGAGCGAGCCCGTGCAAACATCCAAGGCTATGTGTATGTGTGTGTGTGTGTGTGTGTCTGAGAGAGAGAGAGAGAGAGAGAGAGAGAGAGAGATCACAATTGTCTGTAGCTTGTGTGTGTGTGTGTGTGTGTGTGTGTGTGTGAGAGAGAGAGAGAGAGAGAGAGAGAGAGAGATGATAAGAGAATATGACACGGTATGTGGGGATTTAGTGGCAAGAGAGAAAGAAAGTGAGTACTTTGGCTGAGAGAGAGAGAGAGAGAGAGAGAGAGAGAGAGAGAGCAATCGGTCCCATAGCCAATGACAAACAAAGCCGAGTAAGCCCAAGTTGACGAATCCAGAACATTGAGAAAATCTAGGGTAATTCGCAATCAGTTGCAGGTTGACAACGACGGAAGGCAGAGTAAACTCTTGACAATGTCTAAAGTATTTCTCTAAATTTCTATGAACTTTGTAGGTGTTCTTAACTTCAAATCAGATTTATAAAAGTAGATCTCAAAATTTGTGGGTGGGATTACACTAAACCTAGGTCTTTTTCTATGACCTTAGTAGGCATTCTCACCTTCAATAGAATTTAGAGTTAAATCTCAAAATTTGTAGGTGGGATTACACCAAACCTAGGTTTTTTTGAGCACTTGGATACATAGTGGTTTATCCCAAAAAATTAGAAAACCCATGTACAAGAACTTTAATCTTGAGATTTACCATATTTGAGTGTTTTTACACCAAGTTTCCATGAACGTCATGGGGTTTCTAGCCTTCAAAACTAGACTTTAAAATTTGTAGGTGGGATTACACTAAACCTAACAATTTTTTTGAGCACTCTCATACATAGTGCTCTTGTATGCTCTTTTTCAAAAACTTGGAAAGTCTACATATGAGAAAAGTATATTTGAAGTTCTTTACATGATTTTCCAAAAAAATTTCCATAAAATCTGGAGACTTTCCTTTAAAAGTTGAAGGTTTTTACGAAATTTCACCACAAGAGGTTGTGTGCTCTTGTGACGCTTTTAACGACGGAAATACATTGGGTTTTTATAACCCCCGACGTCGCTACCAACGTCGATACGAGGACGTCGCTATGCCAGTCTTTATAAGTGTCACTATAATCGTCGCTATATAGCGACGATAATAGCGACGCTGCAGAGCCATCTATAGCGACGCTGCAAAGCCTTATATAGCGACGTTCATAGCGATGCCCAAGAGGAGAAAATTTTGGTGGCAGGGCATCACCCATCAACCATATTGAATGTTTTATACATATTCTTCACCTTTGAAAAAAAGTGCAAAGGTAGATATAGACCCAAAATAGTCACCCACAAGACAATATAACCATTAACTCCATCATCCATAGTACGTATTCTTTGACAAATAAAAATACAAAGTGACAAGGGTGAATTGATGAAAGTAAATCAATGACAATTGTACACATAGGCAAAATCACTTGATTGTTAAACTTTGCAAATGTAATAGTTACTTACCATTGTCATTATTTAAAAAATATACATGGTTTTCAAAAAGACGTATAAAAGTCGTCTCATGATACATAAGATATGACAAAAAAAAACTAATGCTATCTAGCAATGGCTAAACTGACGTCGTCTAATCAGACGTCTCATCGCATCCAAGTGGCATATCTGTCGGATTCTGCAAAAAAAACAATAAGACAGCTTTTGTAAGTATAAACATATAGCGACGTTTTTAAAACAATACAACAAATAGAAAAGAATAAACCCTAATACTAACCATGCCGTCGCGAGAACTCAGAATGTCTATAAGGGCGTTTAAGCCCTTCTTGCCTGCATACTCACGCTCGTACGGTGTGGGATCACGTCCTGTAAACGACCACTGTCAAAACATACAAAGAATCCATTATGTTAGAATTTAAAAATCCATAAACCCTAAACTATCAAACATAGAGAGCAATGCGAAAGCACTTATAAAATCGGCCTCAAATGATGCCTGCCCGCCGCTCCCCAAGTGTTGCGAGCTCCCTGTCTTTACTCGTGCTCTGGGTGCCTTCTTTTGTTGCTTCCACTTGTCGGGATTCTCGTGCACTGCTTTCTTTGCATCACTACAACATAACCCAAAGTTATCGACGCCCTATATATCGACGCACGTACCTTTCCACGTCCATATCGACGTTCTTACACTCCGTCGATACGTGCGTTGATAACTGCGTCGATATGGCCATGGAAATATGCGTAGAAAGGTAAAGTTTTCCACGCGTATATCGACGCGCTTATCGACGCTAAAAATTTGGGAAAAGAAAGCCAACCCGTGCACATGGGCCATTTTCACCCTCAACGCACGCGTTCTCAGATCTTGGCCAAACCTGCGCAGCAGGTATTATGGCACTCCCCCCCCCCCCCAACCCCTCTCTCGCTCTCTCCACATCGTGTGTGTGTGTGTGTGTGTGTGTGTGTGTGTGTGTGTGTAGGAGAGAGAGAGAGAGAGAGAGAGAGAAGTGAGTGTGTGTGTGTAGGAAAGAGAGAGAGATAGAAAGAGAGAAGTGTGTGTGCGTGTAGGAAATTAAAGAGAGAGAGAGAGAGAGAGAGAGAGAGAGAAGTGTGTGTGCATGTAGAAATTAAAGAGAGATAAAAATGTGCGTAGGAAATTAAAACTAGAGAGAGAGAGAGAGAGAGAGAGAGAGAGAGAGAATTATGGTTTGCGTAAAAAATTAAAATTAAAGAAAGAAATGAAATGAATGTTATATTAACTCTTCAAAAGGCCAAAGTGACCTATGAGACCAGAAAGTTACAATGTGGTAGAGTGATACAAAGTCAGAATAACAAGATAACAAAATGACAAAATAAAATATTATGGAATCCTAAACTGCTGGGTGTAGACTAAGCAGCTAAAACAGCTAGCTGGGATAGGTAGATCATAGGAGATCCAGCATTTGTCGCTGGCGGACCTCATCAATATCCTCCATGGTCAATAGTATGACCGGGCGTTGTGCATGTTGAGCCAAAGGGACCTGGATCGTCTGATGCAGCCTCTGTCGATGTTGTGTAGTCTGGCCTCCGCAGTTGTGGGCGTTCATTTTCTCCCTAGCTCAGTCGCTCGTTCGATCAGTACGTAGAGAGATAGGGATGTAGACAGAGAGAGAGAGAGAGAGAGAGAGAGAGAGAGAGAGAGAGAGAGAGAGAGAGAGAGAGAGAGAGAGAGAGAGAGAGGGAATAGAGAGAGAGAGAGAAAGAGATCAGTGATATATATATATATATACATATATATATATATATATATATATATATATATAGAGAGAGAGAGAGAGAGAGAGAGAGAGAGAGAGAGAGAGAGAAAGAGAGGGAATAGAAAGAGAGAGAGATAGAGAAGTGGAGAGCGAGACAGAGAGAGAGAGATAGGGAAATAGGAAAATAGAGAGAGAAAGAGAGATAGCGAGAGCGAGATCGAGAGAGAGAGAGAGAAAGGGAGATAGCGAGAGCGAGATCTAGAGAGAGATAGGGAAATAGGAAAATAGCGAGAGAAAGAGAGATAGCGAGAGCGAGATCGAGAGAGAAAGAATGAGAGATAGGGTACGTAGACAGAGAGAGAGAGAAATAAAGAGATAGAGAGTGATATATATATATATATATATATATATATATATATATATATATATATATATATATATATATAGAGAGAGAGAGAGAGAGAGAGAGAGAGAGAGAATTAACTAGAGATAGCTACAGAGATAGAGAGAGAGAGAGATAGATAGTAGATAGAGAAAGAGAGAGAGAAAGAGTTAGGTTGGCTGACCAATTGCATGTGTGAAAAGGACAAAACTCTCTCTATCTTTCTCTCTCCCTCTAGAAGAAACTATGGAACTAAAAGAGGCAAAGGGGTTTTGCCCGCTACATGCATTGCGATGTACACCTGGGAGTGCATGTATGTGTCTATCCATATAGGATTTGACCAATAAAGACGAGATTTTGACCCGGTGGTCCTGATCTTCGTGCACCTCTGGACTAAGGTGTACGGAGATTGGGCAAGACTAGAGAATGCGAGGTAGTTTACATTGTGAGGAGTATATATATTAAAACAACATTCATAATCATTGTAGATGGAAACTTCATCAACTAACATGGAGGAAAAGATTGCATGCTCGTGCACGCTCTGCAAGTATCAAATCGTGCGCAAGCGTAGAATATGTAATGAGCATGTACACAAGTACGGAGAGTTTGCTAAAGAAACCGTACAGAATCTACGATACGACTCCTACGGAACGGGCATTGATTTTCGCGACATAGCACCTACATCTGAGAGAGAGAGAAAAAGGATTATGCGTGAAGGTCCGACCAATATAGAGCCAAGGATGGAAGCAGAAAAGGACTTACAGATAGAAGACGACGGCATGGAGGAGATGTTGGATGCCTTCTTCCAGACAAGCGAGGAGAACGCTAACGAAGCAGCACCAGAAGCCGTGCGCCTATCTCTTGAAGACATGTTGAGGAAGTTGGCACGTCAACCAATTTATGAAGGCGCCAAAATATTGACGCTTTGTACTTGTCTGGCGTTTTTGAATCTTCAGTCAGTGTACGGGTGGTCAGATGCAAGCATCACTGCTTTGTTTAGGTACGTAATTTACAAAAGAGATTTTCCGATTGCAACGGTGATGTTCTTGGAGAGCTTTTTAATTTAATGTGGCTTAAACAGGTTGTTGCGGGAGAAACTTCTCCCTGCTGGCAATGAAATTCCCCCCTCCAGGCCAGACGCAAAGCAACTATTGACCTCAGTTAGCTTGGACTACAACAAGATTCATGCATGTCCAAATGATTGCATTCTTTTTCGCAATGAATTTGCAGATTGTCTGTCGTGTCCTAAGTGTGGAGCAATGCGCTACAAACAAGATGCAGTTGGCGAGACAGTGCCAGCTAAAGTGTTGCGGCATTTCCCTATTATTCCTAAGATAAAAAGCATGTTTCGTTGTGGTTCCATTGCAAAGTTGATGCGGTGGCATTCTACGAATAGATCCACTGACGCAACATTTAGGGTGCCTGCTGATTCAAAGGCCTGGAGGCACACTTAAGATACCTTGCCACATTTTAAGAGTGAACCACACAATTTGCGTTTGGGCATGGCAATGGATGGAGTCAATCCATTTGGCTTGAGAAGCTCGTCTATGGGGGGGGGGATGCCTATGGGTACGACGCCTGCTTCTCCCATCACGACTCCTTCGACACCTAGGGATGGGACAGAGGCGGGTACGTCCTCATCTCCGCAGCACAGGCTCACTCGCTGATCTCGGCGATCGTCAGGTGGAGGTGGTGGTTGCTATGGAGAAGGGTCCACAGATGCTTCAACCCCTCCTTGCTCACGACCCCCGTCCTACCTAGGCACACCTCTCGACACACCTCTTGGCACACCTCAGACACCTTGGGGGGCACACGATCCTAGTGCCTCCAAGCTCTATACTATACGGGCAGATGGTTATGTTGACATGGATAGAGTCGGGACTGAGATGAGACAGCGGATTCGCCAGCTCGTGGAGCTGCAGTTTTCGACCAGCATTCTGACGTCATGGGGTGAGCAGGAAAAGGACAAAGTCAATTACATAGTGGAGACCATTCTGAGAGAGTACCAGCCTGCTCTGGATTCAAACGTTGTTCCGAGGAGGTGGATCAAGGGTGTTGCACGGGACACCGTGAAACATCGACGAGATGCAGCTCGGAAGGCTTTCAGGACCGGCTCGCCGGAGCCTTCGGGCATCCCACACGAGATGTGGCTGCAGATCAGGGAGGATGAGTGGACAGTGGACACGCGGTTCAGACAGCAGCGTGAGGCCGTGCAGATACGACAGATGACCAGGGGGACATCTCATCTTGGCAGCGGAGGCTTCGACACCTTTCGCTATGAGTTTGTGAGTTTCTAATCCAATCTTAACTATGGCGTTTTTTAAAACGCGATGAATATGTATTCTTATTACTTTGAATTTTGTATAAATGCAAAATCTGGCGATGCATCGAGCCCCGACACGTCAGGAGGAGTTAGATGGATATTGTAGAGGTATCTATGAAGTATTGAATGATCTTGATGCTTCAGGAGAGCCTGTAGACTGGGAGGCCTTACAGTCTCGCTGATCGCTTGAGGTGAGACGTTAATATGTGTGAGTTGATTTAATTAAATAAGTACATATGAAGTAATTAAGTAAGTATATATGAAGTAATATCAATACTAATTTTGTGAGTTGTCCTATATGCAGGTTGTGACGCCTAGTCATCAGTGGACCGGATTTCATATATATGCTTTGTGAGACACAGACACACTTCTGTGTCTCTTTTTTGTATAGACATATATATATGGTTATGGTTATTGTTCAGACAGTTATTGTTTTCCTTATGGTTATGGTTATTGTCATTGTCATTGTATAGACATGGTTATTTCTCCTATTCTTGTATAGACATAGTTATGGTTCAGGTTTTGTTTATGGTTATGTTTAACTTTCTGGTTATGCTTATGGTTATTGTTAATTTTGTTTATGGTTATGGTTATCTGCATTATGGTTTTGATCAAAGTGGTTATGGCCGGTTATGGTTTTAAGCTATGGTTATGCTTTTAAGTTATGGTTATGGTTCATTATGGTCATTGGCCTTAAATCTCATGTGAGATCCTACATGGATAGCATGTAGGAGGTGCATACATGATATGGTTTTTTTTGAAAAGTTTATGTAAAAACGAAGGGAACTCTGCCGAAATTTCAGCGGGAGCATGGTTGATTTTGGTGCTGTTCGCTTTCTTAGGCAAAGGGCAAGAAGTCTGGCTGTGGTGGTTGTGTCCATCTTTTCACTGGGCACATGCTAGGCTACCTGTCCTCTGCCCAAGATTTTTTTTTTCTGTTATGGTTGTCGATATACGCGTCGATATCCGCGTCTATACTTCCGTCGAAATCTGCATCGCTATCCGCGTCTATAAATGCGTCTATACACGCATCGCTATCTGCGTCGCAAATAAAGCCTTTCCACGCTTATATCGATGTTTTTTGCGATAGTTTTATAGGGACGCAGATAGCGACGCAAATTCCGGCGTTAAGCGTCGCTATATACGTCGATAACACCTTTTTTTGTTGTAGTGCATTCTTCCAATCTTCTTTGGCCAGCCAATCTGGTTTGTTCCACCCATGCTTTATTGCTTTTTGCACTTTAGAACGCTTGTGCTTGCAGTATTCGTGCATTCGAACCTGAGCATTCTATTAGTCCGAGATAGTCATGCAAGGTCCACATTAGAATGCTTCTGATCAAAGCATTCCGTCGGCGTGTGTGTCGGCTCATATCCACCACTTCTATGCCAATCCACAATTGTTGTAGCTCTTCCAATAGTGGACGAAGATACACATCCATATTCTTCACTTTATATTGCCCCGGCACAATCAAGCTTAGCCATAGGTGCACCTTCTTCGTAGTCAACCACGGGGGAATGTTGTAGTTGACAATGACAACGGACCATACACTGTAAGATGTTGATCTTTGACCAAATGGATTTACGCCATCCATAGCCACAGGCCTAAGCGCAAATTTCAAGCTTCCCTGGCAAAATCCGACCATGTTCCATCTATATGTTTTCAGGCTGCACAATCTGTAGGAATCCGCAGCACACCATCCGAAGATTTATTCTCCTCATGCCATGATGCTAGGGCGGCCATGGACTTACATTCAAAGAAATGCTTGATGCGAGGAAGCAGAGTAAAATATCCAAAACCTTTTGCGGAATTTTTGTTTTGTAGAGATCTACTCGATATCTCTCGGAATCACATTTTGGACACTTCTCCATGTCTATGTATTCCCCTCTGAAAAGAATGCAGTCATTAGGACAAGCGTGGATCGAGTTGTAATCCATTCCCAAGTTTTGCAAAATCTTTCTTGCTTCCTCTCAGGAATCTGGCATCACATTATGAGCTAGTAGTATGTGCTCTTTGAGCAATCTACACAACATAAAAATATGGTACAATCGTGTAAAAATCTATCAGATCATTATACATTTAGAGTTTTATTAAAGTAAACTAATTGTAATAGATCACCTGAAAAGCGCTGTGATGCTAGTGTCACTCCATCCAAAATTTGCCTTCATGTTGAGAAGAACCAGGAGCGCTTTCAATCTAGACACACGTGCTCCATTATACAATGGCGTGTCGGCTTCACTTTTCATATCATCATAGATAAGCCTTTCTGAATCCATGATCGTTTCGATCATTTCATCAATCTCGGGCTCAAACATTGCCTCGTTGGGAATGTGGTCTGCATGATCATCCCCCGAGCTTTCAGAGGCTACATCTTGTGGCCTCACATATGCTGCTTGACCAAAGTGCCTGCGAACACATCTATTGGGTTGCAAGATTGTTGTCTGTTGGCCAGCGTCAGAGTCCGACGAGTTATAATTGGCAACAACTCGATCTATAATAGATGGATCAAACTCATCAAATTCGTGAACGGGCTACAAAGAAACGCGTCTTGTCCATCACAAAGCATGCTTGCATTGATTACAAGGACATAAGATCCTCGTTGACAGCTCCACATCCTCGTTTCAATTGGACGGCCCCACATCCTCGTCACTACTCATAATGAGGGCAAAAATCTTATTACTTGGACAACAAATTTAATCTTCTATTGGCATTCTTCGTTATCTCTCTCTCTCTCTCTCTCTCTCTCTCTCTCTCTCTTTCTCTTTGTTCACAATGTAAACTACCTCACATTCTCTAGTCATGTCCAATCCCCGCACACCTCGGTCTAGAGGTGCACGGAGATCAGAACCACCGGGTTATAATCTCGTCTTTATTGGTCAATGCCTATATTTGTGGGTACAAGAAATCTACACACCCACGTCTACATGATACTGCATGTAGTGGACAAAACCCCTTTGCCTCTTCTCTAGCTGTAGCATTTCACAACATCTTAACATCTTTTCACAGTAGATCTTTGTCTGTAGCATGCAGGTACACCATTCTTGCAATGTAGCTGATGCCTACTCAAAGCACTTAATTCTTACTCTAGATTTGACGGGTTGTGTAGTGTGTGTGTGTGTGTGTGACCCTTGAAATCGTCATCTTGCATCACTAATTTTTGTGTAGCTGAATTTTCTCTTCCATTGGCTGATCATGACGGCTTATTGTATGGTAGCAGCAGTCGAACATGCAGGTGGAATTGCTAGTCCGCATGGACTGTCGAGGCTGTAAGCGCAGGAAATTTTCTCATGAAGGAAAACGGAGTCTTTTTTCATGTTTTTCATATGATCAAGTGTTTTTCATACAATGCTTAACATCATGAGCCCACCTTCATTGACATGCAAAGTGCACCTTCATTGACATGCTCTAATATCTAACCTAAATCTAAAAAAAGCTAGTCCATCGAACATAAATCTAGATCTAATTTAGTTTTAAACCCAAAATAAACCTAAATCTAATCTAATCTAACGTAAATAAACCTAAATCTAATCTAATATAACCTAAATAAACCTAAATCTAATCTAACGTAAATCTAAATCTAACTTAATCTTAAACTCAACATAAAAATAAATCTAAATGTAATCTAACCTAATCTAATTTAAATTTTAACATAATCTCTTTCTCTCTTTGTTTTCTCCCCTTACCTCTCTCGTAAATAAAATAAACCTAATCTAAATCTAACGTAAATAAACCTAAATCTAATCTAATATAATGTAAATCTAAATCTAACGTAAATAAACATAAATTTAACTAAAAATAAACATAAATCTAATCTAATTTAACTTAAATAAACTTAAATCTAATTTAACTTAAATAAACTTAAATCTAATTTAACGTAAGTCTGCATCTAACCTAATCTTTAAAGTCTTTTGGGATGTTTCTTACGACGTTAAAACTATATTCTTCTTGTGTGTGTGTGTGTGTGTGTGGGTATGTGTGTGCCAATAAAAAGAGAAATATGGTATAACCTTTCTATCACCCAAGTGTGGTAGATTGGTTATGCCATTTCCCTCTTGAATAACAAGTCTTGAGTTCAACTCCTTTAGGTCTTTTTAACTAGTTCCCATCAACGTTAAATTAAACTCTCTTCTTCTCGGGCGTGTGTACGGTGGGTGTGTGTGCACGCCAATAAAAAAAGGAGAAAAATGATATAACTTTTCTATCACCGAAGTGTGATAGATCTGTTATGCCATTTCCCTCATGAATAACAGGTCTTGAGTTCAACTCCTGTCGACTAGATCTTTAAGGTCTCTTGGGATAGTTTCCTACGATGTTAAGACTCTCTTCTTCTTCTTCTTCTCTCTCTCTCTCTCTCTCTCTCTCTCTCTCTCTCTCTCTCTCTTTTCCTCTCTCAATGTGTGTGTGCATTCTTTGTTTATGTATGTGTGTGTGCGTTTTTGGTTTATGCATGCTCTCTCTCTCTCTTTTTCTCTCTCAATGTGTGTGTGCATTCTTTGTTTATGCATGTGTGTGTGCGTTTTTTGTTTATGCTTGTGTTCTCTCTCTCTCTCTCTCTCTCTCTCTCAAAAACACAATGTGTGTGTGTGTGTGTGTATGAGAGAGAGGGAGAGAGAAAGAGGGGAAGGGAACATGAGAGTGAGGAGAGGGAAGGAGCATACCTGCCTCTCCTTCCTCTCCTTTTGTGTGTGTGTGTGTGTGTGTGTGTGTGTGTGTGTGTGGAGAAGAAAGAGAGAGAGAGAGGGAGAGCGAGTTACCTTGCTTGCTTGAGTGTGCGCCGAAAACTCAAATCTGAGATCTGAGTTTTCGGACGCTCTTGGTTATTTTTTTTAGCCCTGACGGCGTCGCTATGATCGTTGCTAAGTTTCTTGTAATTTAGCGACGCCGTGGTTTTTCACATTTGAGCGTCGCACTCCGAGCGTCGCTACTATTAAGCACCTCTTGTAGTATTTGGAGGTTGCTATCAAGGGCTCTTGGATAATCCCACAAAAAATTTGCAATTTAAAGAACCTACATATGATTAGACTTTAAAGACAAATTTACTATATTTGAAAGTTTTTATATTTCTCATTTTGCGTATGTGATGATGATTGTATGCCTCCCCTTTAATGTTTAATTCATCCCTGCTAATTTCTCTGCGCTTTCTAGGGTTTCTTACCTTTCAAATCTACAATTTAGAGATAAACTTAAAAAATTGTAGGTGGGATTACACTTAGCATAGGTTTTTTTTTAGCACTTGGATATACAATGCTTTTTCCTATGTATTAATGCATGTAGTTTAGGATGCCGCATATGGATATGGCTGGAAGGAGAAGGGTGAGGGTTATAAGAAATCTTTGAGTAGTTTCCACATGAGGCAAGGTGAGGGTCGTGCCCGTAT
The DNA here is from genome assembly GCF_014529385.1 of Adiantum capillus-veneris. Lineage (NCBI taxonomy): Eukaryota > Viridiplantae > Streptophyta > Polypodiopsida > Polypodiales > Pteridaceae > Adiantum > Adiantum capillus-veneris. Next base: position 143,768,916 of record NC_140935.1, on the reverse strand, counting down.
AATTGTGTATCCTAATATCTTAAAGGCATGTGGCATCATGCAAGTATGTGACATAAACAATCTAAAATGGCTATTGAGGGGCTCTTTTAAAAAACCTTCCTATTTGAAAATGTTTTGGTCAACATGTAGTGTAGCCTCTTGGACTGAACTTATGTGGCCCTTGACACCTCCATTCTTTTGTTTTTTGCAAAACTCACAAACCTAAGTATAATATATTAGTAACTCACTTAGTAAACTTGAGTATATGTGAGCATATCCTTATCCATGCACTTTTGACAATGTTGCAGTCACCATCATGTCCCACTCTTTCACAATTTTGCCTTTTTCCAATGGCAATAATCGCTACTGAATAATCTCCATAAACCTTGCTGTTTCAATGCGGTTCTTGAACAATCGATCGTTCCTGGCCTTCTAGACGTGTTTAAAGTAATAGAACCGAACAATTTGGGTACTGATGAGGAGTGGTTGGCTCGTGATCGCCTTCACCCCCAGAAAAATATCATTCTTGTCAAACCCAATCTTCCATGTCTTTTAATCCACTTGAAAATATTCCTTGTTAAGCCACATATAGTCCTTGAATAGGTGAGGGAGGTTCTCAATTGCAGATCTATCTATCTAGCCCAATACCTCTCTAGCTAGGACCTTCACCCCAGTCGGCAAGGCCCCCAAAGCACTTTCCAAATAAAGACCTTCATCCTTAGCGGCCATCTTGGGAACCAGATGTTCGCAACAGTGGACACCCCCATTCTTAAGGGTTCTTATTTTTTGGGGTCACTTTCCAACGAGGCAAATGTACTAAAACTTAGATTTTCTTCAAGCACTTAGGTACACAATTCTTTTTCCAAAAAATTGAAAAACCTACCTAGGAGAAATTTTAGAGGAAAATTTATTATAGTTGATGATTTTTACACTAAATTTGTCTAAACTTTGTAGGAGTTCTTACCTTCAAATCTAGAATTTAGAGGTAAATGTCAAAATTTCTAGGTTAGATTAGAATAAATGTAGGTTTTTTTTTAGCATTGAGACACACAATAATTTCTCCCAAAAACTTGGAAAACCTACATATGAGAAATTTTAGAGGCAAATTTACTATAGTTGAAGGTTTTATTTTGTATATGGGATCACGCTAAACTTAGTTTTTATTTCTAGCACTCAAATACACAATATTTTCCCCAAAAAACTTGAAAAACCTACATATGATTACAGTAAGCGTACACTCAAATACATTTGTAGGTGGGATTGCACTAAACCTAGCCCTTTTTCTATCACTTAGATACACAATATCAATGTTACAAGAGATAAAAGATTTGAGACTTTTAGTAGGGAGAGTAAGGTGTCACAGTGCCTTACACATATTTATTGAAGGTGCCATTGATCAAACATCCAATGATAATGGTAAAGAGGGAAATTATCCCTCATCTAAACCTTGCATGATGTCTAACACATTAATGGTTTCTTGAGTTGTTGGTTTGTGTGAATGTGCGATGGGTATGGAGATGATCCTTTGAAGGCTAGCGGCCCAACAACATGCTTCGATGTCTGTAAACCATTCTTAATCTCTTCCTACATTAATTAAGGGGCCAATCCCATGGACTCTAGAATGTCAAGTCTGATGTATAAGTCATCCAATGAGAAAACATGAGCTATGCTTATTTTCACCTCTTCTAAAGCCTTGAAATTATCCATTTTTAACATACTAGCTCAATGTGAGTGCAGCCAAGTGGTGGTGCTACTCCTCACAAAATGGCTCATGGGGTGGAAATGGCACTACACATCTTCTGCACATCCATGGCCAACTGAATCTCTCAGATGTGGCACACATAGGCATGGTTGTATTCCATGTTGACCAAATATGTGCAACTTCTCCTTGGAAAATCTATTTAAGGTTAAATCCTCCTTCATCATAGAGCTAGTAGGCCCTCTATAGCTCTCTTTTTTCTCAAATAGTGAGACTCTTTCTCTCTCTCTCTCTCTCTCTCTCTCTCTCTCTCTCTCGCGGTCTCAGTAGCATGCTACTTAGCAAGAAGTGACTTCTATTGTATGATGAACACCATAAATGCTGGAGACTTCATGACTTGGGAGCAAAGCTCAAGAAAAAAGTGTAATGTCACCTACAATTTTGAAATGTTACCTCTAAATTTTAAATTAGAAGGTAAGAAAACCTACAAAATATGAAGGAATTTAGTATTTAAATTTTCTGTTGGGCGGGGGGGGGGGGAGAGAGAGAGAGAGAGAGAGAGAGAGAGAGAGAGAGAGAGAGAGAGAGAGAGAGAGAGAGAGAGAGAATTAAACAACTGCAAGCAACCTAGAGAGATATCCAATTAAACAGAGAGAAGGAGGAGGAGGAGGAGGAGAATATAAATATTAATGTGTGTGTGTGTGTGTGTTCTCTTCAATAGCTATAAAGCGTTCCTAGATCCATTGAATAAGGGTTGGAAATCCTATGTAACATGTGAGAACCTACCAAGCTTGGTATTAAAGGAATATTTGTTGCATCTTGCACGTATAAATTTTTTTGAGAATCCATAGAGAGATGTTGTGAATCATTTTTTAAATGCAAGAGAGTGTATATATGTAGAAGAATAGAATTTATATAATTTTCACCTTTGTAGCTGTAAGAATAGAAGACATGCATTTTCTAGCCATAGCATGTCTAAACTTGAAGCCAGTGGTGCTCGAGGGGGGATACAAGGCTTGAGTTTACTCGGAAATGACCAGTTCTAGCAAAAAAGTTCGCAGATGATTGGCTTCTGTTTTTGAAGGCGTGCCCCTAGGTTGTCAGGAAAGCTTTGGAGAATGTGCAAACGTTTGCCATGGCCTCAAGTTCCAAGTGTAATATAGAAAAGTCCAGGCTGATCTTCCTATCAAAAAATGACTTTTTTGACCCTTTTGTTTGGATAGGGGAGATCGTCTCAAAAGGGAATATCTTCAAGAATCTGGGAGCCCCATTGGGGATAGATGTCATCCACAAACAAAGAGCTCAATGGGTCCTTGAGAAAGTTTGAACAAAAAATGAGAAGGTCTGAGTATGCTCTTCTCCCCTTCCCAAGAAGAATTAAAGTGATAAATTCATTTATGCTCCCCTATATGGCCTTCACAAGCCCTCTTCTCAAGATGGCTAAGTGCAGCTGGAAAGAGTTCTTAAAACCAATAAAAATATTTTTATGAAAGAAAAAACAAAAAACTCTCGACAATGGCAGTGGGCTAAATGGGAGTCAGGTCGCTCGTCCAATTGACCAAGGAGGTCTAGAAATTCTCAACCCTGTTGTCTATGCTGAGGCCCTGTGTGCCAGATTTATGGTCTCAATGGCTAAGCAGGACCAAGTTTGGGGCGATCGTGACCAAGAACATGATAGATATAGAAAAACATGGATCGAAAGGTGGATAGTGGAAAGGGGCTGAATCACATGACAAACTTCTTGACCCGAATTGGTCTAGCTTATGTCTTGGGGGCATCTCAGGGGAGCTAGTAAGGAAGTGCAAAAGAGCAGTTGGGATATTGGAGTGGGGGGAAGAAACTAGGTACTTCAAGAACTACATCTTGCACTGGTCCCCCTGGCTTTCTAAAGCTTTAAGACCACTTCAAAGTCCCTATTGGATAGAAATTGCCAGGCAAGTGAATAATAAGGGCATTAAACGGCTTGATCACTTCTAGGACTGTAATAATAAGAGCTCAAAATCCATTGAAACAATGGCGACCTAGTATCAACTAAATGGCTATGAGATGCTGCTAGCCAATTGAATATTGAAAGAGCTTGTCAATGTGGTAATGCAAATCTATGAATCCAGTTTTGAGTGTAACGAATGAAGATGGCCGGTAAGTAGTCTTTTCTCAAAACCTAATTCAAAAGGCATTTATCATAAATAATTGGTTTAGCCCCCTCAACAAAATATGGAAGAGGCAATGGCCGAGAGAACGGTGGGAAGCGATAATGGAGAACATCTAAAAGCCAAAGTGGCCTCAAAATATGAAGATACTCTTCTGGAGGTGTTGTGGGGTGACCTGCCAATAGGGATAAAGATCCTTGAAAGAGGAATTGGATCTAATTGATGCTCAGGTTGCAAGATAGCTAGAGAAGACATGGTCCACCTTTTCATGGAATGCCATGCAATCAAGGGCCTAACAAGGAAGATTTGCAAGTGGGTACAAGAGACATGGCAGATCAGGTTCTTCAAGACTGATCTGTTCCTTGGTCACAAAAAGATGGGAAGTCTGGCTCTTCTCATCTGCACTCAAACTATCAAATACTTCTTCTTCCGCCATATATGGCAGGCAAGGAACTTCCGGGTGTTTGAAAGAGACCTTGTTGTGGGGAGCTTCTTCAAGATTATACAAGAAAGCAAAGTGACGATCTATCTGCTCGGAAACAAACAAGACTCGAACGACTGGTCTAGGGCTACCCATGCCGTTTTGTCAAATTGCGATAGGTACAAGCTTACTTTAATAGTACACCTATCGTGTTCTTGTTAACCTCGAGAAAAGGACATCCAAGTTGTAATCTTCAATACCTCGAGGCTAAGAAAATGTTCTTTTCTTCTTTCGAGAAGTGGCAAAAAAGAAAGGTCTTTGTCACCCAAAAAACTCATCACAAATGTTGTAGCCCACTTGTGTCAAACCAAAGAGAGATAGGAGACTATGCAATGATTGTTTGCTCTACAAGCTCAACAGATGTCATGCAAATGACTACCTCTTGTGGATGAACTCAAGCTTACTTTTTGCATCTAAAGAAATTTGCAGGAATATGATAAAGCAAGGCACTAAAAATCTCAACGTTATGATTTTAAAAATGTACATTAGTCCTTAAAGGGCACATATAGCCAACCTTATAATTTGCTCGTGTGTTTTGAACGTTTAAGTGCACTTTATAACCGTCAAAAAACCCAAAAAACAGGTATGATGGCACTTTTAAGAGTGAGACTACTTACATATAACCTCATGTGACCATGAAGTGAAGCCTTGACTTGCTAGAGCATACAGCCGATGCTAGAATAATAACCTTTTCATGGGAAAAGGCCTAGCTAAGAGCACTTAGCTTCTAGGTGAGAGAGTCCTTGCAAAGAATAGGAATGGTAGTTGTGCTCTTAGGACATAAAAGGCATCATGGATAATTGCCAAAATGCATCAATTCTATCTACATGCTTGTCACTTGATATGCACGAGAAAGGATATGAGTTGTATGATTGACAAGATGGCATTCATATTGAGCGATGTAGATGAGTCTTTTATGGTCGCATCAAGCATACAAAACATACACATGATTATATTTACATGGGAAATACAAAGAAACTAAGCTATGGAAGCATATGTACACATGTATGCATTGGCTCTACTAGGGATGTTCATAGTGTTTTATATGCCCACCACATGGAAAATGCATAGGGGTATGAAAGTACAAGAACACTATGAGTTAGACCCCTTGCAAATACCATACTTTTGTACTCTACTTGTAGCACATTGGCATGGTGAAACATATGCATATGAAAAAGGCTATGGGGATGTTTATGGTAGATATGTGTGAAGATAAGATAGAGTTAGATATGACTCATGGTAGCACTTAGAAAAGAGAACAAGTGATGTGAATGCATGGTCACCTAAGTGGTCTATATATAGACAGGGACAGGCCAAAGCACATACATACACATAAACTCACAAAGTGTATTGTGTTTGTTCACAAAGTGTATTGTGTTTGTGGAGCTTTGTAAGGTCTTGAGAGAGCCACAGTGAAGATGGAAAACAACACTAACAAGGAGCAAATAGGGGTCCTACAATCAAAGATGGTCATAAGGCCGATGCCTAAGAGGGGGCAAATCAAGAAGGAGATAGTGGGCTGTTGGGTGCATGGTGTCACTAAAGCCATGCACGTAGCTACTGGCATTGCTATCAAAGGCCATTCAACCTCCCCATCCCCCTCCATCAGCTCGCGTTACGGGAGCTCGTCGGGTTCAACCTCCTCAAAGCACTCTTGCTCTTCTAACTAGTTAGTGCCTTAATGCATGTGGCTTGCAAAATTGGGTCTCTTCTTATATCATTATGTGAAATATCTACTATCATCACCCCTTCTTTTGGCTATACTAGATGTATTATGCACCTATAGTATATGCCTACCCTTTTTAATACACATGTTACATGCCCTTGCAATTCTTGACACTAAAATATCTCTACTTTCACCCATGCTTTTGGCTGCCTGGTTTGGTGTAACATGTAAAGCAATAGACACCTAGAACACATAACCATAAAATTGTAATATTTTGTGCTAAGAACATTTGTATGCATACATTCTTACCTTCTCTTGTACATAATGTAAACAATAGAGCATATAGAAAAATATTTTGCACACTATATATATATATATATATATACATTGTGCACTTTGTGAAAAATTCATTAAAAATACTTGTTAAGATGATTTTTATCCTATGTACAACACCTTAACTTCTCCATACCAACATCTGATTGTCTACTTGTGAAAAATTCATTAAAATTCATGTTTTATGATTGTTAAGGATGATCTTTATCCTATGTACAACACCTTAACTTCTCCATACCAACATCTGATTGTCTACTTCAACCAAACTTTCACCCTGAATGTGGGCATTTGCTATTAGATGGTTGGCACCATGCCAATGTTTCAGCCTGCTTTATGCCCTGTAATGCTACAATACCCAATTGAAATATAGGACTTTGTATGTACACCCCTTCCGCCCCGCAAACGATACAGCTCCCCCATTAGTTTGAGAGGACTTCTCTTCCAAATCAAGTCACCAAAAGATTGAACAACCCTTGTGTATTGTGGTCTCTCAAACCATCCCCATCCAATCTCAGCTTTTTATTTTGGAAAATATTACAACAGACATAGTCCCATCTCAGGTAACTCGGAGTTTGCCGAGGAATTGAATCCAACTGTTTGGCTTCTTTCCATAATTATGTACATGACCCACCCCTAATGTAGTGTAGATCACTCTTTTCTGCAGAGGAAAGGAAAGGTGAAAACATTGAGTCCATATGCAAAAGGTTTTTTGAGTGTCTCTACTCCCTTTGCCATGACAAACCAATGCTCAATGAATGGCTTCCTCACATGTTGTAGATGATGGTCACACGACCAATGCAATATAAACTCTGTTATTGATTTCAGGATAGTTATCTTGATGCTTATGTGTTGAGACTTGTCACACAAATCTTAAACTCTGTTATTGATTTCAGGATAGTTATCTTGATGCTTATGTGTTGAGACTTGTCACACAAATCTTAAACAATGGGAAACGCATTCATGTGCTAAAGTTGAATGGTTGCTTTAAAGTACTCTAGCTGGTAGATTTTGTTCATGTTTTATGATTGTTGGGAATTGTAATGGGTAAGGGGTCCTTATATAGCCCTCGACGATGTTTTGTGTTGGCGTGGTGATCTTAGATGCCATGGCTCGGTGTGAGCATGGGTTGATTTGTAAACTTTTTGGTTTTAAAATATTTCTCTCACAATTTGTGAGTTTCTCCAACAAAATAAAAAGTGCTTGCCTTGAATTTAAATTATGGAGAGTAATTCAATTGCTAAAATAGAATGGCTATTTTAGGGTAACGGGTGTGCAGAGGGGCAAGGACTGTGCTTGCTCGCTCGCGGGTCAAGGGCGCTTTTCTTGCCCTTTTCACGTTCGTGGATGCGAGGGATTGAGTGGGATTGAGCCGCCGAGGATCGGCCCCGGGAGGGGGGCTGCCTGTTGTCAACCCTGGTTGCATCCACTTTTTTGGAACTCGGGTTGTAGGGCAGTAGGGCAGTCCCCCGCCACTTTGGTGGAAAAGGAGTTTGAGAGACGGCGGCTCAGGAGAGACCAAGCTCAGATTAGCTTGAGGGATGGGCCCATGGCTCGCAAGGCAAGGGAACTGGTATTCATGATGCAGTACGCTTTCCATCATGGTTCTCTTCTAGTGGTGGTTAATGGAGGCGAATGTGGAGGAAGGGTTCGGTTCTGGGCCTACTATGACATGGGACTGGTGTGTGGCAGCCACTCGTTCCATGGTGGCATTGTGCTCAGTGTTAGGATTTGAAGGGAAACCTATTCTTTCAAAAGATGGGTTGTAGAAAAAATGCACCCTTCCCTATAGAAGGGTCTATTTTCAGTTTGCCCTTCCAATGAGAAAATTTTGCATAATTTACAAGGCAAGATAGTATATTCTGTCAATGAGTATAACCAATATACATATAGATATTGTAAATGAGCATTAATATATATATATATATTTTAAAATTAGCCCTTCCATTGACATGTATTCTATTTTTTCACCCTTCTCTATAGAAGGATAATTTTTGAACAAGCCCTTCCAATGACAGACTCAAAAAAACTTCGGCCTTCATACGACCGGCAAAATGCCTTAAGAAGGGCAGATGGGCGTCAAATCCTATCACTGAAATTTGTGCTACGATGGTTCCGAATGGTTGTGGTTCGTCTCTACTTCTCTCCAGGACTAGTGACTTGTGTTTGAGATTGGGGCAGCGCTGCAACCTAGCCTGCTCCTACAAGATGATGGAGGGTATGGACTCCACCCTATTCACGGCTGTAGTGTTTTGGTTATATTAGCCAGGGAACTATGATAAGTCTTGGGGTTCTATTATTTTTGTATTTATGTTGTGAGTCATCTTGAGGGTGATCCTTGTTGGGAGCGGCAGTCCTTGCAGGGGAAGTGGCAACCTTAAGGTGATGTTTATTGAACTATTATGAACTGGTTTTGGTCTTGGTTTGTTACTCGATGTCGTGGCTCATTTTGAGCATGGCTACCTTTGTGATTCTTTTTGGCTATGATGAATATATATAATACTCACAATTGTGAGTATTGCAAAGAAGAAGAAGAAGAAGAACGTTTTTTTTTTTGGCGAAACTCACAAGCGTGAGTGGATTAAAAACCCTCAAAGAATTACAATTACTAGTCATGCTCATGTCGAGCCATGGCCTCTTCCAGCAAACATCAGTACATTGGTTAAAAGGGGGCCACCCCATGTCAAATATATAACACTTGGCTGACAAAGGATTAGAGTATTACCCATGCAGTTTCGACATTGTTGCAGTCAAAATCTTGTTCCACTCTTTCGAGCTCCTCCATTTCCCATTGGAAATAACTGCTTCCTTGCTTTCTTGAATGATCTCTGTGAACCTTGCTGTTTCAATGACGTTCTTGAACTGTCAATAGTTCCTAGCCTTCTAGACATGTTTAAATTAACAGAATTTGTGTACTGATTAGAAGTGGCTAGCTCATGAACACCTTCCCACCCAAGAAGAGATCATTCTTGGAGAATCCGATCTTCCATGTCTTTTGAACCCAATTGCATGTCTTTCTTGCCAGGCCACATATCCCCGGGCAATCCTTGAAAAGGTGGGGAAGGTTCTCACTTGATAATCTGCATTGCGGTCATCTAACTGGACCAATGCCTCTAGCTAGGACTTTTACCCCAATCGACAAGGCTCCATAGTACGTTCCATACAAAGACCTTCATCCTAACTGGCCATTGTGGGCATCACATGTTCTTTACAATAGTCACCCATCTTGCCTTCGGCCATTGCTTGTTCAAGGGGGAGAACCAATCTAGCGAGACCATGAGGATGTTGTAAAACTCCTTGGTGTGTTGCTTACGGAAGTGTCTGTCAATGGCCACTTCCATGCTTTCCAATCAAATCTAGACTCGTAGGTCAATAGGCAACAATTGTCAAGCCTTTATAAGACTCTATTTACCAGCAATCTTTTAGTCCGGTTGACATAGAACGGGGAGGCTAGTTGGTCCGGTAGAAGAATAGCTATTTTAATACTAGTGTATTGCGACTGATCGCAAAACCATGTCAAAGTAAGGCCTATCTTACTTTTAAAATTTATGTGGGAAAGATTTGAAGCGCTAAAAGTAAGCTTTCTCACCTAGCACATGAAAAATCTTTTTCTTTGTTTTATTAGCAATCCTCACTCTATGTGGTCATGTTGTATCATACCACCCAAAAAATGAAGTTATGACCATCCCAAGGACAATAAGTGTCCTAAGCATCAACCAGCACATAAGCATAGAATTTGGCTACAAAGCAAGTGACCCAAACAAGTATAGACTAAAAGTACAGCTTCACAAGGAGCCACCTGAGTACATAAGCTTCACAAATGAGCAAAAGAAGAACCTTCTTGAAGTTGCCACATAGAAAAAATTCACCTATCACATGAATTCATCCTTTTCGGGAAGAAAAAGAAGCCAACCACTTGTTAAGTGGTCATTGCACCAGGCTATTTGTTGAGTGCATTAGGATGTGGAAGCGTGTGCACAGTGACAAGGAAGAAAAAGAGACTGTGTGTGGGTGTAGTGAAGGGCCAAGTGAGCCTCACTCAACCCCATCAACCTAAAGATGAATGTATCCATATGTGGGTCCTACTAGCTAACTAGTAGTATATACAAAAAGTAAAATCAAGAGACTCTCTTGACTTACACCCACTAGCTCGCTTACTCGATCTACATGCAACTGTATCGACTCTAATGATAGAAGAGTGTGCATATCTATGCTAGAGCCTGCATGAAATTTTGCAGATATCCCTACATAGTGTGCAAGAGATTATTGCACCAGCAAACAAGAAAACGTAGCCAGATATGTGAATCTCCCAGTGTCCACACAACCCGCATGATCCGAATCAGTGTATCCAACTATGGATTCATCACTTTTTCCAAAGTGTAAACACTTGCCGGTTGAACCCTTGATGTATCTCAAGCTATGTTTCACTGCTTTCCAATGCTTTCTATCTGGATTTCCCATATACCTGCTGACCACTCCCATTGCAAATGCAATATCTGTTGGAATTAGGGTTGCAGAGAAACGCACACAGCTTGGAGAAGACGAAGGAAGCTCAAGGAACACAATAGAGAGTATGTTACTTAGTGTGAAATGGAAAGATATATAGCCTAGAGTGATGGGCGTATATACAATGCTCGGGGAAAAAAACCTCCTAAAGAGGGAAAAAATGCCCCGGCGGTCCTAGTGTGTTCACACACATCACTACCACATGTATATGGTAACAAATCCCCCCTGGAGTGATGCGGTGAACGAGAGCTGGCACATGAGTAAAGGGAAGTGCCATGCCCTGAGGACATGATCAGTCCACAAAGGGGAGTAAGCCCAAAGCTTTGCAGAAAGCTTCAAGCTTCTCACGAGACAATGCCTTTGTGAAAATATCTGCAAGGTTGTCCTGTGTTGGCACATAAGCCAAGCTGATCTCTCTTGCTGAGAGCCTCTCCCTAACATAGTAGTAATGCACCTCAATGTGATTTGTGCGAGCATGAAAAACTGGGTTCCTCGCAACTGCCAATGCGCTCTGACTGTCAGTGTAGATAGTGTTGGTAGTGTCCTGTCCAACACCCAAATCAGTCATAAGGTGTTTGAGCCATACACACTCAACCGTAGCTGTGAAGACTTCCCTATACTCAGCCTCACAACTTGAAGTGGCCACATTAGGTTGCTTCTTGCTCAACCATGCTACACATGAACTGCCAAGCATGAAACAAAAACCACTTGTGGACACTCGTGTGTCAAAACAACCAGCCCAATCTGAGTCCGAAAAAGCATGTAAGTCTGGTGTCAATGATCCCCCCTTGGGATAAAACAAGCCAAGATGTAAAGTGCCACTAAGGTAGTAGAAAATCCTCTTGATAGCCTACCAATGCTTAGACCCTGGGCTATGCATAAATTTGCTGGCCTGTGAGACTGCAAACTGAATATCTGGCCTCATGTTGCATACATAAATGAGGCAGCCAACAGCAGTTTGATAAAGAGTAACATCAGCAGGATCGCCAGCATCATGTAGACTCAACTTCAAACCTGTTTCCATGGGAGTGGCAATAGGTTTGCAATCCTCAAGTCCAAACTTACACAGCAATGTCTCTATGTAACTTTTCTGACACAAGGCAATACCACCATCACACTGCTTAAACTGTATACCCAAGTAATGATGCAACAACCTCAAATCTTTCATCTTGAAAGTAGCATTCAAATCAGCCTTAAATTCAGCAATATGTCTCTCATTTGGTCCAGTGATCAGCAAATCATTGACATAAAGAACCACAACGAGAAGTACATCACCCTCACGCTTTACATACAATGTGCTTTCTGTTAGACTGTTACGAAAAGCCTCGTTTGACCAAATGAGTGTCAGCTTTCTCATACCAAGCACGAGGAGATTGCTTCAACCCATACAAAGCCTTCTTACATCTACACACTTTGTCCTCTTGTCCTTTTATGAAAAAACCGTGAGGCTGCATTACATAAACTTCCTCAAATATGTCACCATTCAAGAAAGCAGTAACAATGTCTGATTGATGTAAATCCCAACCAAAATGAGATTCCAATGCACATAGAACACGCACAGTAGTCATACGACAAGTGGGAGAAAAAGTCTCTTCATAATCTATACCTTTTTGCTGTGCATAACCCTTTGCAACAAGTCGAGCCTTATGGCAATCGATCTCACATCCGGCTTCCATTTCAACTTGTAAACCCACTTCGTACCAATGGCCTTTTTTCCAGGAGGCAAATGACATAAAGTCCATGTGTCATTTTCTATAAGTGCATCATATTCCGATTGCATGGCAGCCATCCAATTTTTTGAATTTTGTGCTTCATCAAAAGACAAAGGCTCCTCAACATCATGTAAGCTAGACACAACCAAAGTACAACAATCTAATGCATAAGATGCATGGCGAGAGCCTGAACGAGTACGACTAGAAAAAGGTGCATCCAATTTACTGTCACGCAAAGTGTGCACCAGCCATTTTGGCATACGTCTAGCCTGCTCATTTTCAACCCTTTCCTCATCAAGTACATCATGTACATCTGCATCAGTAATAGGCTGATCTGTAACATTTTTAGAAACCCCCATAGGCTGTACATTTGCCTCATTGGAAATTACATTCCTATTTCCACCACTGTAAAGAGGCAACAAAGTGTCATAAATGTCCTATGAGCTTACATTACTGTCTCTAGTACATCATAGCAAGGGCTGAACAGAATCTTCCACAAACACTACATCCCGTGAAACCACAATACGCTTTGTTTGCGGATGATATAATCTGTAACCTTTGCTTTCAGCACTATAACCAACAAAAATACATTTGACAGCCTTATCATCCAATTTTCTGCGCTGTGTTTGTGGCACCAAAGCATATTCCAAACAGCCAAAAACACGCATGTGCTCAATAGAAGGCTTTCTATCATGCCATGCTTCATATGGAGTAATAGACTGCAAAGATTTCGTAGGACACCTGTTAAGTACATAAGTGGCACTCATGATGGCCTCAAGCCAAAAAGAATGCGGCAAAGCTTGACTTTTGACCATACATCGTGCCATTTCCGTTAGTGACCTGTTTTTCCTTTTAGCAACACCATTTTGCTGAGGTGTATAAGACAATGTACATTTGTGTTTTATCCCACGACTAGCCCAAAATGCATTAAATTCATGAGACATATACTCCCCCCCTCGATTGGAACGGAGGGTGCCCATAGTACATTTCGAGACATTTTTAGGCATAGCCAAAAATTGTCCGAAGCACATAAAAACTTCGGACTTCGCTTTAAGTGGAAATACCCATGCATGCCTGGAGTAATCATCAATGAAAGTCATGAAGTACAGGTAATTGCCCAAGGATGGAGTTTGCATGGGCCCACAAACATCACTATGCACAAGCTGCAACCTGCATGTGGCCCGGACTGAACCATCCTTTGGAAACTTAGAACGTTGCATCTTACCCAAAATACAGCCTTCACAAACATGTTTGACAGGTGCTTTAAGAGGCGGCAAAGAAGCAACCATATCAGATTTCTGCAAATGCAGCAAACTGGCAAAATTCAGATGACCAAAACGTGCATGTCAAAGTTTTGCATCTGAAATAGCCCTTGAATCTGCAACAACATTTGCAAAATATTGTCCACACTTGTCATACAAAATGAGCTTATACAGCCCACGACACAAAAGGCCAGATGCAACAATTTCATCACCAAAACTGAGATCATAAACACTACATCTGTCATCCACAAATTTGACCACAAGTCCAAGTCTAGCAAGTGCGGATACAGATAAGAGATTCTTCTTGATCCCAGGTACATAAAGTGCATCAACAAGTGTGAAGGAACTTCCATTTGCAGCAGTAAGCACAATCTTTCCAACTCCCTGAACCGGATAAGAGGCATTGTTGGCACAAGTGACTGAATTCCCATGAGGGACAGACTCGAGAGAGGTAAACAATTCACGATGTGAGGTAATGTGCTTTGTAGCACCACTATCAAAATACCACACATGTGAATCTGCAGCAACTGACAAGCATGCATCATGGACAACAGGATTGTAAGTGCACTCTACGCTAAAAGCCCATTCTGCATCAACATCAGCATCACAGTCTCCTTTCACAGAAGACTCAACAATGGCTACATTTGTAGTGGAACCAGCATTTGCAGTGGAACCACCGTCTTTCTTCTTAGCCTTTTTGGCCTTCAACTTAGGACACGACTTGATCAAGTGATCATTAACTTTACAATAATGACAATGCATCTTCTTTTTACCCTTATCACCAGAATTTCCAGACGAATTGCTACCAGCAGAAGCATTAGGAACAAAAGTTTTGCCACTCGCAGCAGAACCATAAGAAGTGGTTGCATTGCTATTACCACCCTTTCTTTGAGAAGCAAAAAAAGCATGTTCAACTACACGCTGTCTAGTCCTATTTTTCCTGGAAAGTGACTCTTGCAACAGCAATGTGCATAATGCATCAAACTTGACAACTTCTGGATTTCCTTGGGTCATAAGTCTCCAAGTACTAGCAAAAGTCTGGTAAGAATCTGGTAGGGCATCAAGAACAGTTTGGACAAGGGAACTATCTGAAATGACTTCACCTTTAGAAATAAGTTGCTCATTGATATCCTTGCACCAGCAAGAAAAGTGTCCATATCATCTTCCTCATGCATAATCTTCGACTCCAGCTCTTTACTCAGCAAAGCAATTTTAGCCTCATTGCAACTTGCTAAAGACCAACCAAAATATCCCAAGCCTGTTTTGCAGATTTTGTTGAACGAATGTGAGGAACAATGGTGCGCTTCATAGACAACGCAATCAATGCATGAGCCTGCACATCCTTTACATCCCAACGAGCTTGTTTTACCATAGGCAAAACAACTCTAATAGCAACAATCCTTGAAGCAAGACCTGCAACATCCTCAACATCGCCTACATCCTCATAAACAGGACATACATCAATGCCCTGCACAATATTCCAAACGCCCTTCGACACAAGAACATATTGCATCATATAAGCCCACATAGGGTAGTTGTCCCCATCCAACCTGTCCTCAGCAGCAAACATCTTGAACACATCTATGTTCTTGTCAACCATGGTGAATCCTGCACCTGATGTGAAAACTGCCCGAAAATAGGAGAAGAGCGGGAACAACACGTGCTATATAGCGTAAACCATAGAAGACTATGAGTCACCTGTTATGCAGAAAACGGCACTGACAGAAATTCTGCACAAAATGACAAAATAGCCTATGTAGTACTATCTGTAGTGGATACGGTGGCCGAAATAAGCCCGAATAAAAAATTTGAGCAGACTGAGCTATTCGAGCTCTCCCAAAATTTTTGTCGACCTGCGAACGCTTGCCAAAGCTCACTGAAATCGAAGAAAGTGAGCAGGCGTGTGATGGAGCAGCTGGCGACTAAGCTCGGGAGGACGCAACCTGCTCTGATACCAATTGTTGGAATTAGGGTTGCAAAGAAATGCACACAGCTTGGAGAAGATGAAGGAAGCTCAAGGCACACAATAGAGAATATGTTACTTGATGTGCAATGGAAAGATAGATAGCCCTAGAATGAGGGGCGTATATACAATGCTCGGGGGAAAACCCTCCTAAAGAGGGAAAAAAACGCCTCGACGGTCCTAGTGTGTTCACACACATCACTACCAAATGTATATGGTAACAATATCTGATCATGTGCTAACCATGGCGAACATGAGACTGCCAATTGCCAAAGAATATGGCACCTTTTTCATCTCTACCTTTTCAGCATCCCATTTGGGAAAATCATTCTTGCTAATTTTTACATATGCATCTTTAAGGTACTCAATGTTTTTACCCCTTGCATGTTAAAACGTGGCAAGACCTTGTGAATATACTCTTCCTATGATAGTTCAAGTATTCCCGCTTACAATCTCTCTTGATACGCATACCAAGAAAATGATGTACATCACCAAATTCTTTCATGGAAAACTTCTTGCTTAAGGCATCCTTGAGAAGTGCAATCTCATCTTTGGACTTCCTAGCTATAAGCATATCATCCACATACAAGATTAGAATGATGAAGGAAACATCATTCAACCTCCTTGTGTATAAACAATGATCCTCTTGGCTCCGTACATAACCTTGGGATTGAATGTACTTATCAAACTTGATGTGCCATTGCCTTGAACCTTGCTTTAGACCATACAAAGATTTCTTGAGTCTACACACCAATTCTTTCCTTGTTGGATTCTCAGGTTTAATCTCAAAACCTTCTGGCTGCTTCATGTGGACATCTTCTTCAAGATCCCCGTCAAGAAACGTCTTCTTCTTCAAGATCCCCGTGAACAAATGTCGTCTTCCATATCCTCAATGGCTACTAAACCAAGCACGAGATATAGTGTATTCATCTTGACTACTGGAGAAAAATCTCGTCAAAATCTATGCCTTTATTCTGCTTGAAGCCTTTAGCAACCAATCTAGCCTTATACTTAGGCTTGGGATCTTTTGCCGTGTACTTCTTCTTGTACACCCATTTGCAAGGCAATGCCTATTTACCCTCTGGTAACTCTATCAATTCCCAAGTTTCATTGGCTAAAAGCAAGTTATACGCAGATTGCATAGCCTTCTCCCATGTCACGCTATCTTCCATTTGAATATCTTGTTTATAATAAGTGGGATCATTGCAGTCAGTGCGACTAACACATAGTCCAATCTTGGCTCAAACCGCTCAGGGCCACGAGATACATGGGTAGATCTCCTCACTACCCATCTGCTGGATTCTGCTCTCTCTAGAGCACTACTAATGGTAGGAACTTCACCACTAGACTGAGTCTGTTTTCCCAAATTTGTGGAGGTTACATCCTCAAATTTGACTTTCGAATATTCAAACTCTTTAACAATTATCAATGCATTTTATACTCCTTGAATATCACTTGTGAGATGCAAATAACCTTTCTAGATTTTGGGTGCCAGAGATGATATCCCATCTCTCCATCTGCACCATAACCAATGAAGATGCACTTGTGTGACTTGGGAACTAGCTTCTTGCAAAGGTCTTTGGGAATGTGTGAGAATGCTTCACACCCAAACACACATAATCTATCATAAGTTGGCTTCTTGCCAGTCCACATCTCCTACGGAATCTTTAAATTTAACAGAGTACTAGACAATTTCTTGATGATGTGTACAACTATCATGACATCCTCTCCCCAAATTTCAAGAGGTAGATTCGCCATAGATAACATGGCTATGACTCTTTTTTGAATCGTGTGATTTATATGCTTAGCAATTTTGAGATGGTGTGTAAGGTGTAGTATATTGTCGCGAATCCCTTGTTTGCCACATAAATTCTTGAACTCTATGGAGACATACACTCCACCATTGTCAATTTGTAAAGCGTTTAGATTTCTACCAAATTGGTTCTCAAACATGGTTAAGAATTTCTCGAATGTAGCGAACACTTTGTCTTTCCCCTTCAAGACGTAGACCCACACCTTTGGAGTAGAGTCATCTATGAATGTTATTAAATACACTGCTCTCCCTAGAGATTTGTGTGTCATAGGCCCACTTAAATTGCTACATGAATCAAATCTAGAGGGTTTTCCTACTCTTGATGTAATGGCGAGGAAGTTTGTCTAGTTTTCTTGTCATAGATGCAATGCTCACATAAATTGAAATAAAAAAAAGTTCAACACATGTAAGTAGACCAAACGTTGAAGGATTTTCATTCCTTTTTGGCTCATCTAGCCTAGCGGCTATGCCGCAACTCAGTAGAAGGCTGCTCAGCTATATAATTAGAACTCGCTTTAATTGAAGAGAGATATAAAGATTACAATGAACCAAATTTGTAACCTTTTATGACAACCAAATTTTTTTTGTGCACCATCTAATAACCATTGCAAAAAATAGTAGTATATCCTAGAGCATCAAGCTGACCAACTGACACCCAACTCTTAGTCAATTTAGGAACATGTCTCACTCCACGAAGCATAAAATTACTTCCATTTGTCATGCATAACTTGACATCTCCATACCGCACATATCAAGCTGATAGGATCCTCCAAGCTTGACTAAACCATGCATAGCAGTATATGTGAAAAATCATTCCCTATGGGGAGTAACATGGAAACTTCCACCTGAATCAATGATCCAATTTTGCGCATAACACTCGTCAAGAGCCAATAATGCATGTGGACTCAAATCAAAAGGGAAAACAAGAACATCTAACGGTTGCTACAATTAGGAACTTTTGGAGGTGGATATCCAACCACATTGTTCTCCACTATCTTTACATTTCTCTTTGGAGCGTCATACTTCACAATAGCTTTGCCCTTTTCACACTGTAAAACATGGCAATCTATCTTTAAATGGACTTTCTTACCACAATGATAGAATTCTACATTTGTGAGGTCACGACCTCGAGTCTTGCTATAATTGTGGTGATCCTTACGATCATGTGAATGATCGTGGCCGCGACTATGTCCACCTCTTTGCCTATGAAAATTATGGACACTTGCCATATATGCATCCCCACTCCCATTGCTATCGAAAGACTTACGTCTAATCTCCTCAGTGAGCAATGCACTAGGAACATCATTGAATGCCAGTTTATCACTTGGGGTGGAGTTACTAATTTCAGCAGTGAACGTATCCCAAGAAGAAGGCAAAGAGCATAGCAAGAAAATGGCCTTCATTTCATCATCAAAATTCACCCCTTTTGATGTGATCTAAGAAAAGATGCTATCGAACTCATTCAAGTGTGCGGTGACACTGCTACTTTCTTGCATATTCAAACGCATAAGTTTCTTCATCAAGAAAACTTTGTTAGAAGCCATTTTTCCATCCCAAGCTTCACATAGAGACTCCCAAAGCTCTCATGCTGTAGTCTTGTCCATAATCGTGAATGTTAACCCTCATGGCTCACGGACACCCTATCACCTACGACAGACGTTGTAACCTACGGCGGACATTGTATTATTTATTTGGTAGAGTCAGGTACCGGGCTTGTCGGTCCAATAGGAAAAGGGTAAGAGTGATCGCCGATGAGAGGCGCACTCTAACTGGAACATTCAAGGGATTAGTTGGCTAAGCATGGGTGCCCAAGTTTGAATGGGGCGAGCTCATATAAAAGTCAACTAAACCTAAAATTCACTCATTCTCTCATTTGTGCAATTGAAGAGTGCTCTTGCTCCATCTCCTTCTTCTTCATCATCATCTCTTTGTGTGTGTGTGTGTGTGTGAGAGAGAGAGAGAGTGAGAGAGGGAGAGAGAGGGAGTGTGTGGGCGATCGACCATTACGAAGGCACGACGGCGGTGAAGCGGTTGAGCGCGGCGTAGCAGCGTCTCTTTCTTCTTTGCGGCGAGGAATCCTCCACGAAGCAAGCGTAGAGCGGTGAGTGACACACCATCTCCTTCTTTGAGCTTACTAGTTTAGGCTTGTTGTGTGCTTGGAGCCATTTGTGGCTCGCACACGGTGTATCGGCAAGTTCCTTGCATTGACACGTGCGACATACGCGCACATTTTTGGCGCCGTTGCCGAGGTGTGCCATACATGAAGCTCAAGTAGCACTCTGTGCTTCTCCGTGGTGCAATTTCTATTGTAGGAAAGGGAAGGAAGGAGTGTGTGTGTGTTGAGAAGAGGGATTTCGTGTTATACTGTGTGTTTTTTTTTATTAATGGAGTTTTCAAAGGTTTTGTGTTTGTTCTTTGTGTATTAAGGTAGTTAGTTTTCTTTGTTAATAGAGATTTCAAAGGTTCTGTGTTTATTCTCTGTGTATTAAGGTAGTTAGTTTTCTGCGTACAGTAAGTAGGAAGTAGATTAGGGAGAGTTAATAGAGTGTGTTAGTGTGTAAGATTAGGTATATTAGTTAGAAGTAGGTAGATAGAGTGTGTGTGTGTGCTCTCGCGCAGGCCGCGACGACCTTATCCTTAAAAAAAAATAAAAAAATAAAAATAAAAATAAAAATTTAAAGGTAGGACCGGGATCGGGAATATCTCCCAGACCCAAGCCCAGACCCAAGCCCAAGCTCACGATTAGGCCTATGCCTCAGTCGCCTTTTAAAAAAACGAATTTTAGCTTCACACGTAGCTAAAAATTGATTTTTGAGGACCAACGGAACGTCAGATGCTCGAAAATTGTGCTGTAAAGCACACAACGACCCTCTAAGTGATACGCTTGTTTCGAACTATCACACACTTTAATTAAAAAAATCAAACATTAAAAAACATTCAAAAACCATCAAAAACAAGAAAAAATCAAGTAGAAAACGGGGTGCAAAACACCCACAAAACAAAGCAAGTAACCTTTGAGGGTACTTGCCGACCCTTGTAGGGCACCCAAAGCACATGTATCTACTCTCCGGTCGTGTGCTAGAGTCCGAACAACTAGCTAGTGTTCGATTTACGGGGGTACTCACTATCCTTCCACGCTAGGGTCTACGCCCTCGGCGGGGACCCAAGGTAGTGTAACCCAAGACCCAAATATAGCGGCTAGCGACTCTTCCTCTGACTACGATATTATGGAAGAGCATCTTACACAAAGCCCCTGGGGAACAAATGAAACCGTACCTAGCTGGGCCCAACAACCTGGAACTAGTGTTTTTAGCCGTTTGATGGAAACTTTTAGTAGAGCTACGCGCTCTGAACCTACGGCTAGTGAAGTAAACGAAGGGGGTGGGAAAGTAGAATCACCATTCACATCTCCTGTAGACCCCACACTCCCTCAGAGTGTCCACGTGGACATTCTACCTAACTCATTTAATGAGGGCCCTACCGAGCTACCACCTTCCAAAGTCGCCTCTAAGGTAGCGGTGACTAAAAGTCAAAACACGGGAAGCAACATTGCATCCACCTCACGGCAACCCTCTAGTACACCAAGTTTGGACGGGATATTTCTCAATGAAAATTGGGAATATGACCTACACACGGAGACTTTGACCGACCTATACATGGGCTACACATACCATGTGGGTTGGTTAGAAGTTGTACAATCCACATCTAGTGACACTAGTCTAGAGGAACAACAACACATGATCTGCAATGTCATCCATAGGATTATCCAGTCCGAGAGGCAAAATCCAGGAATAAACATACCTTCGACGGGTCCTATGCGATTTTTAGACACGGGCAAAGGGAAACAACCCACTCTATCACAAATGGAGACTCCCCCAGTGAGTCCCATCGATCCTCCATATGTTGTTTCTCCAGGGGTCTCAATGCAATCTGAGCCCACAAGTGATAGCTTTACTTTTCCAAGTCTAGCTCATCTTTCCCTGGAGGACACCACGGATACCATGCCTACCCCAATGATGGGCATGCCAAGAAACACACCATGGACCTCGTTTGTTAGTAAAGCACCGCTACATGGTAGCTCAATGCTTGTAATAGTACCTACAAGTGCGTACCAATCATATGCACCTATGGGTCCACGTACTCATGTAGTCCCTACCCCTCCCATTGTTTCAACTACCTATGCTCCACAACCACAACACCCAAGTTCTTATTTCCATGGGACTATACCGGCTAGCATTAGCATGTCAGATCCGACGTCTGCTATGCCTAGGGCCACTCATATGAACTATGGACCACCACATGGCACAACATCTTACCCAACGTGGAACCCAAGGGCTTCCTATGCGCCAAGCCCAATGCCAATACCTACTCCACATGTAGTCTTTGGAGCGCCTTCACCCACGGTGCCTGCTCACTTAGGTGACTTGGCAACATTTTCTCAAGCTATTGGTCGATCTATTACTGAGATATGCGTAACACGCCTGATAGAGAGCCTCTAGAAGTAAGGCAGTACAAATAGCCAAGATCACACAAAAATTTAGTGGAGACGAGGATGTGAGAAAGCATATAGAAGTGTTTGAACAAATATGCGATTCTCTAGGAGAACACAATGACCTACATAAGAGCAATGCTTTAAGCCTAACCTTAAGTGGAAAGGCTGGGGATTGGTATAGAACCCTAAGGGTGGAAGAAAAAACGATTTACCCTACTCTTAGGAGACTGTTCTTAAAAGAATACATACGAGAGGGAGTACTTTGGGGTGTAGCCTCTCAGCTCCAGAAAGCCCAACGAGAGGAAGGAGAGTCGGTGAGAGACTTTATAAGTTGCTTGAAGCATTTGAATTCTCGTTGTAATCCAAATGAGCGCTTCAACAATAACCAATTTCTTGATAGATTCATTAGGGTATTACGACATGAGGATATCTACAATGGCCTAGTCATTAGAGGTATCACCACTTGGGAAGCAGTCACCACCAATGCGATCCAATTGGAGGATAATTTAATGATTCAAGGAGAAAGAGTGTCTGTTGAGTCTAAATCTATTAGCTCACAAGCATCAGGGCATCAGCCAATGACCCTAAAGCCTATTGCTAAGGAGCCAAAGATATCTGAGATGACTTTAGCAAATCTCACCAAGGCTATTCAAGAGAGTCTTAGAGACAATCGTGCTCCGCAAAACAATCATATGTATCCAAGAAGGGAGCAACAATGGTGCTCAGTATGCTATGGACCACATAGTACCAGTGAATGCCCTACTTTTAGAGTAAAATTCAATGGGAACTGCAATGCTTGTGGGAGGTATGGTCATCAAGCTAAGGATTGCATAGTATTTAAGCGTGCGATGGCCAATAGACCAACCTTAGCATGGACAGACACACCTCGAGTGCCTGCCTTGATGCCGGCCCCACCTCTTGAACAAACATCACAACACATGGTCCCTAGGGCCCAAAATGTTGTTCAAACAACACCTTTACCACCTCCAGTGCTAGGACCGCAACCACCACATCCGAGAATCACTTCTATGAATCAAGTGGGTTGTGAGTCATCTATTTCTTGTTTGGAAGGCTATGAGGAAGATATAGATCCTAATATCGCCAATGGGATGGATGTGCTTGAAGAAAGTCCACAATACTACATGGAGGACTATTGGGGACAAGTCAAACCTGTATATCAAGTAGCTGCTCTTGCGGCAAGAGGCCAAAATATTAATTACACCGCTAAGAGACCACCTCTTCAATGCTATGAGTGTGGAGGTCCACATCGTGTAGCCGAGTGTCCTATTAGGTTACAAAAGAATGCCACACTTATGCAAACCAATCAAGCAAGCACGTCTACAATGCCGATACTCATGTGTAATCGATGTGGCATAGATCATTTGATTGCCCAATGTCCAAATAATCCAAATGCACCGAAGATCACGCCATTAAACTTGATTGAAGTTACCGAGGAGCCATCACCAAGTACACCCGCGGTACCAGTAAACGTACTCGCACGATGGATGCTCCAAAAACAAAATGCATCAATTGCCCAATCTCAGAAAAAGAAGAAAACACGAAGAAAGAGATCGCAAAAAGCAGCGAAGCCAGACCCCAGTTCAGACCCCAGTTCAAAGACCAACATAGGGACTGGTGACGACCTCGTATATATGAACGACGTTGAAGAAGATTCTGATTCAGGTGAAACCATGGAGACCTAAACGACCACTAACATAGAAACCAACAAGGAAGATCTTCATGAGCCACAATGGACAGGATCCAAAAAAAAGATATGAACTTACCCAAACCCTACAGAGGAGATTGAGCGAGTTAAGCAATTAAGGAGTTTGGTAGAAGATACCCAAAGGGATCTAGAACCATCACCTAGGAAGATCCAGATTACAGACATCATGTTCCCTACGCAACAACAACCTCACCAATTCCATAGACCCTTGGACATAGCTAGTGTCATCCAAGAAGAAAGTGACTTAAAGTCATGGGAAAGTGGGCGTACTCACTTCTTGATGGAAAGAATGTTTACAGAGGGACTACCTGATCCTATCGAAGAAATGGAGATCCCATCTTCCCCACTTTGTCAGGAGTTTTTTGGAGCAAGGAATTGTGCATATGTACATATCCATGCATGGTGCATTGAATAAAGGATTGCCCATTTTCCAGAGCCAGGTGGTTATGTGGGGCCCACATGTGTACAGGTAGGACAGCATGTACATAGTGCATCGATTTTCACTATTACCAGTACCATTGTGTTTTTTCTACAATAATGAGGAGCTGGTAGTGCGTAAAACTTCTTGAGGAAGCTATCTGCGGGCCGACGACATGAGGTAAGCAGGTGCGTCAGATGGCATCTAGTGGCGTCAGGAGGCCGAATGGGGTCAGTACATGCACACGGAGAAGTACGGACACGACGTGGGTGTTTTCTTGTGATACTTATGCAGAAAGGTCATCATGAGGACCATATTTTGGGGCCACTTCACATGGTGGTGAGACGCATTATTGGGAAAAGCTGAGTGACAGGTGTGCGCATGATGCAAAAAGGTGACAACTATGCACTGCGAGGTCAGTTTTTGGCCTGTTCGGGGTCCGTTTGAGGTGATCTAAAAGGCCAAGGGTGCCCAACTAATAAAGCTAAGTGTGGGAACCGAAAAAACAGAGAGAAGACCAGAAAAAACGTGGAGAAGAGAGGAGGAACAGCCGCAGGTGTGTTTTTGCTCATTTTGGAGCCTGTTTTGGCCGTAAACTGCTCATCCGAGGTCGGATTTGAGCACTTTGACATTGTAGACTGGGGTTTTGGGCCGTTCCGGACGCGATGGCGCTGTCCATTTTGCAAAATTCCTCCCTCTTTTTCTGCTGTTTTGGTTGTGTAAGTTTCTTCTATGAGCGAAGTTTCTGCTCCAGTTTGTGATTGTATCTGACTTATTTCACCCATACTGTGTGAGCTATTTGCCCCATTGGTGTTGGCCCAAGCTCATTTGTATCTAAACATCAGAAATTCTTCTCTTTTGAGCTGAGTTTTTTGGGTGTGTGTGTGTGTGTGTGTGTGTGTGTGTGTGTGTGTATGTGTGTGTGTGTGTGTCTGTGTGGAGTGGGCAAGTGAATAGTCTCTCTCCTCTCACTCCAGAGGTGTGTTCCCTGTCTCGGCCAGGTTTGTTGTGTAAGCCGAGTGGTGCCCCATAGTGTGTGTGTGTATGTTCCCAAGAGTGTGTGTCGGGTCGTTATAGAGGCGTTGTGTGTGTTTTCATCCCGCTCACATTCTTTTGGTGCCCCCACGGAGGATCTTCTTCGAGTACCTTCTGCTTCGAGCTTCGAGCTTCGAGATTACAGGTTGCAGATTGCAGATTACAGGTTACAGGTTACAGGTTACACGGACAGGTACAGGTACAGGTGATGCACAGAGGTACAGGTAGCTGGAGTACAGTGATATACTAGCAGTGATGTCACTTGCAGTTGTTGTGGGTATGCATCCCTTGGCGCCTATTTGAGCGCATTGTCTGCTGGATTGTACGTTACTTGTGGAAACTGCCATTGTACGCATTTGTGGAGCCATACTTGGTTGTATTTGGCAGTCCCAGCCATTTCTGAGACTTGGTCTGGAAGATAGTCATTTCTGAGACTTGACTATATGCGATTTGCATTAGCCTTCGTGTGAGGGTCGATAGCGTGAGGTTTTTATTGAGCTGGGGGATTCTCAAATGTGGAGATCCTTTCGGTGATACAGGTAGCTGGAGCAGCCTTTTTGTGACCTCGCCATAGGCTATGTACTAGTGATTCCTATTTGATGCTCGGGTTCTATTGTTGATAGTTTATGCATACATATACAGTCTATATTTTGAGTTCTCACTGCTCTACTTCTGGGGAAACTCTGCCAAAATGTTTCCAAGTTAGGATGGCTAGTTTTTTGGTCTTGTGAGCCATTTATGCTGTTATGCTGCTGAAATTTTGGCAAAATCAGAGGATAAGACAGGTGTGCTTTCTTGGGAGCTTCATGGTTGGCTTTAATGGATGATCAAAATGGCCCTCAATTCACTCCTTTTCATTTAACTCAAAGAATCCAGAGAAATGTTCATGTGTCCAGGAAGATTTTTTTCCAACAGCGCATAGTCTTTATGTTCGGGCCAAGAAGATTACGAGAGATCTTGGACTGTCCTTTTCCTGTTGTAATTCCGATGATCAACTATGAAAACTCATTTGATGTGCATGTGTTTGTCCTTATCTAAAGTTGAGCTCCATTGAAGTTTCTGGGGATTGGGTAGTCAAAAGTTTTGGGTTCTTTCACGTGTGTTCAAAGGGGTTCTCAAAGCATTGTAACTTGGGTAGCCATGGCTTTCTCTTATCCGGAGTTTCATGGAAGAAGTGATGAAGATGTGGAGGAATTTCTGGAAAACATGGAGGTTGCCTGCATTAGCAACCAGATTCATGAACCGGCGCAAATGTTACGTCTTCTCCAAATTTGTTTGAAGAGTGATGCACGAGCTTGGTCCAAAGCATTTGAAGAGGAGTTGCGTATGGCTGATCCACCTATAAGATTGAGTTGGGACAATCTAAGGCATGGATTGGAAGTGGAGTTTGTGAAGATAGAAGACCCTGACAAAGTGTGGCAAGAAGTACAGGCTTTAGTGCAAAAGAAAGGTGAGCCAGTAGATGCGTATATACGAAAGTTTTCGTTGGCATGGGAGTGGATGTGCAAGGCTTTAGCACCACAGGTACCCCCGCCTGACATGATGAAGAAGGACAGGTTCTTGGCTGGTCTTTGGGAGAATATACGTTGGAGAGTGGAGCTAAAGAAGCCTAGGACATATGAGGATGCACTAGAGGTAGCAAGGAACAAAGAGTGGAAGCTGAGGAAAATGAGCCACTTAGGGGTGGAGTCTTTGCCAATGAGGTCTGAATTTCAGCCTACAGAGTCTTTACAAGGGCGCATGTCAGTGGTTCATCATGAACCAGTGGTTCCTATGACTACTCAGGTTATGCCAACAGTGGTCACTATAGCAGTGCAAGATGATGGGCTAAGGCAAGACATGAGGCAAATGGTAGATTTGATGAAGAATCTCAGCCTAAACATGCTAGGTCAACTGGGAAATAATCGAGGTCGAGGGAGGTTTGCAAATCAGCCAGGAGGTGAAGAAAGGCCTAGGAATGGTGTTGGACAAAGCAATGGTAGGTTTTGGAGGCAGACGCCCACATGTTATAATTGTGGAGAGTTGGGTCACATCAGCCCGCAATGTGATAAGCCACCAAGGATGGGGGGAGACATGTATCCATTGCCAAGACAGGTGCTAACTAGGTCAAATGATTATGGCATCGAAATTAAGGGAGACGAAGGAACCAGTGGACTGACCCAGGAGGAAAAGGGAAAGACAAAAGTGCTAAGTGTAGTCACCTTGGAGAAAGCATCAAAGCTAGAGGATACATTAGTGATGCCTATTGGGAAGAGTACCACAGAGGATAAGGAAGGAAGAAGTGCCCCAGGTCCTAGTAAGAAGAAAGGAAAGAGCCATGAAGGTGAGGATGTCAAGGCCAAGAGGAAAAGGAGAGCTCGTCGAAAGTTTCATGTTTCAGATTTTCCACTAGGGGATGGGTAATTAAGCTATGACTTGAAGGAGGATCTGACGAGCAGGAAGGCAGATGTTACTTTTGGGCAGCTTATAGAGATGGTGCCTAAGCTAAAGTGACAGTGGAAGAGGATGGTTAACCCAATGGAGAAAGAGCCAGAGAGAGGTTCAGTGAAGGTGTTGGCAATGGATGAGCTACTAGACATTTGTCCAATAGTAGATGTGTGGCATAAAAGGAAAAATTTGGGACAAGGTTATGTGGATGGCGGAGCCCAAATATGTGTCATAACACACTCATGCGTTGAGAAGATGGGTCTCACAGTGGCTAGGGTGTCAGGGTTTCGGATCAGATTGGCAAACCATCAAAAAGTAAAATGCTTGGGTGTTGTAAAGAGCTTAGAAGTGGAGGCATATGATGCAAAGGCAGTGGTTGATTTTCATGTGATGCCAGTAGGGTTGGGAGCATATCCTATTATACTGGGCAGACCATGGTTACGTGCAGTGGGAGCTGTTCAAGATTGGCGACATGGTACGATTAGCCTCTATGGAAAGACAGGTACCAAGAAGCTTTATAATATGGCCACAAGGAAACGATTAGAGGAGCTTTATGAAGATGAGGATGAGTCTAGTGATGAAGACTATTCCAAAGTGACAGATGAGGACAGTGATAACACTACTAGCAGTGATGAGGATACTGATGTTGCATTTCTTTTGATGGATAAAGAAATACAGGAGTCTGGTTTAGTTGCATTTGCGAATGAAGTTGAAGATGAAGGTGCAGGGCCTTATGAAGTGATTGAAGAGCTGATGCAAACCAAGGTTGAGTTGTCAAAGAAGCTGGAATTGATGACACAAATGATCAGTGGAGACCTCTCAGCTATGGAGAAGGAGATATATTTGCACATGTCTGTCTATGCCAAAGTAATTGATGGTTTTCTTGATGCAAAGTTGATATATGGCATCTCTACGGGTTTTCCTTGGGAACCAGGTGGAACCTTGATTAAGATTTTGATGCAGGGAAGGCAAAGTGTTTTTGTTTGGGATCCAGGTGGAATGAGCTTCTACTAGTGTTGCTTCTGCTGAGCATGAATGCTCTAGCAGGCTAGGGGATGGGCAAATTATGTCAGGAGTTTTTTGGAGCAAGGAATTGTGCATATGTACATATCCATGCATGGTGCATCGAATAAAGGATTGCCCATTTTCCAGAGCCAGGTGGTTATGTGGGGCCCACATGTGTACAGGTAGGACAGCATGTACATAGTGCATCGATTTTCACTATTACCAGTATCAGTGTGTTTTTTCTACAATAATGAGGAGCTGGTAGTGCGTAAAACTTCTTGAGGAAGCTATCTGGGGGCCGACGACATGAGGTAAGCAGGTGCGTCAGATGGCATCTAGTGGCGTCAGGAGGCCGAATGGGGTCAGTACTTGCACGCGGAGAAGTACGGACACGACGTGGGTGTTTTCTTGTGATACTTATGCAGAAAGGTCATCATGAGGACCATATTTTGGGGCCACTTCACGTGGTGGCGAGACGCATTATTGGAAAAAGCTGAGTGACAGGTGTGCGCATGATGCAAAAAGGTGACAACTATGCACTGCGAGGTCAGTTTTTGGCCTGTTCGGGGTCTGTTTGAGGTGATCTAAAAGTCCAAGGGTGCCCAACTAATAAATCTAAGTGTGGGAACCCAAAAAACAGAGAGAAGACCAGAAAAAACGTGGAGAAGAGAGGAGGAACAGCCGCAGGTGTGTTTTTGCTCATTTTGGAGCCTGTTTTGGCCGTAAACTGCTCATCCGAGGTCGGATTTGAGCACTTTGACATTGTAGACTGGGGTTTTGGGCCGTTCCGGACGCGATGGCGCTGTCCATTTTGCAAAATTCCTCCCTCTTTTTCTGCTGTTTTGGTTGTGTAAGTTTCTCCTATGAGCGAAGTTTCTGCTCCAGTTTGTGATTGTATCTGGCTTATTTTACCCATACTGTGTGAGCTATTTGCCCCATTGGTGTTGGCCCAAGCTCATTTGTATCTAAACATCAGAAATTCTTCTCTTTTGAGCTGAGTTTTTTGGGTGTGTGTGTGTGTGTGTGTGTGTGTGTCTGTGTGGAGTGGGCAAGTGGATAGTCTCTCTCCTCTCACTCCAGAGGTGTGTTCCCTGTCTCGGCCAGGTGTGTTGTGTAAGCCGAGTGGTGCCCCATAGTGTGTGTGTGTGTATCTTCCCAAGAGTGTGTGTCGGGTCGTTATAGAGGCGTTGTGTGTGTTTTCATCCCGCTCACAACATCAAGGGACTCAAGGCCAAAAGGTAAATTGATGGATTTCATGTCTTCAGAAGTTAGAACCACCATCATGTCCAAACTATATAAAGACCCCGAGCTAGTCTCAACCCTTCGAGCCTTCCTCAATGGAGAACTGAAGTTTTGGCTACCACAATTTGCATAGATGGATGGAGCTGGGGAGATGCCAATAGAGGAGGAATACATAGATCCACAACCAAATCTAGATGAGAACCTTGTTATAGAAATACCTGTTAACAAGTTGGGACAATACTTTGAGGGTGATGAATCCAATGCGACCATACCAATTACTACTAAGGGATTAACTCTGAAGGGAATCCTTGATGGTGGCGCTGGGGTTAGCATTGTGACTAAAAATTGCTGGGAAACTATGGAAAGACCTCACCTTGTGCCCACAACCATAGTAGTGAAGATGGCCAATGGGTCTATTGTTAAACCTATTGGGATGCTAGAAGATCTCAAGATCAAGGTCTTTGGACATAAAATAAGAGTTACCTTCATTGTTATGGATTTCTCCAAGCACACTATGGCATCAGAGATGATCTTAGGAAGTCCTTTTATGAGGGAAGCAAAAATGGTGCATGACTGGTCCAAAAACCATGTCTACCTGCAGTTCCAAGATTCTGTCATTCGAGTGGATCTTGTTACTGGTCGAGCACATCCTCTAGGAAGCAGGTTTATAATCGATCATAGATCTGAAACCACAGTTCACTCGGCCCCATTGCAATATTGTTACACGTGTAAAGCGGACACTGATGTTGGGGAAGATTCTCCTTATATGGATGTACTACCTAGGATGACCGAGTCGGTCAATGTGGATTGGGTCCACCTAGCAGCAACCATAGACACTTGGGGAAATAGGGGGATGACCTGGGTAACACCTGAGGGGGGTGAAATGCCAGTACCCTTAAATATGCTACAAGCAATGCATATAGATTCTGACAAGACTCATCCTAATATAACAAAGAAAACATACAAGTGGGTCCCTAAAACTTCTTTAGCGACCATGGCTGATGCTAAAAAACAAAATCCTAGTAAGAAACGTCCCACTCGCTCCAAGAAATGTAAGGAAACGTGGCGTTGGATTCCTAAACGACTATTGGAAGCCCAAGGCTACTATCAAGGAAATGATCAAATTTGGGTGCCAAAACGTAGATTGTGTTCTTACCTGTCACCTGACCCATGCGAGCCCAATCCCGTAGCTCCAAAACAAATTGACAATTGCGGAAAGAAAAAAATCACAGAATGCTATACACTCGCTCCAGAGCTAGTTTGGGTACCGAAGAAAGAACAATTTGTTCCACCTAGCTCAGGAAGGGGGGAGTCCCATGAAGCTTCTAGCTCCTCATGTAATGCATCCATAGAGGTAAAAGCTTCTTCACAGCCTCCACCTACAATAGTGGATCTCCATAAAGTTACAAAGGAATCCACACCTCCCAGTGTTCAAGAATCACCTGATGAACCACTTCAAGTTCGATCCCGAGAGAGTACCTTACCACCCTTGCAACTCGACGAGGCACCTAAGGTTATAGAAAACTACTTGCAAAATCCCCCACCTATTACCAACTAGAACAATTGGTTTCAAAGGGTGACGAGCTCATTTCAAACGGTATGATCTACCCAAGGAAGGGGGGAGTGTTTGCTGACAGTCATCATTCACTCATTCTCCTCTCAACCTTCCTCCGTGACCTCTCAATCTTTCAATCTTAGGGAATGTATATATAAAGCCTTATACTCATAAAAAAGAAAAAAATAATAAAGAGCAAGAGCGATTGGCAAAAAGTATGCACAACAAAAGTCAAACATTGACCAGACCTACACATTCACATTCGGTACACTGAAACAGAAACCTATGTCATTAAACACCTTTGATCCTCATCACTCGAGTGATGGAGGGTAGGTAGAATTAGTACGATAGGAGTGTTTCTGTTTTAGAGTTGAGTGATTAGCAAAGTTCCTTTTTCCCACTGATGTGCCTCCTAGAGGTATTCTTTGTGTTTCCTAGTGTGTACAGGAAAGTGTTGCTGTGGTTAGGATTTGGACCTTCATGGAATCTTTCTCTTGTTCACACTTCAAATCAAGCGCGACCATCAACACAAACACGTGTTTCTTGTCCATTAGCATTGCCCCTTATCTTTTTGCATCCATGTTTGTCTGCTTTGATTGTGATTGGTAGCATAATATTCAGCACATTTTCTTAGTAATTCAATGTTATTTTTTGTCATAATCACTTGTCTAGGTTTGAAAATCAAGCAGCCCGACTAAGCTAGTTTGACCAAGTTAGGTGTTAGAGATCTTCTCTTAATACCATGGGGAATGCCTTCCTAGTAATCAATGGTTACTTAGGTTCTTAATCTGATTTAGGCAGCATTGTGTGAAATGTACTAGGGCTCTCTAGTGGGCTTGACCCTATTGACCTTTCGCTTAAGTATTATAAAGGGAGTTTACTAGTGTGATGAGCCTGGGGAGGTGTATCAGTGTTATATGACCCCCCAAAAGTTACAAAATTAAAATGTTGAAAACGAACAAATAAAAACAAATCAAAGTGCCACAATGTAACATCTTACGCTGGAAGAGAAATCTTAGCTTTATTTGGTACTTCACTCACATGTATCGCCTATGGTACTAGAGCCCTAGAGGTTCCCAGTGTGGGCGCTTTTCCTTGAAAAGCAAAAAACCCAAGGTGTACAAAATAAGCACACACATCTAAATTGAATCACTGTGAAAAGACTTTGGGGGGTCAAAGAAAAGGGTAATCAATTAGGCGATGATTTCATGAGAAATTCCTTTTATCGTAGCTTAACTACAAGGTCTTCTAGGTATAGACTCTAGTCAGCCCTCGAACATGAAATAATTTGCTCTCGCGATTAAACAACTTAATTGACCAGAGAAAATGAAGAAGCTTTCCCATGGTATTAATAGTCGATCTCTAGTGCCTTTCTAACGTTAAATTAGCGACCCCAGACTTGTTTAATTTTTTACCTTTACATCTGTTTATGCATTTGATTATATTGCAATTTAATGTTTATTGCTAACAAATGGTTTAAAATTTTGTTACCAATCAATTTGTCTGCCTAAAACTGCATATGCTTTTTAATCGCTTATGAGAATGCAATTACTGTGCCAATGTTGTTTGATTTTGCAGTGACTGAAGAAGGCTAAGGACATTCATCTCAAATGCTCTTCCGCCTCGACGAACGAGCTTCAACTCAATAGCTTTCGAGGACGGAATCTACATCAGGAAGGGGGGCATGTTAACCCTCACGGCTCACGGACACCCTATCACCTACGACGGACGTTGTAACCTACAATGGACATTGTATTATTTATTGGTAGAGTCAGGTACCGGGCTTGTCGGTCCAATAGGAAAAGGGTAAGAGTGATCGCCGATGAGAGGCGCACTCGAACTGGAACATTCAAGGGATTAGTTGGCTAAGCATGGGAGCCCAAGTGTGAATGGGGCGAGCTCATATAAAAGTCAACTAAACCTAAAATTCACTCATTCTCTCATTTGTGCAATTGAAGAGTGCTCTTGCTCCATCTCCTTCTTCTTCTTCTTCATCTCTTTGTGTGTGTGTGTGTGTGTGTGTGTGTGTGAGAGAGAGAGAGAGAGAGAGAGAGAGAGTGAGAGAGGGAGAGAGAGGGATTGTGTGGGCGATCGACCATTACGAAAGCACGACGGCGGTGAAGCGGTTGAGCGCGGCGTAGCGGCGTCTCCTTCTTCTTCGCGGCGAGGAATCCTCCACGAAGCAAGCGTAGAGCGGTGAGTGACACACCATCGCCTTCTTTGAGCTTACTAGTTTAGGCTTGTTGTGTGCTTGGAGCCATTTGTGGCTCGCACACGGTGTATTAGCAAGTTCCTTGCATTGACATGTGCCACATACGCGCACAGTGAAGAATATGGTCTTGCCAAGATGTAATCTAATCGTGGCCATAGCATGGGAATCCAACTCTTCCCACTGATTTTCAGTGTAAGAATTCTCCCAACGTTCTTTCAATGGCACTACCAAGCCCTTGTTGACCAAGCCTATCGATCATATGTTACTTTCCAATTGTAAAGTTTGTGCCATCAAACTTCTTTATGTAGTAGTCCTTCTTTTCCAAAGCAATACTAGCAGCCGTAAATCAAGAGAATGTGATCAAAGATTTATGGCAAAATGTATGGGAAAATTTTGACAGAGTTTTCCCTAAAATAGGAGCAGAAACTCAAGAAAAAATGTAGCAAAATCACTAGCGGTCCGTAGTCAAGTGTACCAAGAATGCATATGGTCAAATCACGGGAAGATTTCAATAGAGTCTCTTCTCTATGTAGAGTAGAATCTCAAACCCGAGAGGACAACATCAATGCATAAACTAACAAAGTAACCACTTGGCATAAGACTGACATAAAAAACTATCGTGCGACTGTCAACTCGATGTCAAAAGCAAAACTGTATGTCCAAATACATAGCCTATGGCGAGGATAAAAAAAGAGGGGTGGGGTACTCTAGCAACTTGTATCATCGAAAGTGTCTCAACATTCGAGAACACCCCAGTTCAAGAAAACCTCACACAAATGACCCTCCAAAGGCTAAGCAGACTCAAGACTAGCCACAATCTGG
This sequence comes from Adiantum capillus-veneris, assembly GCF_014529385.1. NCBI lineage: Eukaryota > Viridiplantae > Streptophyta > Polypodiopsida > Polypodiales > Pteridaceae > Adiantum > Adiantum capillus-veneris. The sequence goes on along the minus strand of NC_140935.1, from coordinate 143,734,421 downwards.
AAAATGGCTCTTCTGGTCTCAAAAACGGTCGGGAAAACTGCCAAAAATCAAGCCAAATTGGCTCCATAGACAATGTACACAGGCCGTAACCGCAACTCAACATACATGAGTAATTGAGCACAAATAGGCACCAAAAAACTACTAACTACAGTAAACAAATCCCTGTGGGGATATCTGCTGTCAAAAGAGCTTAATGGCACTGTGTGTGGTCAAGACCATATGCATGTATCAACACATGACCATCCATAGAGAAACTGCCGCCAAAAAAGAGTGCCAAGAATACCTGAAAGTATGCATATCTGAAAACCCATAACACTAGTAAAACTCCACATGTAATGTCAATGCAGAATGCTACACCTCAATCGAAAAAAGTCTACGATTGGATCTCCAACGCTAACTCCACCTGTAGTGTCGATGCCAAATCTACGCCCACGAGCAGTGTGCTCAAGAAATTGAGTCTCTCTCGAGACTGCTAGCATAGAGAATAGCTGCTCTTTGTGTCCCACTAATTGAGCAAAAATATGTCTTGCACTGCAAATTCTAGACTCAAGAAAAATCCATAGGAATGTGCATCAATCTATCCTTAAAAGACATACATCCAATCCGTGTTTGTGTCTGAGAGTGGTGTCGATGCCCTAAAATTGATGTCGGAGATGAAGAGGATGATGTTGGAGTTGTCAAAGCAGATGATGAGAGTCAATGCCAAAACTAAGAGTATCTGAGATGGTGTTGATGTTGAAGAAATCAAAGGTGCACACACATACACTTTCTTTGTGTCGATGTCAAAGTCAAAGAAATAAAAGATGGAATCAAACAGCTTGATGTTGGAGAGTCCGGAGCTACTCTCTCTTTGGTAGTAGATCCTCTTTTGTCATGGAGAGAGAGAGAGAGAGAGAGAGAGAGAGAGAGAGAGAGAGAGAGAGAGAGAGAGAGAGAGAGAGATAGAGAGAGAGAGAGAGAGAGAGAGAGGGAGGGAGAGAGAGAGAGAGAGAATCACGTAGCTCACGCACAGGGCAAGTCGTCAACTCTAAAATGTATATTACTATTAGTGGCCCGTAATACAAGGCCACAATTTTGTACTAAAAATTGAATCAATGCAATATCAACTGCCTACACCAGTGCCAACAAAAGAGAACATACAAGATCCTAGCTTAATCAAACCCAATCAAATCTCATGTCAAGCTAACATGGGAGTCACCCCTCATGACTAAATTCCATGGGGTCTTTAATGAAGGTCTGGTCATGGTATCTATGGTAGAGACATGGGATGCAAGGTAGTTTGATTTTACTTGAGACTGTCTGAGTTTAACTTTTTTGTATCATTTACTATTTTTTGTGTCAAGTTTACTTATCATGCATTTTTTGCCACCATGGACACCATATGCGCACTGGAGGGTTGGATACGCCACAAGCCTTGCACGGTGCAACCCAAGTTCAATTCTAGCAAGGGGCCTCCATTGCCACATTTTTTGAGCCCTCCAATGTCCTCGAGATTCCTACACACAACCTTCCACCGTTGATCCCACCGCTCTCCCTCATTTATAACCCGTGGTGAGAGGAGCCACCCTATCATAATAAATCAATAAATTAAAAAACCATAATCATCCTAACATACCATAAATCTACAAATATAGGAAAAGAAAGTTGAGTAGATATACCACCAGTGTTAGAAATAGGCATGCAAGGAAACACACATAGCTTGGATAAGACAAAGGAACTTCAAGACACATAGCAAAGAGAGTATTACTTAGTGTGAAATGTAAAGATAAGTTAGCCCTAGAGTGATGGGCATATATAAAATGCACGGGGATAAAAACCTTCTAATGAGGGAAAAAATGCCCCGGTTGTCCTAAGTGTGTTCACACACATCACTACCACATGTATATGGTAACAAATCCCCCCTAGGAATGATGTAGTGAACAAGAGCTACCACATAGAGTATAGGGAAGTTCCATGCCCCAAGGCCAAGATTATCTACATAGAGTAGTAAGCCCAAAGCTTTGCAAAAATCTTTGAAATTCTCACAAGACAATGCCTTTGTGAGAAATGTTGGAATTAGGGTTGAAGAGAAACACACACAGCTTGGAGAAGACGAAGGAAGCTCAAGGCACACAATAGAGAGTGTATTCCTTAGTGTGCAATGGAAAGATTGATAGCCCTAGAGTGATGGGCGTATATATAATGCACGGGGGAAAAAACCTCCTAAAGAGGGAAAAAATGCCCCGGCGGTCCTAGTGTGTTCACACACATCACTACCACATGTATATGGTAACAAATCCCCCCTGGAGTGATGCGGTGAACGAGAGCTGGCACATGAGTAAAGGGAAGTGCCATGCCCTGAGGACAGGATCAGTCCACAAAGGGGAGTAAGCCCAAAGCTTTGCGGAAAGCTTCAAGCTTCTCATGAGACAATGCCTTTGTGAAAAGATCTGCAAGGTTGTCCTGTGTTGGCACATAAGCCAAGCTGATCTCTCCTGCTGAGAGCCTCTCCCTGACATAGTGGTAATGCACCTCAATGTGCTTTGTGCGAGCATGAAAAACTGGGTTCCTCGCAACTGCCAATGCGCTCTGACTGTCAGTGTAGATAGTGTTGGCAGTGTCCTGTCCAACACCCAAGTCAGCCATAAGGCGTCTCAGCCATACACACTCAACCGTAGCTGTGAAGACTGCCCTGTACTCAGCCTCACAACTCGAAGTGGCCACAGTAGGTTGCTTCTTGCTCAACCATGATATACATGAACTGCCAAGCATGAAACAAAAACCACTTGTGGACACTCGCGTGTCAAAACAACCAGCCCAATCTGAGTCCGAAAAAGCATGTAAGTCTGGCGGCAATGATCCCCCCTTGGGATAAAACAAGCCAAGATGTAAAGTGCCACTAAGGTAGCGGAAAATCCTCTTGACACCCTGCCAATGCTTAGACCCTGGGCTATGCATAAATCTGCTGACCTGCGAGACTGCAAACTGAATATCTGGCCTCGTGTTGCATACATAAATGAGGCAGCCAACAGCAGTTTGGTAAAGAGTGACATCAGCAGGATCGCCAGCATCATGTAGACTCAACTTCAAACCTGTTTCCATGGGAGTGGCAATAGGTTTGCAATGCTCAAGTCCAAACTTACATAGCAATGTCTCTATGTAACTTTTCTGACACAAGGCAATACCACCATCACATTGCTTAAACTGTATACCCAAGTAATGATGCAACAGCCCCAAATCTTTCATCTTGAAAGTAGCATTCAAATCAGCCTTAAATTCAGCAATATGTCTCTCATTTGGTCCAGTGATCAGCAAATCATCAACATAAAGAACCACAATGAGAAATACATCATCCTCACGCTTTACATACAATGTGCTTTCTGTTGGACTGTTACGAAAGCCTCGTTTAACCAAATGAGTGTCAGCTTTCTCATACCAAGCACGAGGAGATTGCTTCAACCCATACAAAGCCTTCTTACATTTGCACACTTTGTCCTCTTGTCCTTTTATGACAAAACCGCGAGGCTGCGTTACATAAACTTCCTCAAATATGTCACCATTCAAGAAAGCAGTAACAATGTCTGATTGATGTACATCCCAACCAAAATGAGCTGCCAATGCACATAGAAAACGCACAGTAGTCATACGACAAGTGGGAGCAAAAGTCTCTTCATAATCTATGCCTTTTTGTTGTGCATAACCCTTTGCAACAAGTCGAGCCTTATGGCGATCGATCTCACCATCCGGCTTGCGTTTCAACTTGTAAACCCACTTCGTACCAATGGCCTTTTTGCCAGGAGGCAAATCACATAAAGTCCATGTGTCATTCTCTATAAGTGCATCATATTCTGATTTCATGGCAGCAATCCAATTTTCTGAATTCTGTGCTTCATCAAAAGACAGAGGCTCCTCAACATCATGTAAACTAGACACAGCCAAAGCATAACAATCTGATGCATAAGATGCATGGCGAGAGCCTGAACGAGTACGACTAGATAAAGGTGCATCCAATTTACTGTCACGCAAAGTGTGCACCAGCCATTTTGGCATACCTCTAGCCTACTCATTTTCAGCCCTTTCCTCATCAAGTACATCATGTACATCTGCATCAGTAATAGGCTGCTCTAAAACATTTTCAGAAACCCCCATAGGCTGTACATTTGCCTCATTGGAACTTACATTCGTATTTCCACCACTGAAAAGAGGCAACAAAGTGTCATAAATGTCCTGTGAGCTTACATTACTGTCTCTAGTACATGACAGCAAGGGTTGAACAGAATCTTCCACAAACACTACATCCCGTGAAACCAAAATACATTTTGTTTGCGGATGATACAACTTGTAACCTTTGCTTTCAACACTATAACCAACAAAAATACATTTGACAGCCTTATCATCCAATTTTCTGCGCTGCACTTGTGGCACCAAAGCATATGCCAAACAGCCAAAAACACGCATGTGCTCAATAGAAGGTTTTCTATCATGCCATGCTTCATATGGAGTAATAGACTGCAAAGCTTTCGTAGGACACCTGTTAAGTACATAAGTGGCACACATGATGGCCTCAAGCCAAAAAGAATGCGGCAAAGCTTGACTTTTGACCATACATCGTGCCATTTCCGTTAGTGACCTGTTTTTCCTCTCAGCAACACCATTTTGCTGAGGTGTATAAGGCACTGTACATTGGTGTTTTATCCCACGACTAGCCAGAAATGCATTAAATTCATGAGACATATACTCCCCCCCTCGATCGGAACGGAGGGTGCCCATAGTACATTTTGAGACATTTTTAGCCATAGCCAAAAATTGTTTGAAGCACATAAAAACTTCGGACTTTGCTTTAAGCGGAAATACCCATGCATGCCTGGAGTAATCATCAATGAAAGTCACAAAGTACAGGTAATTGCCCAAGGACGGAGTTTGCATGGGCCCACAAACATCACTATGCACAAGCTGCAACCTGCATGTGGCCCTAACTGAACCATCCTTTGGAAACTTAGAACGCTGCATTTTACCCAGAATACAGCCTTCACAAACATGTTTGATAGGTGCTTCAAGAGGCGGCAAAGAAGCAACCATATCAGATTTCTGCAAACGCAGCAAACTGGCAAACTTCAGATGACCAAAACATGCATGCCAAAGTTTTGCATCTGAAATAGCCCTTGAATCTGCAACAGCATTTGCAAAATTTTGTCCACACTTGTCATACAAAGTGAGCTTATACAGCCCACGGCACAAAAGCCCAGATGCAACAATTTCATCACCAAAACTGAGATCATGAACTGTACATCTGTCATCCACAAATTTGACTACAAGTCCAAGTCTAACAAGTGCGGATACAGACAATAGATTCTTCTTGATCCCAGGTACATAAAGTGCATCAACAAGTGTGAAGGAACTGCCATTAGCAGCAGTGAGCACAATCTTTCCAACTCCCTGAACTGGATAAGAGGCGTTGTTGGCACAAGTGACTGAATTCCCATGAGGGACAGACTCGAGAGAGGTAAACAATTCACTATGTGAGGTAATGTGCTTTGTAGCACCACTGTCGAAATACCACACATGTGAATCTGCAGCAACTGACAAGCATGCATCATGGACAGCAGGATTGTAAGTGCACTCTGCGCTAAAAGCCCATTCTGCATCAACATCAGCATCACAATCTCCTTTCACAGAAGACTCAACAATGGCTGCATTTGTAGTGGAACCAGCATTTGCAGTTGAACCACCCTCTTTCTTCTTAGCCTCTTTGGCCTTCAACTTAGGACACGACTTGATCAAGTGATCATTGGCTTTACAATAATGGCAACGCATCTTCTTTTTGCCCTTATCACCAGAATTGCCAGACGAAGTGCTGCCAGCAGAAGCATTAGGAACAGAATTTTTGCCACTCGCAGCAGAACCATAAGAAGTGGCTGCATTACTGTTACCACCCTTTCTTTGAGAAGCAATACAAGCCTGTTCAACTGCACGCTGCCTAGTCCTGTTTTTTCTAGAAAGTGACTCTTGCAACAGCAATGTGCATAATGCATCAAACTTGACAACTTCAGGATTTCCTTGGGTCATCAGTCTCCAAGTACTAGCAAAAGTCTGGTAGGAATCTGGTAAGGCATCAAGAACAGTCTGCACAAGGGAACTGTCAGAAATGACTTCACCTGCAGAAATGAGTTGCTCATTGATATCCTTGACACTAGCAAGGAAAGTGTCCATATCATCTTCCTCATGCATAATCTTCGACTCTAGCTCTTTACGCAGCAAAGCAATTTTAGCCTCATTGCGGCTTGCATAAAGACCTGCTAGAATATCCCAAGCCTGTTTTGCAGATTTTGCTGAACGGATGTGAGGAATAATGGTGCGCTTCACAGACAACGCAATCAATGCATGAGCCTGCGCATCCTTAACATCCCAACGAGCTTGTTCTGCTGTAGGCAAAACAAATCTAACAGCTGCAATCCTTGCAGCAAGACCTGCAACATCCTCAATATCGCCTACATCTTCAGAACCAGGACGTACATCAATGCCCTGCACAATGTTCCAGACACCTTTTGACACAAGAACGTGTTGCATCATATAAGCCCACATAGGGTAGTTGTCCCCATCCAACCTGTCCTCAGCAGCAAACATCTTGAACACATCTGTGTTGTTGTTGTCAGCCATGGTAAATGCTGCAGCTGATGTGAAAACTGCCCGAAAATAGGAGAAATGGAGCGGGAACAACTTGTGCTATATAGCACAAACCGTAGAAGACTATAAGGCACCTGTTATGCAGAAAACGGCACTGACAGAAAATCTGCACAAAATGACGAAATAACCTGTGCAGTACTGCCCGTAGTGGAAACGGAGGCCGAAATGAGCCCAAATCAAAATTCTGAGCGAACGCTTGCCAAAGCTCACTGAAAATGTCAAATCAAAATGTCGACCTGCGAACGCTTGCCAAATCAAAATGTCGACCTGCGAACGCTTGCCAAAGCTCACTGAAATCGGAGAAAGTGAGCAGGCGTGTGCTGGAGCAGCTGGCGACTAAGCCCGGGAGGACGTGACCTGCTCTGATACCAATTGTTGGAATTAGGGTTGAAGAGAAACACACACAGCTTGGAGAAGACGAAGGAAGCTCAAGGCACACAATAGAGAGTGTATTCCTTAGTGTGCAATGGAAAGATTGATAGCCCTAGAGTGATGGGCGTATATATAATGCACGTGGGAAAAAACCTCCTAAAGAGGGAAAAAATGCCCCGGCGGTCCTAGTGTGTTCACACACATCACTACCACATGTATATGGTAACAAGAAAGATCTGCAAGGCTATCCTATTTTGGCACATAAACCAAGTTGATCTCTCCTGCTAAGATCCTTTCCCTGACATAGTGATAATGCACCTCAATGTGATTTGTGTGAGCATGAAAAACTGGGTTCCTTGCAACTACCAATGTGCTTTGACTTTTAGCATAGATGGATTGGCAGTGTCCTATCCAATACCCAATCAACCATAAGGTGTATGAGCCATATACACTCAATCGTAGCTGTGAAGACTACCTTTGTACTCAGCCTCGAAACTCGAAGTGGCCACAACAAGTTGCTTCTTGCTCAACCATGATATGCATGCACTGCCACCAAGCATGAAACCGAAACCACTTGTGAATACTCGCGTGTTAGAAAAACCAGCCCAATCTAAGTCCATAAAAGCATGTAAATATGGTGGCAATGATCTTTCAGGGGGTTCACCTCTTAGACATGTATTTACCTTGTGAGTTCAAATGAATGGGTCTTTTAATTATCAAAATTTTAACAAGATTATATTAACAAAAGAAGTCTTTCAATTGATTTTAGAGAAAAACCCGTAAGTTTTTTTAAAAAAAGGGGTTGTTTTGTTATCTTAAGCATCTAAGTAAAGGGGTTTTTAAAATAACCTTTGACCACATATTATATGAATAATTCGTAAAGGTGCACCCCCGAGAATGATCTCCCCTTGGGATAAAGAAACCCAGGATGTAAAGTGCCACTCAAGTAGCAAAAGATCCACTTGACAACCTGCTCCCAATGCTTAGACCTTGGGCTATGCATAAATCTGTTGACTTGTGACACTGCAAACTAAATATTTGGCCTCGTGTTGCATACATAAATAAGGCATCCAACATCATTTTAGTAAAGAGTGACATTGGTAGGATCACCAACATCATGCAGAGTCAATTTCAAACATGTTTCCATGGGAGTGGCAATATGTTTGTAATCCTCAAGTACAAAATTATGTAGAAATGTAACTTCTCTAACACAAGGTAATACCACCATCACATTGCTTAAATTCTATACCCAAGTAATTATGCAAAAGCCCCAAATCTTTCATCTTGAAAGTAGCATTCAAATCAACATTAAATGCAGCAATATGTGCCTCATTCCAACTAGTGATCAGCAAATCATCCACATATGGAACAACAATGAGAAGTACATCGCCCTCACGCTTTACATACAATGTGCTTTCTTTTGGATTGTTACAAAAACCTTGGTTGAACAAACAAGTGTCATCTTTCTCATACCAAGCACGAGGAGATTGCTTCCACCCATACAAAGCTTTCTTACATTTGTAGACTTTATCTTCTTGCCCTTTAATGACAAAACCGTGAGGCTGCGTTACATAAACTTCCTCAAATTTGTCACCATTCAAGAAAGTAGTACAATATCTTATTGATGTACATCCCATCCAATATGAACTGCCAATGCACATAGAAAACACACAGTAGTCATACGACAAGTTGGAGCAAAAAGCTCTTCATAATCTATGCCTTTTTTCTATGCATAACCCTTTTCAACAAGTCAAACATTATAGCAATCAATTTCACCATCCAGCTTGCGTTTCAACTTGTACACCCACTTTGTACCAATGGACTTTTTTCCAAGAGTAAAATCACATAAAGTATATGTGTCATTTTCTATAAGTGCACCATATTTTGATTGCATGGCAGCCATCCGATTTTTAGAGTTTTGTGCTTCATCAAAAGATAGAGGTTCCTCAACATCACATAAGCTAGAAACATCAAAAGCATAACAATCTGATGCATAAGATGATGGCAAGAACCTGAACGAGTATGACTAGACAAAGGTGCATCCATTTTTTTATCACACAAAGTATGCACCAGCCATTTTGGCATACCTCTAGCTTGCTCATTCTCAACCTTTTCCTCATCAAGTACATCATGTACATCTGCATCAATAATAGGCTTATTTATAACATTTTAAAAAACCCCCATAGGTTGTATATTTGCCTCATTTGAATTTTTACCATTGAAAAAAGGCAACAAACTATTATAAATGTCATGTGTGCTTACATTATTGTCTCTAGTACATGACAACAACTACTTAACAAAATCTTCCACAAACACAAAATTTCATGAAACCAAGATATGCTTTGTTTGTGAATGGTATAGCTTGTAATTTTTTTTCCAGCACTATAACCAACAAAAATGCATTTAACAACCTTATCATCCAGTTTTCTATACTATGTTTGTGGCACTAAAGCATAAGCCAAACAATAAAAAATGCGCATGTGATCAATAGAAGGCTTTCTCTCATGCCATGCTTCATATGGAGTCATAGACTCCAGAGCTTTTGTAGGACACTTGTTAAGTACATAAGTAGCACACATGATAGCCTCTAGCCAAAACGAATGTGGCAAAGCTTGTCTTTTGACCATACATCGTGCCATTTTTGTAAGCGACTTGTTTTTCCTCTCAGCAAAGCCAAAATGAATGTGGCAAAGCTTGTCTTTTGACCATACATCGTGCCATTTTTGTAAGCGACTTGTTTTTCCTCTCAGCAAAACCATTTTGATGAGGTGTATACGGCACTGTACATTGGTGTTTTATCCCACAACTAGTCAAAAATGCATTAAATTCATGAGATTTATATTCCCCCATAGTACATTTAGAGACATTTTCAGCCATAGCCAAAAATTGCTTGAAGGACATAAACACTTCAAACTTTTCTTTAAGCAGATACACCCATGCATGCGTGGAGTAATCATAAAAAATGAAAGTCACAAAGTACAGGTAATTTCCCAAGGATGGAGTTTACATGGGCCCACAAGCATTACTATGCACAAGTTGCAACCTGCATGTAGCCCTAACTGAACTATCCTTTGGAAACTTCAAACACTGCATCTTACCCAAAATACAGCCTTCACAAACATGCTTTGTAGGTGCTTCAAGAGGCGGCAAAGAAGAAATCATATCAAATTTTTATAAACGTAGAAAATTGGCAAAATTCAGATGCCCAAAACGTGCATGTCAAAGTTTTGCATCTGAAACAACCCATTTGAATCCACAATTGCATTTGCAAAATTATGCCCACACTTGTCATACAAAGTGATCCTATACAACCCTTGAAATAAAATGCTAGATGCACCAATTTCATCACCAAAACTGAGATCATGAACTGTACATCTATCATCCACAAATTTGACAACAAGACAAAGTCTAGCAAGTGCAGATATAGACAAAAAGTTCTTTATTATCCCACGTACATATAGTGCATCAACAAGTGTGAAAGAACAGCCATTTGCAGTAGTCAACACAATATTTCTAACTCCCTTGATCGGGTAAGAGGCATTGTTGGCACAAGTGAATGTATTACCATGAGGGACATCCTCGAGAGAGGTAAACAAGTCATGATGAGAGGTAATGTGCTTTGTAGCACCACTATCAAAGTACCACACATGAGCATCTATAGCAACTAACATACATGCATCATGTACAAAAGGATCATGAGTTCACTCTACACTAAAAGTCCATTCTGCATCTGTATCAGCATCACAATCTCCTTTCACAAAAGACTACAATAGTTGCACTTGTAGTGGAACTAGTCTCTTTTGCCTTCAATTTTGGACATTGCTTGATCAGGTGAGCTTAACAATAATGGAAACACATCTTATTTTTTCCCTTCTCACCAAAATTTCTAGACGAAGTGCTGCTAGCATAATAATTAGGAACATGTGCCTTTCCACTCCCAAAGGTGATGGGAATGGGATCATGCTAGCTAAGGTGGCATTATGCATACATTGACATACCGCTCTGGCCATGTACAAATTAGTGTGTATATGCATGGACATGTGTACAATAAGATACAAATACATGAATTTGGAAGGTTTGCAAAGTGGTTTCATTGTAAAGAGTCACGCTTGCGTGCCAGCGATTGGGCACACGTACATGCCTGGATAGGGTATTAAAGCCTTGGATGTGGTCCCAAGTGGATTCTTTTGGCTCTAGGGAGTGTGTTTGAGCTTTATAGAATGTAAATAATGAAAGTGGGAGGTGTGGACACCCCCGTCCCCCCCACAAAGTTTGACACATGTGATAACTATCTAATTGCGGCGCCTATTATGTAGTGGGTGCGTGAACTAACCTAGAAATGGTCAAAAGTGGAATGTGGGTATGTGGAAATGGGGTTTGGATATCAAGGACTAAGCGTACAAAATTTGGTGGATTTTGGAGTCTATTTGTTATTTTTCTCACAAAAAATTCTCGTGGAGGATAATTGACCAAAAATGGCCCAAAAAAGGTCAAAAATGGTGTGAAAGGCTTCAAACTGCCACATCACTCACGATGCATGATTTTTTAGGCTTAGGGAGTACTTTTGAAGTTCACCATCAGCCTTTTCACCTCTCTTTGTGTGAGAGGAAGCAAGGTTCCGAGAGGTGGCTTTAGGTAGTCCCGGACCCTTGTTCGCATCCTGTTTTTGAGTGTGTGTAGGAGTGAATGAGAGGTTGTTCTCATCAATTTTGCACTTGGGAGAGCCCATGGAAGTTATAAGGTTTCCATGGATGTGTGTGTGCAAGAAATTGAGGGAAGAAGGTGTGGCTTTTTGAAAGACTATTTGACCCTGTATTAGTGCGATTAGGGTTGAGGCTACTTCAAAGAGTCCAATTTGAATAGGGATTGTGGGGAGGATTTTCATTAAGATCTTGCGTGGTGGTGTGAGAGGCAAGAAATTTAAAGTGAATTCCTTGTGTTGTGTTATAGTGTCAGGGTGTGTGAGTGTGCGCATGGTGTCTTTTGCTCCATCATCCTTTGGCAATCCCATTGGGGAGCAAACATTTGCCGGTTGTGCACCCAGGTGATGAACCGGTTTTGTTGTGAAATTTGAGCATCGTTGAAGAAAAATTGGTGGTTTGGTTTAGGCGCAAGACTTCAAGTTTTGTGAAATTGCTCATGCAAGGGAGAAGCGACTTCAAAGGATGGCCTATAGTAGGCCATTGTTTACAGGGAAAGAAGATGTAAAGGACTAGATTACTGACTTTGAGTGGAATACACTTGGTATGCACATTGTGTATGACAAAGAAAATCTTCATGTATTTCCTCTTGCACTAAAAGGGAAATCTCATGAGTGGTTTAAAGGTTTGGACGAAGAAAAAAAGCAAACATGGGAGCAGGTGAAACAGACAATTTTTGATAGGTTTGGAAAGAGACTAACAACAATAGAAGCAACGAAAAATTTGAGAGGTTTGCAATAAGATGTTCATGCTAACTTTCAAGAGTTTTTACAGCACTTCAAAGGACTTTGGGTGCAACTAGAGGCAGCATCCCAGGTACCACCAGGTGATTTCTTCAAATTACGACAGTTTTTGACTTGTCTGCATCCAAGTGTAAGGGAGAAGGTCGATTAAGAGGGGACTGTTACAGATGTGGAAATTGTTGAGGCCAAGAGCAAGAAGATCAAAAGAAGGTGGGAGCAAGTTATGTCACATGTTGAGCCAGTCGTGGTGCAACCAATGGTTCCTATGGTGGTGGATGATAGAGTGGAGGGAGTGGTTCAAGGTCCAAATCTTGTTATAGCCAGGGCTTTGCGTGATCTTTCTAGTCAGGTGCAAGAATCAATAGTTAACATAATGGATAAAAACCAAAGATAAGAGCGGCCAACTGGGTGAGGCAGGGCACGAAGGCTACAATGTAGATGCTACAATTATGGTGAAGAGCATCACTATGTCCGTCCTGAACCACCAAGAGAGCGAGGGGGGATGTACCCCTTATATGGGAGTGGTCGAGGCAGAGTAGAAGAAAATCATCAAGAGTGGGCACTAGAAGCACCACCACAACAATAACCACAACTGTTGCCTGCAAATGGAGAAGGTAGGGCTGCCAACATCATTACCCTTGAGCAGCAAGATGTGGATGTCTTGGCCAATAAGAGAGCTAGGCATGATAGGGAGAAAGAGACAAAAGAAGAGAGGCAAACAAGATCAAGTAAAGGGAAGGTTAAAGTAAAATACCAATCAGAGAGCATCAAGAGGCAGTGACAAAGAAAAATAGGTCCTCTTGGCCAAGGTGTCAAAGACTATGATATTGTCGACGACATCCGAAATCAAAAGGCCAATATATCTTTTGGTCAGTTGGTGGCTTTAAATGCTAAATTGAGGATGAAATGGACAAAATGTGTGAGTACGTGGCTTCCTTCCAAAAACAAAGGCAACAAAGCATGGCATCATCCTTGAGGGTTGGTCACCCTATAGATATGGTGCCAATAGTTGAAGCTATGTTGGGAAAGAAAATGCCAACAGTTGAAGCTATGCTGGGAAAGAAAACGGAATTGCAAGCATATGTGGATGGTGGTGCCCAAGTGTGTGTCATGATCGAGGCTATCATGACGGAAGTAGGTGTCAAGATGTCCATGAATGCTTCAATTGTATGAGGATGGCCAACCATTAAAAAAAGATGTCTTGGGATAGATGAAGTTGTGAAGATAAAAGTCTTGGGGATTGAATGCTACGAAATGCAAGCAGGTGAGAATGCTTATCCGATCATTTTGGGGAGGCCATGGCTTAGGTGCTAACCAAGATTGGGACAGGGGCTTGATTACCATCCCCGACCAAGACAAAGGAAGGACCATTGTCTACAACACGAAGACACATGAGAGTCTACACAACCTCTATTGGTGACGCAAGATAGAGAATCAATAGAAACTACCTCATATTACAATGATGCTTTGTCTATGTCATCAGAAGAAAGTGTAAAGGAAGGCTTGATGCAATTATGTCCTGATCTATTTGGGATAAGTGTCAAAAAGGAAGCATCAATGCATGATGTGGAGGTTAAGGAGGAGAAAGAGAATCCAAAAGCATTTGTAGAGCCTGCCAAAGTGAACGTAAGGAGCATGTTAGGAGAGGACTTGACAAAGAAAGAAAATAAGGAATACGAAGACATGTTTGCAAAGTTTCCAAAGCTATTTTCCACTAAATATATGGAGCTTCAAGGAGCAAAGGGGTTGAGCATAGAATCAACCTAAAAGAAGATGTCAAGCCAAAGGCTCAAAATCTTAGGAGATTGGGAGTCATCATCAAAGGGCACTCCATGAAGAGGTGACAAAGCTTTCGGAAGCACATTCATCTTTTGAGTGGAGGAGTCTGAATGGGTCTCTCCAGTAGTTATTGTGCCCAAGAATGGTATGTGTTGATTTCAAACCTTTGAATGGTGTCTCAAAAAGGAATCATTATCCACTACTGTTCCAAGATGAAATCATCAGGTTGCAGGTCATGAATGCTACTCAATCGTGGATGGATTTTTTGGCTACTTTTAGATCTTGATAGCAATTGAAGATCAATTGAAAACTACCTTCGTGGGGCTGTTTTGCCTACAAGAGAATTCCTTTTGGACTGGTTAATGCATATGCTACCTTTCAAGGGTGGATGAATAAATTTTTTGGTCCCTATTTGGGTAAGTTCATTCGAGTTTTCATGGATGACATTGGGTATTATAGCTCTAGGGTCACACATTTGGAGAAGCTGAGGTTGAATTTTGAAAGACTTCAACAAGATGGTGGGCAACTCAACCCAGCAAAGAAGTGTACATTTATTCATGCCAAAGTCCATTTGCTAGGATATTGTAGCTCCAGGGTCACACATTTGGAGAAGCTAAGGTTGAGTTTTGAAAGACTTCAATAAGAGGGTGGGTAACTCAACCCAAAGAAGTGTAAATTTATTCATGCCAAAGTCCATTTGCAAGGACATGTGGTTTCCCAAAATGGAATAGAGTCGGACCCCAAGAAAGTTAAGACTTTATTGCTTATGGATACACCCAACAACACAAAGGATTTGGAATCATTTTTACATAAGCTCAAGTACGTGTCATATTTTTGTTGGATGCTATGTTAGTATGTGTATACTCTCTAAGAATTGAGTCAAAGAGTTCAAGGGTTTGAGTGGTATTAAGGAGGTATTGTGCGCTTTACCAACGATAGTGAATCCTCTTGACTTGCAATCAATTTTCTATGTATCTATTGGTGTGGAATTAGTAGGTTTTGTGTCATCCCTCTTGCAAAACTAGGGAAGGAACTGCAAGCCAGTCTACTTTTAGAGCACAATGAAGAATGTAAGTGAGTTCTCCTACATGGAAATGGAATAGTGGGTATTTGGATTGGTTCTTACTTATCACAAGCTCAAGACATATCTGTTGCCCCAAAAGTTCTATGTGTACACCACATCAAATCTTTTTTTGGATGTAGTACAACATTTGAAGCCTAGAAAGTGCATCTTAAAGTGGACTATAGAGCTTCAAGAGTATAATTTTGTGTTTAAAGTGGATTATTACATTAAAGCTCACCTAGCAGACATAGTGGTACACAAGGGAGGGGAGCTTCCATCTCACCCAAGAATTGACAATGATGATCATGAAGAGGAAGTGGATATTACAAATGTGTATACAATGATGTTTGATGGTGCATACATGAAAGTACTTCAAAAGGCAGGTGGTGGGGTGATCATTAATAACCCAAAAGGAAATGTAATCTTTTCTAGAGCTTATGATCTTGATGAAGCTTAAAGTAAAAATGTGGCTGAGTACCTCACACTTTTCCTCGGGGATTGAAGCAGTGTGTTGAGTTTGGATTGAGGAGGGTCATTGTGAAAGGGGATGCATTGCTAGTCATGAATCAATGTCTTGGTTTGTGAATAATGACAAAAACCATATCCTTGTGGCTGTGGACTATTTGACAAAGTGTGTGGAAGCAAGAGCTTTAAATACATGAATTTGGGAGCTTGAAAAAGTGGTTTCAAGTTTCAAAAATGGTGCAACGTGTACACATTGTAATAGTCATGCTTGTGTGCCGGTGATTGGCACACATACGTGCTCAGATAGGGTATTGAAGCCTTGGATGTGGTCCCAAAAGGCTTATTTTGGCTCTAGGGAGTGTGTTTGAGATTTTAAAAATGTAAATAATGAAAGTGGGAGGTGTGGGAACCCCTATCCCATGCATGAAGTTTGACAATCATTATGTGGTAATTGTCTATTTGTGGTGCTTGATATGTAACGATACAGGAACCACCCTAGAAGTGGTCAAAAGTGCAATGTGGGTATGTTCCAATGGGTTTTTGGTATCAAGGACCAATAATAAAACATTTGGTGAATTTTGGAGTCCGCTAGGTACTTTTCCCGTGAAAAATGCCAGTAGGGGTTCAAAACTGGTCAAAAATGGCACAAAAAAGGGTAAAAAATGGTGTGAAAAAACTTCAACTCGTCACATCACTCATGGTGCCATGAGTGTTTAGGCTGAGGGAGTACTTTTGAAGTTCATCATCAGCACTTTGACCTCTCTGTGTGTGGGATGAAGTAGGGTTTTCACAAGTGGTCTTATGCAGCCCCGCCATGTCCACGTCTTGTTTTTGACTATGTGGAGGAGTGATCGAGAGGTTCTTCTCTTCAGTTTTTCACTTGGGAGAGTCTATGGAAATTTTTCATTTTCCATGGGTGTGTGTGTGTGTGTTCAAGGATTTTATGGAAGAAGGTGCGGCTTTCTGCAAGACTATGTGACCTTGTATCGGTGTCATTAGGGTTGAGGCTACTCCAAAAATCCTAATAGAGTGGAGTTTGGTGAAGGTTTTGCAATGGTTTGAGAGAGACATTTTGTGTCTGAAGTTTTTGAGTTTTTTTTGTTTTTTCTTGTATATTTTGGTCACCATCGAGTGTGATTTCAAGCGTTGATCAACTCGATTCGCCTTATAGTGTCTAGAGGCACACAAGGTCTTGTAGGTCGAGGTGTTTGGAGTTTGAATAGGGATTGTGAGGAGGATTTTCATGGAGCTCGTGAGTGGTTGTGCGAGAGGTGAGGAATTGAAAGTGAATTCCTTGTGTTGTTTTAATGTGTTACGGTGTGTGAGTGTGATCACGATGTCTTTTGCTCCATCAATGTATGAGTGTGTGTGTGTGTGTGTGTGTGTGTGTGTGTGTGTGTGTAGACTGGATTGTTACTCAAGTGAATTAGTTCCAAGGTAAATTAACTTGGACTCAAAACACGATCTTGAGTAGTTGGATAGCCCATCACAAGATCATCAAGAGACAAGAGACATGTAACGCAAAACTTGGAATGATTGTTTATCCATGAAAGGAGCTTTAAGTAGCTCTACAACCTCACACCTTTACACATGGGATAATTCCACCTCTTCTCTCATTCACTCACACTCTAGTGACTCCAGGAAAAAGTCTTACAATCCTCCCCTTGGGGTTTGGACTAGGACAATACACTGAAGATTCTATCTACTAACATAATATGGCGGAAGGGGGGGCCCTTTACACGTGTCGCAATCTGCGACATGAAAGCTAAAGTCCAAAACAAAAATAAGCCCCTTTGCACGCGATAAAGAGGGAGAGAGGGGGATAGAGAGAGGCCGCCGAAGGCAGCTGGCCATACTAGTATCCACTAAGGATGACAAGATCCACAAAGGATGACAATATGGTATCCACACAAGATGAAAATAAAAGAGGAATCCTCGCCTTGAAGTAGAAAAGAGGAATCCTCGCCTTGAAGTAGAAATTTCGTCTTTGAAACATGCCTGTCCTCCTCCCTTTTCTTCATTCCATTCTTGGAGTCTTCTAACTGCACATTGTTGGTGCCAATGATGTCGATGTTGCCAAAGATTTTCCTTGAGCTTTATTGAAAAACAAGTGCAATAAAAAAAAAAAGATTAAAAGAAGTACTGATGCGGATGCTAATGCTGCAGTTGCCGATTTTCCCTCCCCTCAAAGTGAATTTTTGAATTTCCCCATGGTGCCTTGGAGCGGTCTTTGCACTTGGAGACTCTCTAAGGACTCCGTTCATCATAGAGTCTCTTTTTATTTTTCCTTGAGTGCATGCAAATATGGATGCAGCAATTTGTACAAGATGCAAAAATAAAAGTTGTGCAAAATCATGTTAACTAAGTGTATAACACATGGAAACTTCATTAATCCTTTGCTCCTCCCCTTGAGCTTGAGATCATCACAAATGTCTTAATAGGTATGGAATACATAACATAAAGTTGTGCTTGTTGAAGCCTTGAAGAAGCCATTGAGTGGCCTTGAAATTTGTTTGAATGCTTTGCTCCATGATTTGCCTTGTTAGCTTTGAGTTCTTTCTAGGTGGAAATGGTTACCTGCTTTGAATGGACTAGGGCTCTAGAGGTCTCTGCATAAGTGCCACAAGATCAAGGGCTTATGTAGTTGGGCAGTGGGTAGTCCACCGAGTAGGTGTGAGCAGAGGGAAGCTCCTCGGGCAGAAGGGGGCAGGATGTTGGGCAGCGGGCAACGCACCCTATAGGCTCCTAAAATTATTTTGCACATGATCAGTGGCGTGACCCGACTGGGAAGTAAAGGTGTGTATACGTTTGCAGCATGGGAAGTATCCCCAATAGACCCACCAAGCCAATGAATCCAATTGGTATTGCGATATCAAATCCGCCCAGCTTGGAAAGTTGATCTGAGTGTTGGGGTGTAGGCCAGGTGGCCATGGGAAACCACCCTTGTACACTTGATTTCACCTAATCAATATAGGGAGAAAAAGAGAGAGGGTTGACTCTTCTCCTTCTTCTCCATAACCCAAAACAGAGACTGTCTGTGTATCATCCCCTTCCCCATTCTCCTCTTCCCCTCTCTTGCACACACTCAGTACACGCACTACACGCGCACAACAATTGGTATCAGAGCTTTGGTTCGGCAGTGATGGAGCTCGGTCGGAGCTCGATGCTTTTCAACACTTGATCGGGTTGATTCGGGGAATATCAGACACGGATCGGAGCACTCGGAGGGGTCTCGGCAGTTCCCAACCACCCGGCGTACGCAGCCCCTCTCGGGCGGAGGGGATCTTGGAAGTCTTGAGATCTCCGTGTGCAGTAGATCTATTGGGAGCCTGGGTTGGAGTTTGATGTAGAGCATGAAGAGAATCGAGTGCTTTGAGCCCGTGTGTTACACACACCGGTAATGCAGTGTGTAAGCTCGAGCTCGATCGACTGTGGGAGCAGCAGTTTGTAGTGAGCTCGACATTGGGGCAGCCAGAGAACCAAGGAGGGCTCAAATTGGGGTAGCCAGCTGAAATCGAAGGCTTGAAGGGCATTGAGCAGGGAATCGATCTGTGTCATAACACACACACACACTTGCAGCTCGACATTGGGGCAACCAGTAAGGATCGAGCAAGGCACATAGGTCGAGGCTTGCAAGAGCAACCTCGGGCAATCGGGGTAGCGAGTGATTGCAAGGCTTGGAAATCAAGGAGCGACAGCAGAGGAGGAGCCTGTGAGCTGAAGGCAGTCGGCAAAGGGCTTAACACACACACACATACACCCAAACGTGCAATTGCCAGTGCTGGAATT
Organism: Adiantum capillus-veneris; assembly: GCF_014529385.1. Classification (NCBI taxonomy): domain Eukaryota; kingdom Viridiplantae; phylum Streptophyta; class Polypodiopsida; order Polypodiales; family Pteridaceae; genus Adiantum; species Adiantum capillus-veneris. The sequence continues at coordinate 143,714,847 of NC_140935.1, read as the reverse complement.
GCAGTAGCGTGGATCCCTGTGCTAACCAGGTAATTGAATTGCAAGTGCAACCCGAGCAGTAGCGCTATTCTCTCGCATCACACACACACAGTGTACAGTGGGTCAAGAGTGGTCAGTCGTGAGTAGTCGACTGCAGTCGGCGGGCAGTCCAAGCCTGGCATCACACACACACTCTGTGTGCTTGGCATTGAACGAGCTGCAGTAGTAGAGGACGAGCGCGAGCCACACACACACACACACACACACACACACACACACACACACACACACACACACACACACACACACACACACACACACACACACACAGAGTTGTCGACTCTGAAGCTGCAAGCAGTAAGTAATCAAAAGAAAAAAAAAAAGAAAACCTCATTACACTGTGTGTAACCCCCCTTTCCCACCACACCCGTCGACAGCCTCACACACAACTCTCTTAAACATCGACACACACACACACACACACACACACACACACACACACACACACACACACACACACAGATTGGGAGATACCAGAGTCTCATCGTTGACATCAGCGATTCTCCGACTTCGTCATCGACTTCTTTGACATCGTCATCCGACTTCGATGTCCACACAGCGAGTCCGCTAGCTTGAGAGAGATCTTGACATATCAGTTTTGAGCATTAGCGTTTTACGGCTACTCGGCTAGCCACTTCTGCCCGGCGGCGGAAGGCAACATCGACATCGACACCGCTCATGCGCACCGGCTCGACACTACTCATTGCGGCGGATCTCGGACATCCGACCCAGACACCGGACGTTTCCCCAGACGAGCGCTGTCAAGAAGTGCGGAGTGCGACTAGGAAAGCGCCGGGCCTCTAACTGTGTGGATTCGTAGAAAAATCAAGCAAGGCGTAGACGATTTGAAGCCAAAAACACACCTTAAAAGAACAAAACTCCATACATGAAAGCTCCACTTTGAAAAAGAACCAATACTAACTCGAAAATCTTGTGTGTGTGAAGATTAGGTGTAGCCTCGCTCCCAATTGCACAGATGCAGTGCTCATTCGACCTATTAAAAACCCTAAATTTACACTTCGATTCTTCGTCGTGACCATTTCATGGAAGCTTCAATACTTCATTGGAGAAGCCCAAGTAGTTATTTGAGGAGGGGAAACCCTAATTGGAGGCCTCACAGCCTCAACCATGTAGTGGAAGCAGCACGGGACTGCACTAGCACCATGTAGAGGAATGGCTGTATCTCCTTGCTCATGTGTCCAAATGAGCTCATTCATGGCTCTAAAAATTCCCACACACCTTGAGCAACAACGCCAGCATATGCATCCTGCTATTTTTTGCCAAGATTGCCCGCATTGAACTTTCTAGGTAAAACGAGCGTGCCATTTCGAAACACTTGACATTTGTACATTCCCAAAGCAAGTTAGGCATATATTTATGTGAAAAAAGCATTCGATGATGCCACGTGTAGGGCCTCGCCCGCCCGGCAAGGTATGTACACGGGTGCAACCGTGGCATTCATTTGCGCATATATCACACTATGTACATTATAGCATTTGGTCCCACACATCATAAACATTAAGAGTGAGGTAGATATTTTAATTTCACATTATGGACGTGCCATGGCATGACATCCACCCACTCACCTGCACATCCTCCGGCATGTGCCACACATATCTTTTGCAGGTTCAGTCTTCATTTAAGTCAACATACATATCAATTTCATCATCACTTGCAACGAAATCTAATGCATCATCCTCTTGTTCTTCATCCACATCCATAGCATTTTCATCAGAGCCTTCATTTTGACCTTCCTGTGAATCAAAGGGATCTGTATCACCTCTTCTTTTGAACAACTTGATTCTTTTCCCTGCAATGGGAATCTTCATTTTTGTCCCATCTAATTCATGCAAGGTATAAGTTGCATTTCCATGTACATGCTGAACCACATAAGGACCAAACCATCTCTTTGAAAGCTTTCTTATTCTTGAATGTTGTTTTTCAAGACTACTGTCATATACCAACACCCAATCACCTTCCTCGATAGCTTTAGGTCTGAGCCTATGCCTTTTGTCGAATCTGTCCTTATTCTTTAACCTTGCATCTTTTAATCATGCTACTGCAATCTCAATATCTTGGGGCCTTCTTTCTAACTGTTGTATGCGCAAATCAAGAAGGTCTTCCCTACTCATTCCATCTTCCCAAGGTAATACATTCCATGTGCAAATTACATCCTCAACTGGCATTATATGTTTCTAACCATACATCAACTCAAAAGGCATATAACCAGTAACTGAGCTATGAGTTGTACGATCAGCCCATAAAGCATAAGGCAACAACCTAGGCCACTCTCCCATTTTACCTTTGCAGGCCTTAGCTAAAGCTTTAATGATAGGAGGATGCCCACGCTCCGATTTACCATTTCCCTCAGGATTATATGCAGTAGTGAGAGCAAGTTTAATGCCCAACCTAGAGAAAAACTCCCTTGATTTGTAAGCATCCAACTCACCCCTGTCCGCTGTTATTTTCCCCACACAACCATAACGGCTAATAACATCATCCAAGAGGAACTTACATACCCCCTCTGTGATTTTTGTTCTTAGAGCACGACCTTCAACTTGATTGTTTAAGTCTTCTTGTGCAAGCACTATGTATCTCATTTGCCATAAGCCCAATGGCATTGTAACCAGATCTACTACCGGCTTGTAATGCATGGCCAATGGGTAAGTAGGGTGCAACCCATCACGATGAAGTACATTTGAATACATTTGACAGGTTTCACATGATTCCACAAAGTGAGATACATCTTTATACATACCTTTCCACCAATACCTCTCTTTCATTTTAGTAAAGGTGGCCCATACACCTTTGTGTCCAGCATAAAGACTCTCATGAAACTTTTTCATAAGCTCATTTTGATTGTCCTTATCATTCACCACTCTCATGGGCATTCCATTTCTTTGTTTTGGATGCTTCCATAAGTACCCATCTTTCAAAAATTATCCATAGGCCTTTCTCCGTATTCTTTTGAACTCGTGATCAGTCCACCCTTCTTGCCTTGTCAAAGTGCTCAGATAGCGTCCAATGAGCAACCAGTCACCTTGATATAGGTCCTTTGTAAATGACTCAAGTGCATTTGACAAGCAAACATGATTACCCTTGGCATGAGAGATACTATAGAACTGTGTGCCTACATCATTGCCCTCGACAACCATGTCTTCTTCATTTTCATATCTTGCTCTTGAAAGCATATCTGCAACTGGATTATCTTTCCCTGCAATATGCTTAAATTTTGGATTCAAGTAATTTATGTAGGCAATCCATCTCAACATAGCAATGTCGGGAGTTGAGCAACTTGTTATTATTCCAAGAAGGAGTAGACAATCAGTCTCCACTATTACATTTTCTCCTATCAAGTACTCTTTGTCACATTTCAAAGTTGTGACTACTCCCCATAACTCTCTTTTTACCTATGGATAGTTGTGTTGACGAGCACTTAAGACTTTTGCTCCAAACCTCACCACATATCGCTTGCCATCATTATCATCTTGCCCAATCGCCCATCCAATTCCTGTGGGGCTAGTATCCACTGTCACAATGACATATCTTCCACATTCATAGTTTCCTTTTCTCAAAGTTGGAGACATAAGCAGCAACTTCTTTAATTTCCTCATGGCATGGGTATGCATTTCTTCCCATTGAAACTTTTTGTTCTTTCTCAAAAGCTGATACAAAGGCTCTACTACATGTGCATAATGCGGAATCCAGATAACATAAAACACGCATGCACCCAAGAACCTTCGAACCTCAGTGACATTTATACATTTCTCTTTCATTCTCTGGATTACATCAATCTTTGCAGGACAAGGCCTTCTACCATATGGCCCGCACATATGTCCCACAAGAAGAACTTCATTCACACCAAACACTGACTTTTGGTCAGACAAGGTAAGGTTCACCTCTTCCAACCTTGACAAGATATTATCACAATCATTGATATGGTTTTCCACATACTTTCGGCACCCCCTCGAGTCTAGAGCCACATCTTTATCACTTACATCACATCCTTTGATTGGCACATCATCAAGGAAAGGCATTGTTGTTTGCAGTATGAAGTCACGTAGGACTTTGTGCATACCATCATCATGTGTGCAACTGAATTTGTTGCCCCCTGAGGTAAGGTGCACATCCTTACTAAACCCAAGGGTGTCCTCATGGTAGTCAGGTCCCTACTTTTTATTGCTAGTTGGAACTGATCATACCCTGAGTACAAATCTCCCATAGAATATATTGCCCTTCCTGCAAATGCCTCTGCAAACTCATCAACAATTGGCCCTATACCCACATTTTTTATTGTCACCTTATTTACAGGTTGCATATCCTGAATAAAGCGGAAAGAACCATTTTTCTTCGGAGCAGTGAACCACCTATTTGATATGGAGCACAAGACGGCTCCAAAATACCCATCTTTATTTTTTCATTAAGCAACTCAATGAGTTTTGGAAAATGAGCCTTTGGAACAGGAATAGGCCTCAAGTTCCAAGGTACATGAGGGATAGTGAAGATCACCATAGGAGCAACAATGGATGGATCAACACAACCTATCTCATAAGGCTCAAATGCAGAAGCTTTTTCGTGTTTGGCAAGCATGTCTTCAAAGCATATCTTTTCAGCTTTTGTCAAATTGTCAAATTGTCCTCGCAACCAAACTTTAACTCTTTCAAAGAATCCTTTGTGAACTTGTGTCCAATCTTGCTTGGGTCACGAAGGCTAGGTTGCAAAGCAGCTTGTTCCATCTTATTTGTGCAGTCTTGTGGTAGAGGTAATGCCACTGGTTTCACTTTCTTTGCCACGGACTTATACTTAGTCTCCACTCGTACATCAACACTTTGAGAGTTTTTGAAATCCTCAATGACTTTGTACATTTCTATTGAGCATACTTTCACGACCTCACTTCCCACATGAAAATTGCAATCCACTAAAGACTCAAAATCTTGCATAGTATCCACAAAAGAACACTCATCAAACACACCTGCAATGCATTCTTCATCTCCTAGCAAACCATTCATCTTCAACGTCTTTGTACACTATTTACATGTTGTCGTTCACCCCGCTTTAAGTCCTCACACTTTGTAAAGCAATAGATCCATAGTCTGATAATCCTACAAAACCTGTAGAAAATGTATCCTTTGCATATACATCATGCGAGAACCTTTCTCTTCTTGTACCACTGCAATCCCGCTCTACAATGGTACATGGCCAAAACCCCTCATATCCCTATAGTCCTTGAACTCTTTGTTTGTCTTTGGCAAGGGTTGCTCTCTAAGACTTTCACAGTTCCTTTCATGGTCTACACAAATAGTAAGGAACTGTACTGCACGCTTTCCATCCCTGCTCCTTATTCTTGCATAAGCTGACCCATCATCCATCACCTTCGTTTCCATGCAACTAGCAGTGATGTATGGCTGCCCAAGGATAAGACGGTATGTAGACATCTCCTTCACAAAGAAATTTTGGTCATCTTTCACATCCCCTATAGTCACCTTAACATTTGGACAAGCTCCGTACAAATCCCATGATGAGTTGTTTGCTGCACGAATCATCCATCCATGATTTATATCAATTGGCCATTTTCCTTTTTGATAAAGATTCTTTGACATGAGTTTGTAGGCCGGACCCTTTGCTTTCGATTTTGTTGCATCCTTCTTCTTGCATAGGCACTTTGGGGATAGGCATTTGTTGCGGGGAAGGTGATCTAGGAGGCACTGTGTCATTTCTACCTCCACTCCTCGTTGCCCGCTTTGAAGGCCCTTCATCCCCATTCTCGCGCCTACGTTTCTCTTCAACAATGGCCTCATTTGCTTGAAATTTGGCAATATATGCATGCACTGACAAAGAGTCCATAGGGTCATTCCAACTCTGTTTCAAGCCGAATGCAATCTCCAGCTTCATGTAAAACCTCTGTAGTCATTTTACCCTTCATAGCAGACTCTATAGCGCATGGCCATATCTCTCCAATACCATTAGATTCCTCTTCTCCAACCTTGACTGATCCTTTTTTCTTAATAGGATCCACCTTCAACCCATAGACGGCTGCCTCAACCATTGAGATGGCATGGCTAGTAGCCATGTCCTCTACTAGTTTCTTCATCCCGCCTTTGCCAAAGTTTGTTCCCAAGAGCTTACCTGTTTCACTTAAGTGAATTTTTCCATCTTTAAAGAAAACGAGCTCCTTTGTCAAAGCGCCTTTAAAACTTTCACAATCCCTCCTTCCATGGTCAGTTTTATCACACCATATGCATCTATTGACAAAGCCTTCTCTGGTTTGCGGTCGTTGCCATGTAGATTGACCTGATGGTTGCCCCTTTCTTCTAGTCTTGTAAGCTTTAACTTGAGCTCTTGCATTCCCTAGACGATATCATCTAGGATGGATTTGTCACTCTTTGGAACCACAATCACAGGCTTTATAGGACTCTCGGGAACACTTGGGGATTGAGTAGGGTTGACTATCATCTTGTCTCTTCGTCGCTATCGCTTAGCTAGCAGTGAAATGGCGTCTTCAACCTCATTCCAATCAGTCTTCAAACCTTGTTCCGCATCCTTATCCTCAAGTAGTAGCTCTAACTTCTCATGAATCTCTTTACCTGCGGCTTGCAAAAGGATCTTTGTCTTCTATGAGTTTAGAGTAGCCTTTTCAGTTCTTGAAAGTTGATCATAACGGCGTTCAAATTCCCTTAGCAGTTCGGTAGGTGAGAGCCCCTCTTTTGGCCGAACTACCCACTCTAAGAAAGTCCTCCTTGTTACCCTTTCGGAGTCCTCCATGAAATACTCTTCCTTCAAGGATAATTTGAATGCTTCCCAAGTTGCCCCATGCTCATTTCTAATTCCCCTTACATGCTCTCTGATCTCGGGAACCACAGCAAGTTCAAAACTTTGCACTATCTCTGCTTCGGGCATTCGATGAAGCTCCATCTCCTTTACATATCCACAAAGATACTTTGTTACATCTTTGCCTTTAAACTGGTCCAATTTCTTCACCACAGATTGAAGCACTTTGGTTGAGGAGAGCTCCCTCCTTTCTGCAGCTTGTTGCTGCTGCTGCATAAACACTACAAAAGCTTGAAACATTTGCATTGTGACTGGATCAAACCGAACCTATTGTTGATCTTGTTTCTCCATAGCTTTAAACCCTTCTTTTGAGACCTTCAATGAAGCTTTTGAAACCTCACACTAGTCTACTTCGCGTCGGGTTCACCAAAAACGTGTCAATAAGTGCGCAGTGCGACTAGGAAAGCGTCGGGCCTCTGATTGTGAGGATTCGTAGCAAAATCAAGCAAGGCGTAGACGATTTGAAGCCAAAAACACACCTTAAAAGAACAAAACTCCAGCCATGAAAGCTCCACTTTGAAAAAGAACCAATACTAACTCAAAGCTCTTGTGTGTGTGAAGATTAGGTGTAACCTCGCTCCCAATTGCACAGATGTAGTGCTCATTCGACCTGTTAAAAACCCTAAATTTACACTTTGATTCTTCATCGTGACCATTTCATGGAAGCTTCAGTACTTCATTGGAGAAGCCCAAGTAGTTATTTGAGGAGGGGAAACCCTAATTGAAGGCCTCACAGCCTCAATCATGTAGTGGAAGCAGCACGGGACTGCACTAGCACCCTGTAGAAGAATGGTTGTATCTCCTTGCTCATGTGTCCAAATGAGCTCATTCTTGGCTCTAAAAATTCCCACACACCTTGAGCAACAATGCCAGCGTACGAAACCTACTATTTTTGGCCAAGATTGCCCGCATTGAACTTTCTAGGCAAAACGAGCGTGCCACTTCGAACCACTTGACATTTGTACATTCCCAAAGCAAATTAGGCATATATTTATGTGAAAAAAGCATTGGATGATGCCACGTGTAGGGCCTCACCCGCCCGGCAAGGTATGTACATGGCTACAACCGTGGCATTCATTTGCGCATATATCACACTATGTACATTATAGCATTTGGTCCCACACATCATAAACATTAAGAGTGAGGTAGATATTTTAATTTCACATTATGGACGTGCCATGGCACGACAGCGCGTTCCCATGATCGACAACCATGCTTGCGACATGCGCGGGTGAGGTACCTCTATCATCGAGGAGTGACACCCGACATCGGCATCGAGCGCACCGATCGCACTGTACGACACAGTTTACGGATAGGACACCTTTGGCGGCTATTCGACTAGCATATTTCTGCCCGGCGGCAAAAATCAGCACATAGCGACACCGACACGTAGGTTACAGGTTATAGGTTACAGGGGGTTTTTCAGCCCATTCACTCACAGATTCTCCAGGTTACCAGACACAGCGCTTTCACAGGCGATTTGGCAGTCATTTCGACAGCGGATTCTGTGCGGACACATGCGTTGACAGATGCATTTTGTTGTGAGCACACATAGTGCTACTGAGATCTGTTGAGAGCAGATATCCTCACAGGGATCACTTTCACTGCATGCAGCAGTTCTTGGCGCCTGTTTGAGCGTGGTTTTACTCATGTACATTGAGTTGTGGACACTGCCTACTGTACTACGTGTGGAGCCATTTTTGGCCATTTTGGCAGTTTTTCCTCGCCTTTTCTGAGACTCGAACCGGAAGAGCCCTTTCTGAGACTGTGGCTAGTCCATTTGTGTCTGCATTAGCCTTTGGAGGGTCGATAGCATGACGTTTTCTTTGAGCTGGGGTGTGCTTGAATGTTGAGACACTTTCGGTGATACAAGTAGCTGGAGTTCCCCTTTATGGTACCCTTGCCATAGGATATGTATCTGGACGGTTTTTTAAGCTTTTGACATCGAGTTGGGAGTCACATAGCAGTGGTTATAGAGTGCGCAGGTGATGGAGAAGGTAGGAAAGAAGACTACGCACACACACCAACACACATCAAGACACACACACACACACACAATGGTTACCCTGCAAAGCAGCCATTCAACGTGCTGCTCTTCTCTTCTTCTCTTTTTAACTATTATCCAAAGTGTATATTTACAACATGGTATAGTCAATGTACGGCCGCCCATAGCACAATGGACATATTCTTTAACATCATATTCTTTAACACTCCCCCTCAAGCTCAGAATGAGCTTGCATATGATGGATTCCCAATGCTTCACAAAAGTAGCAAAACTTCTCCTTTCCAAGAGCTTTTGTAAATATATCCCCAGCTTCATCATATGTCCTCACATACACCAAATCAATCTGACCTGCCAAAACTTTTTCTCTAATGAAGTGATAATGTACTTCAATGTGTTTAGTGCGAGCATGGTAAAGTGGATTCTTTGCCAACATGATGCTGCTAATATTGTCACAATATATAATGACACTGTCAAGATAGTCAAAACCAAAGTCTACCATAAGTACTCTCAACCATGACTCTTCACATGCTGCCAAAGCTGCTCCACGATATTTAGCTTCTGTACTTGATAATGCTATAGTTGATTGCTTCTTGCTACTCCAACTTATCATACCATTGCCAATGGAAAATGCATAACCACTTGTAGATCTTCTATCCATAAAATCTCCTACCCAATCTGCATCTGTGTAACCATAAAGACAAAGCTTCCCGTTCTTTTCATAAAACATTCCATAACTGACAGTGGCTTTCACATATCTCATAATCCGTCTCACGTCATCAAGATGACTTTTACATGTCTTTTGCATGAATTGACTCACGACACCCACTGCATAACTCAAATCTGGCCTTGTTATTGTCAAGTAAATAAGGCTTCCAACCATCTTGTGGTACATAGTGACATCCTCAATGTAATGTTCATCATCAAACAACTTCACATTTTGATCAAGAGGTGTATCAACCGGTTTTCACGCTGTCATTCCATACTTCTCAAGCATATCCAACGCGTATTGTCTTTGTATCATCCAAATTCCTGATAAAGTGTCGACAATTTTAATTCCCAAGAAATATCTCAACTCACCAAGGTCCTTCATGTTGAATTATCTCAACAAACTCTTCTTGACATGCAAAATTTGCTCATCATGACTTCCAGTGAGAATCAAGTCATCACATAGATAACAATAACAACGATCTCGCCATCAACATGCTTCAAAAACAATGAGTGATCAACAGTAGAATGTTTAAATCCAATCTTCTTCAAGAATCTGGTTATCTTTTCACACCAAGCTCTAGATGCTTGCTTCAAACCATACAATGCTTTCTTCAACTTACACGCATAATATGGAAACTCTGGATGTTGATAACCCTCTGGCTGTATCATATAAACTTCTTCTTCCAAATCACCATTCAAGAATGCATTATCCACATCCATTTGCCGTAACTTCCAACCAAACATACTTGCCATTGCTATCACCAATCTCATTGTTGTCATCTTTGCAACTGGACTGAATGTCTCATCATAATCAAGACCTTTTTTTTTGTGCATAACCTTTAGCAACAAGCCTCGCTTTGTATCTCTCCACACTACCATCTGACTTGCACTTGACTTTGTATAGCCATTTTGAACCAATTGCTTTCTTTCCACTTGGCAAGCGAACCAAATCCCAAGTGTCATTCTTCACAAGAGCATCCATCTCATCATCCATAGCTGACTCCCATTCTGATTTTCCAATTGCCTCTTGAAAACATGTAGACTCTTTATGTTGCACACGTGAAACCATGTATGCATAATGTGTACGCATGTAACCGTTGTATGTCAATCTATCAAATGGATAACGTACCCTCTCTGATCTTCTCAACTATGGTTCACTCTTCTCTTCAACTCTTGCATATGAGGGTACATATTTCTCAATATGCTTACTGCCAGGTGTCCTCAAATGTGGTAAACCATGCTCTTCATTGAGGCTTTCATCTCTAGAACTCTCTTCAACCACTTTCTTCTTGCCTTTCTAGTCTTGCTTCTTATCTCGCAAACGACCACTCCATGGGTTGACACTTCCTGTACTCTCCTCTCCCATATGTGGTCCTGAAATAGTTCTTGTTGATGGTCCTGGCTTATGTACAACATGACACACATTCTCTTGCTCTTCATACTCATCTTCTATCATCACTGGCTTTGGTTTATACCATGGTTCATGCTCACAAAATCTGACATCTCTACTGACATAAACTTGTCTTGTCGTAGGATCATAGCACTTGTAACCTTTCTTTTCAACTGGATAGCCCAAGAATACACACTTCACTGCCTTTGGCTCCCTCTTCTTTCTTGCTTCATTTGGCACATGAACATAGCAAACACATCCAAAAACTTTCATGTAGGAAACTGTTGGCTTGATCCCATAAAGTCTCTCATAAGGTGAAATTTCATGAATGGCAGCTGTTGGTGTTCGATTCATAATGTGTACTGCTGTATGAACTGCTTCAGCCCAATATGTTAATGGCATATTCATCTCATTCATCATGGCTCTTGCAATCTCTGCTATGACTCTATTTTTTCTCTCAGCAACTCCATTTTGTTGTGGTGTGTATCTGCAAGTAATCTGTCTTCTTATGCCTTGTTCACATAAGTAATCATCAAAACTGTGTGACATGTACTCTCCCCCTCCATCTGTACGTAGGCATTTAATTTGACAACCATTCTCTTTCTCAACAATAACTTTGAACTCCAAGAATACCTCAAATGCCCCTGACTTTGCCTTTAGAAAGTAAACCCATGTCATTCTGCTATAATCATCCGTGAATGTGATAAAATATCGACAACCATTCGGTGTAGCATGATCACAAGGTCCCCAAATATCTGAATGAACAATTTCCAAAGGACTTTGGGTAATTCTCCCCCTCTTTGGAAATGGTAAACGAGATTGCTTTCCAAATTGACAAGCTTCACAAACATGATCAAAATTCAATCTGCCAAACTTTGGTAATCCACGTAAAATTTGATTTGATTGCATATGCTTTAGTCTTTTAAAATTGACATGACTAATCCTTTTATGCCATAGCTCTACCCAATTATCTTAAGTGGTGATTTGTTTGCATACATACCACTGTGTAAACATGGATCTCCAGCTTCCAATGAGAACAAGCGACCTTTCTTTCTTCCACGTGCCAATATCTTGCCTGGTCTACCTTTGTGAAACTCCTCTATGAAGCATCCATAACGATTAAAACGGACTTGCAACCCTTGATCTATCATTTGTCCAACTGATGCTAAATTCTTTGTGATTGAAGGCACATATAGAACATCTCCCAATGTGTTGTATGTCCCGTATTTTTCTAACAATGGAACTGAACCAACATGCGTAATCCGATGCATAGTATCAACACCGGTAGCGACAAACTCATCCTCTTCTAATTTCTCTTTTTTGTCAAACCATTCACCATGATATGTCATATGATTTGTGGCACCACTATCTAAATACCAATCATTTGTATGATGTGGCTCCACCATGCTTCCAACAACATCCTCCATAGGAAATAAATGTCCACTTGATCTATTGTCATATATATTTTGATCATGAGAATTGTATCCAGCAAAGTTTTCTCCATGTCTGCCATAACCTCGGCCTCTTCCACCACGATCACGATTTTGATTTAGCCTTGTGTAACATTCTCTTTCAAAGTGACCATAAATGCAACATCTGTTACAATATCCATCTCTTTGAGGATGTACAAATCGTCCCCTTACCATCTCGTCGGTCAGACACTGCCCCGACACTACACAATCGGTAATTCTTGTCCATTGGGCTTTGCCTAGGGCCCAATGTAAAAAAAATTGGCAATTGTGCCATCCTTGACCATTGAGAGAGCTTGTGATGCCCATTTGCGAGGGTGGGAAATAGGGGCTTCCACTACCCTTGCAAAGTTTCATGGCCATCCATTGCAATATAAGCAAATCATTAACAACATATATCAACATGATGTCGCGTACAAGTGACCTTGATAAACTATCATCTAGAAGCACACAATCATAAAGATGCATCATAGAAAAGGTGTGGTACAAGTGAGCTGCATAAACTAGAACATGACGTCTACAATCATAAAGATACCTCGTACAAAGGTGTGGTACAAATGGATTGTATAAAGTACATGGCAACTATACTCATAAAGAAAAATCAAACAAAGGTGTGGTGAAAGTGGACTACAAAAACTAGAGCATGGTGACAACAATCATAAAGAAACATTGTACAAAGGTATGGTACAAATGGACTGCATAAAATAGAACATGCCAAATACACTCATAAAGACACAAGTGGACTGCATAAAGTAGAACATGGTGACTATAGTATTAAAGATACATTGTACAAAAATGTGTGGCATAAGTGTACTCTATAACTTATAACATGGAAACTACAACCATAGAGAAAATGCAACAAAAACTCAAACAAGTACAAGTAAATCAATTTGAATGAGAGTTGGAAGCTACATGCTCTTTGTACTGTGCCTGCTTCACAATAGTGTGCTATGGTGCACTGACTCCTACGTGCTATAGTCTGCCTGCCTTGGGCCTCCGCTATATAGCTGAAGACTCTCTAGCCTCTACCTAAGCTTTGTTGTGCTATAAGTGAATCCTAGCAAGCACCATCTCTTGGTCAGCTAGCGTGCAATGCACTTGCTATCCCCTCTCCCAAATCCATAAATCTGCATATACTCATGAGGTACACTATGAGTGAGAACCGTCCTTTGCTACATGGAGCTCTACAACAAGTATTGGGTCTACAAAATGTGTCTCTGGGAAAAAGAGGAATCGCTCGATAGCCTCCTCACTCTAGAATACTCTATGAGGGCATCCCACTATTGAAATCACTCTCATCTCAACTCCTTTGTCTCTATAGCCCTTAGTCCCATTGCACCCTTTGAATCTGCCATTTGTAGTGCCTCCTCCTTTGGTATCCCATCCTCTAGGAATGTGTTGACCGCTAGGTCAACAACACAACATAACTCAAGTTTCGTACCAAAGTCTTATCTTTTGCGAGTTATGAAATGCTGCAGATTATGGATATAAACGTCATTTGTAATGAGTAGTTATTATAGTTTCAGAAGCCGGGGTGCAATGGCACTTCCAGATTGTAAATACAAAGCCATTTGACCCTTTCAATCCCATTTTTGGTTAAACCTAAGATAGCCTTAGTATATAAGGTACCTAGGTCATTTTGTAAAAAGAATTTTATCATAATCAAACTTTAGCGCTGCCGTCTACTGTGTGTGAGAGAGAAAGAGAGTGAGTGTGAGCTTCATCCTCCCACTACGCCCGGCTCGCTCAACGCATTGGAGATCCGACTGCACCATTGTTGTAGGCTCGAGGAGCGCTACGCGACAACGCCAAGCATTCCACGCGAGACGAAGCGCACACCTCGACGCATTTACGAGCTATTTGTGGCCGTAAGTATATCAAACGATGTCTGTTTTCTGCGTGCTAGTAGTCTATAGAATCGTGGCGACGTAAGCTACGCATAGATACTCATAAATTTCAGTTTCGGGCACTTTCAAAATTGGGCTCTGTCATCCTACGCGTTTTCTGCAGATGGGTTTAGAGTGAGGGTTTTGAGTGTAGAAGCTTAGGGACAGGTGTATCCTAGTGAGGGGATGGTGTTCCTTAAGTATCGTACGAATCTGGCATGATTAGGTGAGTTACCTTTCGTATGTGGCTAGGTGGTGTAGTTGAGGGCAGTGAGGTTCTTGATTGTGGTTTAGTTGGCCTTCCAGAGTGTTGTATGTGTAGGATGGTCTCAGCCTGACAAGCTTAAGAGATTTCCTCCGTGTGCCTATCGTGTCATCTATGTCCTCGATTGACAGTATGTTGATCTAGGTAGTGTTTGCATGCACTTCATGGGTGTGTGAGTCGCTCCCCGTCCAACATTGGCGCCGCTGTCGGGGACACAAGGACCTAAGTAGGTTTCCTACTAACACTCGTGTGATGGTTGCTTGATTTAGTTTCGGCTAAAGAAAGCGTTTTTCTTAAGTGGATCCGGAAGAGGATATTCCGTGATCAAGTGGATAGCCAGGAAGCGTGTGTCTTGCCGAGGGTCTGCGACTAGATAGGTTTAGTTAGGATATGTGGATTAGAGTAGTTGTTGGTGGTCGAGTGATTTGTGAGGTGATAAAAGCGTTTACTAGTCCGTGTGTGGCAGTGAAGCGTTTTTCTACTCATAGATGCAAAACTCCATATGATTTGTAGGAGTAGCTTTAGGTAAGTGATCCGATTCTGATCTAGAGCTATTCATCACTGAATTATTTGCTAAAGTGCTTGATTGCATTTGAAATCACGGAAAAGTGTGCTTTTGAGGGTAAAAATGCATTAAACAAGCTTTTGTGGATATTTTTGTATGACTGACTGATGCTGTGCATATAAAAGAGCATTTGAAGGGTTCTGTGAAGAAAACCTGCAATTCTGTAAACATAGAAATCCTACGCGTAGGATGTCTCAAGGGGGTTCTGGAGACCAAATTTGAAAATTCTGATTGCACCAGTGGGTTCAGAGGGTAGGTTTTACCCTAGTAACATACTGACTTGGGTGTTTTTCCCTATTTTTGTTGACCAAAAGCCAAAAGGCGGAGTCAGAAAACGTAAAATTCAGCAAAGGCTTAATTGAGTGATTTTTGCATGTTTTTGCAATTGTAAAGCATACTTGCACTTTCTTAGAGCATAAGGAAGCATCAGGGACACTTCAGTCTCAAAAAATCAGCAGTAGACATCCTACGCGTAGGATGTCTACAGGGTGATCTGGTGGAAATTTTGAAAATCTGAGATTACCAGTGTGTTTAGAAGGTAGGTTTTACCATATTTTCACCTGGAAAGTGGAAATTTGACCAAATTTTGACAGATCAAAGCCAAAAAATGAGAATTGCCAGACATCCTACCCAAATTGTTTCCAAGGCATAATTTTTGAGACCAAGCCATAGGATTACTCCAAAGGCATGTTCTAAATGTTGTATTGAATGCATGTGAGAGTTTTCAGCTCATTTGGGTGAGAAAATTGGGTTCAAAGCGGACTTTAACACTTTTGACTGAAAAAGGCAAGAACAGCTAAAAATTGGGACTTTTGACATCCAAACTCAAATCTAAGCATACCTCTGGGTTACTGACATCAAGGGGAAGCTATGGGACAAGTCTGGGGTCAAACAGGCCAAAAAGACATCCTACGCGTGATTTGGCACTCCAAACTTAATGTTGAGCATACCACAGTGATCAGCACCTTAAGGAGAGTCTATAGTTCAAATTTGGGTTCATTCTGAGCAAAAAGACATCCTACGCGTAGGATGTCTCTTGCATGATTTTGAGACCAAAATTCTACTTTGACCATACCATGCTGTCATATAGCCTTAGGCAAGCCTCCTAGTCAAATTTGGTCCAATTTGGAGCTGGTTTGACTTGGAAATTCATCAGAACAGACATCAAGCTTTTGGAACAGATTCTTAATCATTTGACCAACCTATAGGTGTCAGAATCAAAAAGTAAAAATAGTTGTGAGTTTAGCACATCAAGGGGAAGCTACAGTGCAAGTTTGAGCTGAAACAAAGCAAAAAGACACACTACGCGTAGGATGTCTCCAGCTTGATTTAGGACTCCAAACCAACCTATGAGCACACCACTGTGATCAGCACATCAAGGAGAAGCTAGGGTGAAAATTTCAAGTCATTCTGAGCAAAAAGACATCCTATGCGTAGGATGTCTCAAGGCCATTTCTAGGTCCAAATGAAATTCTGAGCATACCATTGTGTTGCTAGACTTAAGGGGAGTCTCTGGACCAAATTTTGTTAAATTCTGAGCATATAGACATCCTACACGTAGGATGTCTCTAGGCTAGTTTTAGGGTCCAACTGTAATTTTGTCCAGTCTAAACTGCATTTCACTGTTTGGCCATAACTTTCACAAACGGTATCGGATCGGAAAAGTTTTTATATCAAAACGTAGCCTGAGAGCGGCTCTACAGATCTTAGAGCAACCATATAGTTCAACTCTGAGAAAAATAATCGTTTGAGGCCTCAAAATTCATCCGCAAGTTAGGGGTGTCTTAAAAGCGACAATTTGCGAGAATTGTGACGAAACGGTTGCGGTTTTGGACATAGTTTCGACTTTTCCCTAACCAAAGAACTTGAACACAGTGGACTAAGTCTACTTGAACCAAGCAAAAGCTCTTAAGCTCAGAAATCATGTCTACCCTAGATTCAAACGCAGCTTACACAAGCTTGGAGATCCCGACGATAGAGGAATATCCTCCCACAATGGATCTTCCAAACTTGCAATTGATAAAGACCCATCTTGTTGAGAGAGTTTGGATGATTGGTCATGAGAGTGAAGGACTATATAGATACATTGACGACAATGAGGTCAATCTTTATAGGTGCTCAGATCCATACCTAGAAGAGATAACGGATTACAAGCTCTTATATGTCTACACATACGGAGTCGACTGTCAATGGAGATCTATAGTTGTCGACAAGTATGGACGAGAATACAGAGTTGTAGAAAGCAAAAATCCACAGACTGTACTAGAAAGAGGTGGATATTTGGTCAATGAAGGACCACAAATGCCTCCACCAAACACGAGAATTCCTATAGGAATTCCAAGAAGAGAGCCACCAGGATTCCCTTCAAGAGCGATAACGAGAGAAGGATTGGGAGAGTCTCTGGTTAGACTTGTAGACAATCGACGAGTTAGGCCATCCCAAGTCCAAAAATGGGTAAACAGAAAATACTCCGGAGATGAAGATCCGAGAGATCACGTAGCGGCTTTTAGAAGAGTGATTAGAGCAGAGGAAGTTTTAGATTTTGCGACACAGTTTGCAGGATTTGGATTGACTCTAGAAGATGATGCAGCTACATGGTTCGACTCGGTGGAAAAATGGGATTTTGAGACCCTAGATGAGCTGTTTGAGGAGTTTATTGAAGAATTCTTGCCAAAAGGCATTGCTCACAACACGGTCTCGCAAATCCATAGATTCAAACAGAAAGAGAATGAATCAGTACGCAAAGCATCATTACGGCTCAAGAGATATGTTAAGCTTTGTCCGAGAGCGGAATTACCTACGCAAGCACGACTGATGCTGATATTTATCTAGGGAATGAGAGATGAGGGCCTTCAGAAGGATCTGCATATGATAAGGAGGATGACGCTAAACGAGTTGATCAAAGAAGCTCTTTATCTAGTGGATAACTGTGAGGCATACAAAGAAAAGGACTTAAAGAGTGAAGGAGATGACACATCCTCTCAGCACAGTGTTTCACAGATAAGTGAGTCCATTGCCAAGCCAACGGCACCTATTGATCAAGAAAAGCTTATCGACGACTTGGTCAAGAGGTTGATTCCTCTTGTAAGGTCTGATTCGGGAGAGCAAAAGTGGTGTGAAATTGAGAGAAAATGGACGAACCATACGGGGGAAGAGTGCTATTATAGCATGGAAAATGCTAGGGAGAGGTATGCACAACCTGTTCCAAAAGCACCTAATCCACCTAGATACATTACGGGGAATGCGCCAAGACCAGTAGGAGTTTTAAGGCCACAGCTTGTCTTAGGACAACAACCTCCACTGCCAGGTGCTAGAATGCCGGTAGACATGAGATACATGCCAATGATGGAAGAATCAAATAAACCAATGCCACTACCAGCTACAATGTGGCATAGCAACCAACGTGAGTACTACCCTTCGGAGCAACAAAATGTGAGAGAAACACATGGAGTGGTGAGGCCGGTACAACCTCCACCTCCTGGGTTTCAGTCGAAAGAAAGAAGTTATGAAATGGACGAAAGGACATTGAGATTCATTGAAAATAGCGGCTTATCTAGGTCAAAGCTTGCTTATAGCCAAGAGGAAATGCTAAAAGAATCTCCTCAACCTGAGACAGATTGTCACAAAAGTCGTGACAACCACTTGGTCAAACAATGTCCTCATACAGAGATCACTGAAGTAAATGCCTATTGTCTTGAGTGTGGCATCACTCACTTGATCCCCGATTGCCCGAAAAAACCAAACCAAATCAGGAAAATCACGACAAATGTATCAGGGATTGTTCAGCTCCCTAGTAGCTCGGAAAATGAAAATGTTGTACCAGTTCAAGTAGTTACGAGAGCACAATCTCAAAAGAAAGCTGATGAGAATCCAGAGACAAAGAACATGGAAGGTGACATGAGTCCAGAGACAGATGATGGACCAAAGATAGACGCACCTAGTCAGAAAACCAAGAGCAAACGAAATAGTTGGAAAGCTAGAAAGACTAGGATGAAAGCATGCAGGGAACGAGAGCAAAAATCCCTAGCTGAGAAGCTTACCCAAGCCGAGGAGAAGATAAAACAACATGAGGAAAAGGAGACACCTTCTCTTACACAGATGGTTGAACCTCTAGAAGAACCATCCACGGATGAGAAACCGAGAAGTGCTAGTTCAGGAGGATCTGTGTTGGTAGATAAGGTTAATGAGACATTAGATGCCCTCTTGAAAGCCTATGATGCGAGGCTCAAAAACAATCAAACCCAAGAACAAAGGTGGATGAAATATCCCTATACGGAACTAGAAAAGCAAAGGTTTGAAATGTGCCATAAAATGATTCAAACAGCCCAAGCTTTGCTAGAACCACCAGGTGCAAAACCTGAGGATGTGATCCGTGTCATGCCTACACAAGTAATCCCACCAAACCAGGAACTAAAAGAGCCAGATTCTAGTCATGAGCACATACCAAAACTCAAAGACCCAGCATTAGAACCAAGGATAGTACTGAATACCACGGATAACTCTTCCGAGGGATTTCACCAAGCTATACCTGAGGATTGTAAAGAGATAGATTGTCTTGAGGAATTGTGGAAACAAGTCAAAGAGGCCAATGAAGCCGATGACCTAAGAAGACGAGTAGACAATACTGGTGATGAACGAGGAGTGTTTCTACCACCAATAGAGGAATTTGAGACTGGATCTCAAATGAATCTAGACGTGCAATCGTGTTGGGGCGACAAAGGATCTGTACAATCTATGGATAGTCAACCCCATTCGCTAAGAACACTACCATCCTATATGGGAGAGTACGAGACCAAGTCAGATGTGGTTGCACTCCCATCAAAGAGACTGTCTCCCAACAAGGCCATCGATTCAAAGGGGCTAGTAGATATTCTATCTACCCCAGTCACCTGTACAATAATGTTAGCCGAGTTGCTCAGAATAAGACCAAACATGTGGGCTAATGTGGGTAAATGTCTAGAGAAATTTGGTGTAAAAACCCCAATGACTCAAATCGAGGAAGGAATCAAAGAGCTTGAAATGCCTCAACTAAATACTAGGCCAGTGCCATTAAACAAGGTAGGCGAGTATTAAGAGGGAGAAGATGGAAACACCACCCTTCCTATGGAATTCAATGGTGTACAAACCATGGAAATCCTTGACAGTGGAGCTAGTGTGGCCATTGCAACCAAAGAGGTTTGGAAAAAATGGGGAAAACCTGCCTTGAGATCCACACGAATGACCCTGCAGATTGCAGACGGACACAAGGAAAAGGCCATAGGACTGCTAGAAAAAGTACTTGTTACTTCTTGTGGCATTGAATATGAACACACTTTTGCTGTTGTTGACTTTGGCAAGAAGAACAACTATGAAATCATTCTGGGAAGACCATTCATGCGACAGTTGAAAATGGTCCAAGATTGGGGTTATGACCATATATACCTGAGACATATGGAAACCATAACAAAGATAAACTTGAGGGACCATAGCTACAAGGATGTGACGAGAACACCGGTTGAGGAGTTTGATTCTGCCACAGTAGCAGGATCAGAACTTCCAGCTTGGTTAGGTAAGCCTAAAGAACTGTGGATGTGTGGAGCTTCACAATGTGATAGATTGAAACATGAAGAATGTATCCTAGAGCTTGTTATAGAGGATATGGACTATATCCCAGAACCATTTCCTGAAGAAGAGTTAGAACCTTTTGGATGGGAACACATCTTGGCTACTCTGGACGTGTGCGCCGTGGAGGATGCTCCCACAACAAAGTTTTGTGATGAAAATGGCTATGATGTCGTTCCTTATTTTGCAGTGAGTGTAATCCAGGAAAACGAAGAGAACCAGACATCAACAAGCTCTCGAAATAAGGAGAAAACAAAGAAATGTGGAGAATCAAAAGATGAAGAAGACGACGAGTTCTATGACTCTGTAGAAC
Organism: Adiantum capillus-veneris; assembly: GCF_014529385.1. NCBI lineage: Eukaryota > Viridiplantae > Streptophyta > Polypodiopsida > Polypodiales > Pteridaceae > Adiantum > Adiantum capillus-veneris. The sequence goes on along the minus strand of NC_140935.1, from coordinate 143,693,778 downwards.
ACTTCGAGCTTCAAGAAGATCAACGAACCGGGAATCAATGTCATCGCTACACGAATAAAGTGCATCAAAAGTGGATTCCAAAGTCCTCCGTAAAGACACAACCACCACAATCATCCTCATACATGGTTCCTAATAAGGATGCAAAGACTCAGGTAGGAGGAATACGACCAGAGCAACGAGCTAACAATGCTCTAATCAATGGGCTAGAAAAGTCCTCCAAGAAACTACCACCCATGAGCAAACAGACAGTAACTTTCCACTACCAGCCAAAAAATCAAGGGAAAGTACAAGAACTCAACCTTGCTGGGGATAGTAGAGATAGTGATGAATCTTATGACATCCCCTATCATCAACTCAGGCCATCACTATCACCAACCCCTTCAGCAACAACCATGACAGGTCAAAAGAACAGGACAACAAGTCAAAGCCAAAAAGCTCGACAAATCTGGATACCAAAAAGCCAGATCGGCCAAAAACAGATATGGATCAAGAAGACAAAGATCTCTAATGACAAATCACAAGATCCAACACCAAAACAAAAGCAAGGAAAGCGTGCACAAACGGGTAAGAATATCACAAAGTCGCAAGCTTTCACAACTCAGGTTTGGGCTCCAAAGAAGTTGATTCAAGCACAAAAAAGTCAGGAATTCATTTGGATTCCAAAACGACCACAATATCAACTTTCAAAGCCTGAATCCCGTCCCCAACCAAGCATACAAGGGCTGAAGCAAAGACCACTGTCGACTCACACAACAAAAAGGTGGATCCCAAAGAAGTCTCTTCAAACACAAACGAAGCACGGGCAAGTATGGGTTCCCAAACGAGAGCCAGCAACAAAACAACCAATAATCGCAAAGAAATGGGTCCCAAAGAAGAACAACAAAACTGTTGTCAGTGCATCGCCGCTTGAATTCTTACAATTCTTCCTACAATTACACTACAGTTAGAAGAGAGCAAGTCGCTTCAATCAAGCAACGATATAGGAGCTCCAAAGACCATTACATTGCTTAGAATAGGAAGCCTCGCCAACAAATTCCAATAAGAAAATTGCTTATACCCACATCTTGCACAACATAAATCTTTTCCATGCATTGACTGTGTATGCATAATAGGGCTACATTACAAGGCCTACATAGGCACGACTTTTAATTGCCCAAGCACAACACATACCCTTTGCGATACCCTGTCGTAAAGGATGACTCCAAATAGGAAGGGGGGAGGCATTCTGAATGCGGACCTAACATTATGACTATTAGAGAGCAATGTTTTGTGAGATGCATTGAATTTTTGCGTTTTATTGTGATAATTTTTTTTTAACGAAATTTAGAGTATATGCCCTCATAGTAGTGTTACAGAGGAGTATGGGGACAAAATCCATATATGAGCCCCTAGGGACATGTGTATAGTGTACATAGCATTCAGATTTCTATTTGAATGATTTTTCTTTTGTTGAGTTGTTTTAAGATTTTCTTTCTTTATTATTAAGAAAAAAATAAAAAAATCCATAATCCACATGAAGAAAAGACTAACGAGAGGCCTGAGCACTACAAAGAGAAGAAGGTACACGAAAACGATGAAACTTCACGAAGTATGTCTCAGCAGCCACTACAACAGCCGAAGAACTTGTCACAAAGCAGTGTCAACAGGAAACCGACAAGTCATACAAGTCAGAGTTGAGTAGCTACGCCACAAAATGAGCGAGGTGTTAGTCCCAAAGCTTCAAGTAATATTCTCTGTGGTCTAAGAGTCTTAGCTATTCTAGTATAGGTGAGCAAAAGAGTCGAAGTCTAAGTACTTAAGTCTGGTGAAGTGAAGGAGAAGGTCCAAAAGACACTCACGTACTGAGCACAGTGAGATACCAGTGGAGAAACTTCTACATCGAAAACCCTTCTTGGAAAGGTGGAAGCTATTGAGACATCTCTTGATGTCACATGTGCTACATTTATTCCTTGAAACACCCATCATCTCCTTCTTTCACATTGCACGCTTTTGTTGACAAATTTCTCATATGCATATAGAGTGTCCCATAATTGGCACTTGCATCAGGCACTATTTTCGTGTTTCACCCAAGCACTCACCTTACATGAACATGTACTTCACGTTCAACTGCTCAACTCCAATAAAAGCGTATACCAAAGGCATTTTTTTTCCCACCGGGTTTTTTCCTTTTGGGCATCCCACTATTGAAATCACTCTCGTCTCAACTCCTTTGTCTCTATAGCCCTTAGTCCCATTGCACCCTTTGAATTTTCCATTTGTAGTGCCTCCTCCTTTGGTATCCCATCCTCTAGGAATGTTGTAATGACTACCTGCCTGTTTGCCTCGTCACTCGTCCCTCCAAAGTGGATGACAATGTCTATTGTCTAGCCTCATGGTGGAGAAAGGTCTTCAATGCCCCAATGGTGGTAAAGGGGAATCAAGATCGTAGTACATTGAGCAATTTGAATGCATACAAATGCTATGGATAAGATAGTAAATATGGAGAATGTGGTCACAACCCAAAGTGTAGAAACCTCCATTGTCAAACAATTTGTGACAAATGCATCACTTTGAGTGATATTCCAATGTGGCCCATACACCCATCAAAAGCTCTTGCGTGCCTAGAACAACGTTAGGCATGTAAGGGTAGAGTGGTATCAAGGGATGATCTTTGTGTTGCTATGGGAGCAGCTAAGGTAAGCTTGCTGGCATGATAAGTTCTTTGATTGGAAGTAAGCCACATGTCGCTTAATGGTGGAGTCCCCCAAGGCTAATCAAGTGTCATTGAGCACGTTCTCCAACTCTCCATCCCTTTGCTACACTGTGGTCAACTCTCATGTGAGCTCCTCTATGCAGCTATGGAGCTCCAAAGAGGGATCAGCCTTTATCAAACACAAAAACACACAATTTGAGAATTTATTTTCCAAAAATTAGTTTGTAATTATTAAAACCATAGGTGAGTGACTGTACTTATGAAGTTGTGCTAGCAGTTGTCGGCATTGACAACATTGAAGGTGTGGTCATGGAGGTGGCTCCACTAGTGGCTAAAGAGAAAGTGGCCTAATTGAGAAAAACAAAAAATTAAAAAATAGTAAGCATAATGAATGGCAATCATAAATAAAGCAAAGAAAAGTGTGGGAAGGTTATCTATAATGTGTCACAAGTATCATCTACAATATGGTCCTATCTGTGTGGGCTAGCAAGTGATGCACTATGTAACGGCACCTAGAAAAGTAAAACGTAAAAAATGGCATAAACTATCGTTCTACCAGCTAAATATTTGTAAGTAACTTGAATGTACCTTAGAAGGGACTCCTGAATATGAAAACCACGCGCCTGGTGGGTGAGTGTGTTGGCTGTGGATCAGACCTCCTATCCAAGATTAATGTTGAACCTCTAGACTAAGCTCCAAGGAACCATCGGCTCTACCCAATGTTGGTGGTCAATATCACAAAATGCAAAAGGATACAATAAAATTCTAATAGGTAGATCATGTAACCCTTATACTACTACATAGTGAGAATTGAATATATACCCTAAATCCTAAACTTTATATTTCTCACGTATGGCACACAAAGATTATCTCTATAGATACTAACATATTTCTATAAAAGCTCTAGAGATGATCCCACAACTTCTAGCATTAGAAGTTCAAATGCTCAAAGGATTCAACAATGATATTAAGATGCCAAAGGTGGTTCCTCTTGTGTGACTTGCACATGCTTTTAGAGGGGGTGTGTGAGAACACACACTATGCATGACTGACTTCTCGTCTATGTTTATCACTAGAACAAGGCTGCAAACAAAACGATCATTGCCAAAAGTACTATGATTGGACTTCACCAATATGGTCTCCCTATTGAAAGTGAAGGTCACTTATCTTGCTAACTCACTCATCAGTGGTTTTAGATAGATTGTTGTACATATTCATTATGTTGTATTTCAAATGCCTGTTTTTAAGAGCGTATCAACATTTTGAGTAGTGATGAAGAAAATGAAGTAGCTTTTAGGCTCCGTCTCCAAAGTAAGCTCTCTTGGTTGTGTATATGTGTGCTTCCAAGATCTTACACTCTTCTTCTCCATATCTTTAGCATATTCAAATATTCATTTCCATTACAAGGAGCACTTTTGATTACAAGAAATGCTATATTGTTGGCCCATTCCTTAGGAGTCTTACATCAGTGCCACCCATACCTTTAGGGTGGGAAGACCAAACCTAGTGATGATTCTCTAATATAGCATTGAGTCATCCCCAGAATTTTGATGTCTTCAAACCCAATGATAGAAATTGGTACAATTTTGAGTCGCTTAGTCTGACTACAAGCTTTAAAGGGACTCCTGTGCTACCTTTTCTGGGAATTTCTATAGAGAAAGAATCATCTCTTTTGTTATCCTTATGAAGATCCATTGGAGACTTTTATCCTAGTGATGGTAGCAAAGGGGATTCTTTCAAGCTTAGTGTCTTTCACGGGTACTTCATCTACTTGATTGACCTATTTCTCTATGTTCAATGTTACTACCTCATAATGAAAAGAGGATACACCCATTTTTGAAGCCTCCTAATCTTGTGAAGCATGCCTCTTAGAGCAACAAATCACAAGGAAACTATTGTCAATGAGCTCATGCTTCTAGGTCTTGTTCTTGTTGTTTGGTTTAAGGGAAGCAAGTAAGTAGGCTTACTAGGCCAAGTTGGTGGGGGCTGGTCATCTGAATCATCTTTAAGGGCATGCCCCTTGGTGAAGGCATGAGAGGGTTGCGCCTGTAATATTTGTGGGCCTGCTGCCAAAATTATCTCCACCTGGTCATGAGATGACTACCTTGCAAGCAACCGCTTGATGCCATTGACAGTGGCAACCGCTTTGATGCCATTGACAATTTGTAACTTACAAGGTTCTAAACAAAATCCAAGGGCAACAATTCAAAGGGTTTTCTATCTAAAGTCTTTGGTAAATATGGATGGGGGAGGACTACTTTGGGGGAGTTCTCAAGAATGAGGGTGAGGGCCTAGGAAATGATGGTTGAGTTGTACAACCCATGCCAAGGATGGGAGGGTTTGGGCTAAAAGATGCATCCCCCCTTGCAAACTCTCACATTGTACTATCTATTTGCAACAAAACCTAGGGTAGAGGATCTAGTTATGAGACAAGTTTCAATTTAGCAACATATCAAATCCCAATTTAAGCACTATCTAGAATGTATCATGTGGTTAGCCTAGTCGATGTGTAGGGTGATCATTTGTAATATTTGGGGTGTCCATTTCTTTCTCTCTCTGAGAGTCTCTCTCATTCAATCTCTCCACATCTCTCTCTCTCTCTCTCTCTCTCTCTCTCTCTCTCTCTCTCTCTCTCTCTCTCTCTCTCTCACACACACACACACACACACAGACACACACACACACACAAGGATGTGTTTAAGAGAGAAGTAGGTGTTCCATTGTGTGTGTGTGTCCACGAGAGAAAACCAGGCTTGAGTGTGTGTGTGCCAGAGAGAGAAGTAGGTCATTTCTCCATAGTGTGTGTGTGTGTGTGTGTGGGGTGTGTGTGTGTGTGTGTGTGTGTGTGTGTGTGTGTGTGTGTGTGTGTGTGTGTGTGTGTGTGTGTGTGTGTGTGAGAGAGAGAGAGAGAGAGAGAGAGAGAGAGAGAATGAGAGAGGACCTCTATATGTGTGTCCTAGATGCTGAGCATCACCACAAAGCAAGTCATACTCAAATTGAGCCATGGAATCCACATAGATGAAGGATACATATTATACTATCTAGATAAAAAGAGAGACACCCTATCATATGATAGAAAGAAGCCTATTTCCACATTAAGGGGGGATCCCAAAACTACATCCCTTGTGGACACAAATTTTCCACCTGCACAACTAAGAAGTAAGCTGATAAATGAGAAAGACCTTCTTCCACAAGCTGTTTTGGTGAGCCATGCACCATTGAACAAACTCTATGTAATTTAAGTTTGGAGAAGTGAAGGAAAGAATTCCTAAAGAAACTCACACTAAGAACATTGAGTTATGAGCGAAGAAGTTGGTACTTCACTAAATGGAGCATTGATATTTGACTCAAGTTGATAACCTAGAAGCCCCTTGTGAAAGAGAAGTATCCTCAAAAGTATGCTATGAGGTAACAAATGACTCAAGCCCATGTCAAAACAGAGAAAATAGTGAAGCAAAAATCTCCCTGCAAGATATTGAGCCCCCTTTTTGCTCAATTGTCGGAAAAGTAAAGAGAAAGAGAATAAGTTTGACTAGAAGGATATTTGAGACAACCTGTAGTAACATTGATTCATTTGTAGGTATGTAGCAAAACTTGAATCTCAAAGAACTTGAGACTCAAAGAGAATAACACCAACAATAAATTCCAACTTCTACGAATAGGAAGACCTGAAAGGTTCTCACCTAAGGATCATGTTTGCCAAAGAAGCCATCAAGTTCCAAAAAGGACCTAGTTTCAACTTGTGCTAAAGGAAATCTTCCCACCGATCGACTATGCAACAATACACAACATATCTCCAATATTCAAGGAAATAGTAATGGAACCACCTTAGGGAATTGCAAGAAGCCCATGAAATTTTTTGGGAGGACTGATTTGTAACATGAAAACAAGCTTAAAAATTCAAGGGAAAAAGTCTCCTTTACTTGCTAGATGTGGCTAGATTTGCAGCGAAGGTGTTTCCCCCCATGGTTTGAGCTCTCCAAAGGAATGTATGTTGAGATTGTATAGAAGAAGCATCCAAATGTTGATGATTACTCGAGTAGGAACTAGATCTCCCTACCAATTTTTGACACTACATGAAAACCCATCATCCAAAGGATCTCAAAAAATTTGTTGTCAAACATCAAGAAAAACACCCATGAAAAGTTGCAATCCTACCTAGAAATTAGTATTGATAAGCTCACAATTGATACTGACAAGCTCATAAAAGGACAAAGAACTGACCAAATCTATAGGGCCACACTACCACCGGGGAAGGAGAGAACATGGAGGTAGGAGTAGTCCACACTCCAACAAAACCTTCTCCTACCATTGTTATTGTTGAATAAGTATCATGAACCACATGCACCACCTCTTAACCTCATCCACTGTGAAGTCATGTTAGCAGCAAGCTAACCAGGATACCATTTTTTGGAGCTCTTATTGTAAAAACACTTATTATTTTGATAAATCAAGAATTTTGTAACTTCTATTTTTTGGATAAACTTTGTAATTGATGAGCCGCGGCTACAAGCTTCCAGATTGTATCAACCTGTCATTACCCATCTTTAGTTAGAGCTCCCAGACTATTAGTTTTGACCACCAAAAACCTTGGCTAAGGTATAAAAGCCAATTTTTGTAAGTTATTATTAAGTTCTGGATAATGAAATACACAGTGTGAGCTAATTGCGCTCACTTCTCTCCTTCTTGCGCTTCGTACTTTCTCCCCGGTTGTCACATTGCAGTCGTGTTTGTTGCATTGCAACCATAGGTAAGAGCTCTACGCATTGACGTGAGCAGTTCACAGTATTTCGTAGCTTTTGGCGTCGCCGACCCGTGGCTTAATTTAATCATAAGTAGGAATTTACACTTCAAAGAAAAAACTAAGTACAAGCAGGGTATTGGGATATCATTGCTAAGCATTTAGGTGTATTCTGGGTCGAAAATGACTAGGTCAAAAATCCACTACTATTAATAATCGCAATTTTGGCACCTGACCTAAAGTGGGATTTGAGACTATAAGCATGCGTACTTAGGTCTTATAAACTTGTCCTAGAAGTTTCGTTACATTTGGATGTCATTTGATGTTGTAATGGATGTGATTTGTTTGCGGATGAGCGATTGGCTTTTGGTGATTTCAGTCACTTGAGTGTAGCTTGAGTTGGATGTGAGTTGTTTGTGGTTTTCCAAGAGATTGACAACATCTTGTAGCCTCTATGTACTATTCAAGTCAGCTTCGAGTCAGCTCCTATTGTTTTCCAAGAGATTGACAACCTCTTGTAGCCTCTATGCACTATTCGAGTCAGCTTCGTCCCATGGATTGACAATTTAATCGTGGTTCTCGCTAAATCTGCAATAATATAGGAGTGAGGTTAGACACATGTCCCACATTTGGCGCCGTTGTCAAGGATCAAAGAGACCTAAACTAGGGAAAAACTTGTGAAGTTATCCTTTAACTTCCTCTAGGATCTCCTAGAGTAGAAACTTTCTTTTAGAAATCGCATAGCTTAAGATTGTCGTCGTTTGTTGCGTAGAGGTAGATTGGACGTAATCGTACTTGCTGAGTGCCTTTAAAATTATAGGATTGTAGAACTATATTAGGATTTTGAGAATGATTGATAGACGAGACAAGTCTTAAGATCAATGCTCAAGAAACCATAAAAAACAAGAAAATGAGTGTTTGTGGACACTTTCCACAACCCCATTGCATGAGAACCTAGGAGTAGGGTAAGTAGAATCTGAGGTGGATTAAGAACATTGCTCTCTTCGAAAGAATCATTGTGAGTTGTTATTTGAAGTTGCAAAATTTCAAGTCTACGGCTAGAAATAGCACGAAAAGACTCCAAACCACTCAATCCAACCAGAGAGTATGCTTAAAAGTTGTATGAACCAGTGGGTAAGTTCAAGGACACATTGAGGTAAAAATTTCAAGAGTTTACAAAAACTTAGATTATTTACTTTTTCTTTACATTTTAGGCCAAATTAAGTTTTGACTTGATTCATATGCTTGAATAGCTCCTAAAAAGACTGTCCATTGAAAAATTGCAAAAAAGTGTTCATTTTAAGCCTAAAGTAAATAATCACCATTATTTACTTTCAGCTCAAATTTGACCAAGATTGATACCAGTGACTCATTGCATGTGTACAAACAACTTTTGTAAAGGCACATAGGATTTGGATCACTAAACTGGCAAAAAACAGGGTAAAAACTAAAGTTTGTACTGACTTTCTGAAACTTGAGTGTAAAGTGGGAAAAAAATTGTTCAAACTTGATAAAATTTGATTCATAGGTTTATATTGATGTGATAAACATGTGTACATCCTCACTTGACCAAAAAGATGCAAAAAGTTGCCAGAAGTAAATAATCGTGATAATTTACATCTGCCCCATTTTTCAACTTTTTTGACTAGTTGACATACCACTAGTTTTACCATGTTGTAATAAGCCCACAAATCAAGTTTGGTAAGGTTTGGATATTTGGATTGAAAATTGTGACCAAATTTGCAAAGTTAGTCTGCTGATAGAAAACTAATGACCATTTGACCAAAAATTGTCCAAAGTTGATGAAACTTGGCTAGGGACCTTAAGTTGAAGTGCTTAATAGATATGTGTGAAGGTTGGGACAAAAACTTGCAAAAATATAGCTGGAGTAAATAATCACGATTATTTACATCTGCTTCAAAAATTGACAATCTTGCATATTTGAGTATACCACAAGGTCAAGCATATCAAGTAGACTCCACAAAATCAATTTTGGTGAAATTTGGATTACAAAAGTGAGACTTAAGCCAGATTCTTGAAATCGAGTCTGCGGACATGAAAACAATTAATAAACTTGAACAAATTTTGTCCAAACTTGTTGAAACTTGTCCAAGGACCTTAACAGGTTGTATACTTGGTAAACCAAGCCAAAAAGTGCAAAAATCTGACAAAAGTAAATAATCACGACTATTTACTACTGCTACATAGAGACACCAATTTTGACTTTTGAACTTGTACAGTGTTAGACCAACATAATACAAGGTCACTGGGCAATTTTGGGTTCAATCGGATCCAAATTGGTACATGTTCACTCAGTTTTCAGGTTGCAGATTAATCCTTTGATTTTTTACCAAAATCGAATCTGAAAGTCAATTGCTGACTCCCATAGATCAATTTGAAGTGATACACACAGACCAATCACAATAATTAGAAGAAAAACTAAAGGAAGACGAATTCATTTATGAAATTGAATACACCAATTGGGTGTCTCCAATTGTGGTAGTACCCAAGAAGAATGGAAAATTACGAGTGTGTGTCCATCTCAAGAAGGTGAATGCAGCTACCATTAGAGACAACTTTCCTCTTCCAATCACTGAGCATGTCTTAGAACGAGTTGCAGAAAAAGAATCTTACAGCTTCTTAGATGAAATTTTGGGATATAATCAACTTTTGATTGACCCAAAAGATCATCACAAAACTGCTTTTGCAACGGAATGGGATATTTTTGCCTATCGGGTTATGCCTTTTGGGTTAACTAACGGTCCTGCCACCTTTCAAAGATTGATGATCCATTCTTTTAAAGAGTATCTAAGGAAATTCTTGGAAGTATATATGGATGATTTATGCGTACATTCATCAATCCGGGTTGATCATTTTGAACACATCAAAAAAGTATTCAAAAAATGTAGACTTTATAGGATTTTCTTAAATCTTGAAAAGTGTGCATTCATGGGTAGACAAGGAAAAATTCTTGGACACATAGCGTCTAAAAATGGTATAGCTACTGATATGGATAAAATTTGTGTTATTGTTGATTTGCCTAGACCGACAACAGTTAAGAAGGTTTAAGCCTTCATGGGGCATTGTGGATATTATAGAAGGTTCATTTACATGTACGCTATAATTGCAAAACCCATATATAGATTGATCACACACTTTAAATGGACTGACGCATGTGAAGAATCCTTCATGAAGCTTAAGCAAGCTCTCACCTTAGCTCCATTATTGAAAGCACCAGATTGGAATAAGATATTCCACATACATGTAGATGCTTCCAATTTTTCTATCGGTTGTATACTAGCTCAACCAGGAGACGGGAAAATTGACTTTCCTATTTCTTATGCTAGCCGACAATTGAACATGGCGGAAAAGAATTATACCACCGCAGAAAGGGAAGGATTAGGAATGATCTATGCCGTTAAAAAGTATAGACACTACCTATTAGCCAACAAATTTGTGTTCTTTGTGGACCACCAAGATTTATTATACTTGGTTAACAAGCCATGCAACACAGGAAGAATAGTGAGATGTTTCATTATTTTTCGACAATTTGATTTCACTGTGGTTGTAAAAAAGGGCACTACTCATCAAAGAGCAGATCATTTATCAAGGATTTTTTCAGGAGAATCACGTAAAGGGGTAGACGATGATCTACCAGATGCCTATCTGTTCTCTGTGAAAATGATACCTCGATGGTCGAAAAACATGGTATCATTGATGACAATAGCTCAAGTGGATTCACAAATACCACTTCCTATTACAATTGGATCAATTGAGCAATCGGCTACATATCAATTACTAGATGGTAGGCTATACAAAAGAAACTAAGACAGAATATTTCTCTTATGCATTAATCCTGAAGAGAAAAACCAATACCTAAGTCAAGCACATATTACCATAGTAGGACTTCACTTTGTGGGAGATCAAACTATGCTACAAATCTTGAGACTTAGAGTATTTTGGCCAACTATGAGGAGTAATGTTCGCTCTTTTGTAAAGGATTTTCCTCAATGTCAAAAACAAACACCCATACCTCATGTAACATTGTTCCAAATGTCGCATGTTCCTAAGTGGAGTAACTATCTAGTTACTTACTTATCAAGCCGAACATTTCCTGAGGATATGAGTAAACGCCGTCAAAGAGCAATTGAAACTGAAGAAAGAGATTATGCTCTTATTCAAAACCAATTGTATAGGAGAGCCAAGGATCAACATTTGTGTTTTTGTGCAAATGAAGATGAATATATTTGAATTATAGAACAAGCACATGCTCGATTAGTTGGAGGTCACTTCTCTAGTGAGACTACCACAAGAGCAATATTAATGGCAGGCGTATGGTGGCCAACACTTTTTGCAGATGCCAAAGAGTATGTTCAAAGGTGTGATGCTTGTCAACGAGAAAAAATGCCAACACGTGTAGATAGCATGCCCTTAAGACCAATGATGGGGGCTAGAGCTTTTGCAAAATGGGGTATAGAATTTGTTGGGCCAATACAACCACCTGCTTATAGAACCCAAGCTCAATATATCATTGTAGCTACGGACTATTTGACCACGTGGACCGAGGCTAAAGCAACTCAAAACAATGATTCCATAACCATTTCTGCATTCTTATATGAGTATGTATTCACGAGATATGGACTACCAATAGAGATTGTCAGTGATCGGGGAACTCATTTCCTCAATGAGGTAATAGAGTATCTGCTGAATGAATTTATGGGCATCCATAACAAATCAGCTCTCTATCACCTACAAGCAAACGGACAAGCTGAGCATACGAAAAAAATTATTAGCTCAGTATTGAATAAAGTGGTTAGTTCAGGAAGGACAGACTGGAAATGAATCTCCATGCATCTCTATAGGCTTATCGAGTTTCATTCAAAACAACTTTAAATGATACACCCTTTAACCTTGTTTATGGTCTTGATGCCATACTGCCAATAGAATTTCTATTGCCAACATTAAGGGTAGCTAAGGATCTTGAGTGTACTGGACATGAATAGCCTGAGAGACTTGAAGATTTAGAAAAGCTAGATGAGCAAAGGCTAACTATTGTAGCTCACATCTATGCACAAAACTGAAAACAAAAACAGTTTTTTGATTCCCATCTAATCACAAAAATCTTCAAAAAAGGGGACTTAGTCTTAGTCTATTCCCTTAAGCAACACATTCCCAAGTTTAAGAAAAATGAAAACGGACCATTTATAATTGAAGATGTATCTCCAAGTGGAGCGGTTAAGTTGGCCATGCTTGATGGTGAACCAATGGCTAATTGGATTAGTGGACGTCGTTTAAAAACGTACAATTTTCCACTAACCAATGAATTGCTAGAAAGGATGCATGTAGCCAAGCAAAGAAAGATAAAACGAGAGTAGGTTATTGATTAAGCCCAAGAGGAATCTCGGCTTTGGGTACTCAAACGGAAAGCTTCTCTCAAGAATCAACAAATACCAATTCCCATCAATACTCTGGAAATAGATGATCGACAATGGGAATTTCCGAAAGATGTTGTGTCAACAGATGATGAATGGTAAGATAGAATGGAACTTCACATCAAAGTATAGCTCAACAATCATAGCACGAATGCATTGGTCGACACAAGAGCTCGAGTAAATGTAGTCAGTTATTCCACGTACAAGAAATCAACAAGTCAAGCATTGACAGCAGGAATAGCAACTATCAAAGGATGCAACAAGAACCCAACACCAACATTGGGAGTAGTCAACTTAAATGTGATAGTACATGGATGTTCATGTCCTCATCAGTTTCTATGCTTACCAGATGAACACATGAATGAGATGATGATTCTTGGAATTCCCTGGATGCAAACATACAAGGTAGTACCAGATTGGGCCGCGAATAAGCTCAAGCTATCACCTAAAGGCGGATAACAAACAGAACAAATCACAAAGCAATCAATCTTCTCCATCCTATCGACAATCAAATGCTACAAGCAGCATGCAAGGAGTCAGGTAAATTTGGGTACCAAAAGCACAGCTTAAGGACAAGCCGATTCAAATCTGGGTGCCCAAAACATCACCGACAGTACCAAAGGTGGCTCCAAATCTCAAAACACAGAGATGAGCATCTCCGAGCAAGAAACCTAACACAAAATGAATTTGGAAGAAAAAGGAGCACTTATCTTCTCCGCAAACTGTAAAACCAATCAAGCAATGGAGAGTTAAGTCTGAGAAGACTCCACCACACTATTCTGCACCAAGCAAACCAAGCTACCAATGATGAGAAAAATCTTGATAACAACCATTGTTGATACCAACAACTCGGGCAATGAGCATGCTAAAGTATCTTGGTGGTACAATCAAGCAAAGAGCACACGAGCTACAAGATTTTCTCTTTGGCAGACAGCATCAGAAAGCCTCGACATCAAAAACCCTTGAGTTAATTACTCAAGGCCCAACACTTGCATAACATATTGGTTTGAACTGCATTGATCTTCAAAGCATGGTAGAGCCAACCAAATGACACGATTGCTAAACCCATGCACACCGTCGTCCCGGAGTACGCCATCTAGGAGGGGTGAAAGGGCACTAAGTAATTAAGCGCAATGTTTGAAGAGGGAGGAAAAAGGTTTGATGTTAGCGTGTGATTTTTTATAAAATTACCTAATAATTCCCTTTAATTCATCAACAAGGAAAAATTCACTCATAATATCTTTTCGATAAGTGTAAATAGTGTATATACTATTAGAAAATCATCAAAAATAGTCTTTTTGGTTATGTTTCATTATTTTGCTTGATATTGACCCTTAAAAATAGAGAAATCCAACAAAAAACAATAAAGCTGTGTTTTTCAATGGATTTTCCTAATTATTGGATTTTCACTTTGCTTTTTTAGCGCATTTTGTTAATTTGTTTGATTTTTCTAATAAACAGGTCAAAATTTAATAATAAATAGCAAAGGAGCTCAAATGGAAAAATTGAAGACATAGTGGTGATTAGAAAGACAAGGCAGACATGCACAAAAAATTTCAATCTAATCACCAAATGGAAGCGGGAAGCCTAAATTAGGCGGTCAGACCTACTTTTGCAGAATTCTTGCAGAATGAGCTGGGAAAATTTTTGAGTCTAACATAAATTTCATGGCCTAATAGGACTAACTGAGGAATTTGGGGAAAAATGGTTCGAGAAGTCCGGGTACAGATACCCAAGGTATGCTAAAATCACCTCATTTCTACTTGTTGCCTTTGGAGAGAGAGCCTTTCGACTTCTTCGCACGAACTTTCCGGAGTCCACAGTCACATGTTTTCAGCGCCATCGCACACGAGACATGAGGGTTAAGTTCTATACTTATCAATGATCCATTTTGTACGGCCGGTAGCTAGTCTAAATCCCTGAAAAAACCCCTAGAATCCGAGCAGTGCACGAAGACCTACGACCAAAAACTCACCATAGCAGCCTGTTAGCTCAACTAAATTGGATGAGATTTGAACTATAGCATGCCCCAACATAATAGAACACTTTTATATCAATAGTTGACCATTCGGCAAGGGTCGAGGGTCCCGGGCAGAAAAGCTAGGTTTTTGACAAATGCCAGAATTGGATTCTGACTCCACAGACAGCTTGCATATGCGGTCTATATACAATGTATATGATTAGTTTCATAGAATCAATTAAGCCAAGCCCTCCAAAAGCAAAAAAAAGGATCGAAGACTACAAAGCGTCAAATTCGACATACGAGGTCAAATTGACTCCAAATGGGCCAAATTTGGATGAGTTGCTTCACGACTATGTTGCGGACAAGTCCAAAGCCTTAAAAGTGACTAACAAACACTACAGGCCAAGTAGTCACAAAAATCGATGATTTCAAAGTCGACAAAGCACGAGTGATTCCGGCAAGACCAAACTTTATCAAATTCAATTTAGGACTTGTTCTAGGTGTATAGAATGTGTTTAGGTCAAAATTTACAAGTTTTGCAAGAAAATGATGACTGCTGTAAATAATCGCGATTATTTACTTTTGTAATATTTTTTCTTGAAAATTGTGTCATCACCTCACCTATCACTTGCACACACCTATTACATGCCACATTTCAAGTATAAGTTAAATGATCAAGTATAACTTGGAAAATTGCCAAAAAACACAAAGAAGTTCTTGCAAGCCAATCCTGAGTTATGAGCCACATTTTTTGATCTAAATCACCTCATATCACATACACAAGGTCTATACAATGCCTAGAACCAAGTTGTACCAAAAAAATGTTGGTTTTGGTGAAAAAGTTAATAATCGCGATTATTTACTTTTTGGCCAAAATCAAGGGAAATTGCAACTTTGCCATCATGAGACCAAAGTACATGATGTCCTAAGCCCACTAGCCAAGTTTGAACAAATTTGGAGCTCAAAATCTCAAAATTTCTTCACATCTACTGTTTCAGAGACCTAAAGCCAAAATCTGGCACCATTTTCATCCTGTGCACCCAAATGAGCCCATATTTCACTTAGAGTATCTGTTTGGTATATACTTCAAGCCTATAAATCCAAGTTTGCAAAAACTTGGAAAAATTACTCACCTGTAAATAATCACGATTATTTACTTTTGTTGCAATTTTTACTTGGACTTCATAATTTTGATCTTTACATGTTTTTATGCATCTATGCATGTTCAAAAATTGATTTGAAGCAAATTGGACTCAATTTGTCAGCATTTCAGACTGAAGGACAATTCAGAGAACAATCTGTCAAATGTGTTAAAATTTTGACACCCTATTCACTTAACAGGAGCCATGCAAGCTGTAGAGAAGGCTAAGAAGAATCTCTCGCAAAAGGAGAAGCTGCAAGAGCTACCACCCTACCAACTAGACCCCAGTTCAGTCAAAAATGCCAAAGCAACCTACCTGTCGAAAGAGCAGCTTGAAGAGCATAACACAATAGTGTTCACATGTAGATTCAAGAGCGAAGAAGGACATCAGGTAGAACTGCAACTTCTACCAAAATAATTTTATGATGTCGCTGCAAAGCCCGAGACAAAGAAGCCAACAGAAGGCTTGGGCTCCGAGAGTTTTATGAGAAACCAGGCAACCAATTGACCATGCATAGTACGTGTTGTCCACATTGAAGGGGACAAAGAAAGAGAGTAAAATTACATATCTGGGATCACCAAAGGTTCTGACCAAAATTGCCTACCATGCTATCGGCATGGTCGACAACTTGCCACCTGCCCCAGATCAGTTAACTTGGATAGTGTCAGCACACCCTCCCCCTCGAGCCACAAGATCTACCAAGAGAACATACAAGGCTGATGAAGAGTCTGATGAGAGCTCGCCAAGATGCCCTAGTAGTGAAAGCTTTGATAATGAGGAAAGAAGAGCATGGATCGATAAAATGAAAAGAAAAGCTATGGCAGCACATCAGGAGGAGCCGCAACAAAAGAAGGACAGATTTGAAAGAGAAAAGCACTCCTACGAACGCAGCCGCCAAGCTCAAGGCAAGGACCCTGCAAAGTGGGTACCAATTGAATTGAAAGTACAAAGAACAAAACACCATGCTAGGAAATAGGCAGAAGATCCCAACTAGTTACTAGAAACAATGTATCAAGAAGCCAAAGCTTTAAAGCTAAAAGAATCCCAAGAAGCGGAACAGAAAGCTAAAGAGGCGTCGGAGCAGCAAAAGCAAGTAGAGGAAGCAACTGCACAAGGAGAAACTCAACAAGAACAAGGTGATATGTCTCATTGACCTTCTTCACCTGCTTCAGAACAGCATGATCACCCCATGCCAAGCCAACCACCATCATCAGCAGATAAATCCATAGATACTGAGCCTGCAAAGGAGACGGAGCATGAACAGAGAGAAGCTACTGAATCTGCACAATAGGTAGCTACTACACAAGAGCAAAACAAAGAGCCAGAGCCGAAAAGGGTAGCAAGTCCTCCACCAGAGGACACCACAAAGTTTGAACAAACAAGAGAACAAGGTTCCAGGGAAACACCTTCTACCTCTACATAGCAAGAAAAGGCCGAGGCATCCACAAAGCCTTAGGATGACAAAGCAGAAGCAGCCCAAGCACAACATCAAGGGCAAGAGCAACCAGGTGTCCCAACCCCACCACGAGAGACAGAAGAGACTGTCGAGACATCTAAGCAGCTAGCAAGGAATGAAGATTAAAAATCAAACGATGAGGTAATCCTGCAAGTCAACGAATATGCAAAGAAAATGCAAGACATGATGGAAAGACTCCGATCAGCAGCACTTAGCTCGCAGCACAAATGCTAAAGAACTAGAGATGGTGATTAATGCTCTCCAAGGAGAGTTAGAAGACATATTAAACTTCATCACCGATCTACAAAAGCAAGTGCAGGAATTGAAAGCTGAAGCTGAACAACATCAGCTAGCAAGGGATAAAGAGCAAAAGGAAATGGAGGAGCTCGGTGACCTACTTACAAAGTTGTTAGATACTTGCAAAGCCAAAGATGACCAACTCACAGAGGTTACCAACGAACTTCTAACTACAATTTTGTCAGCTCAGAAGATTCAGGTGCAGTTAGATGTAGCGAATGCTTCCCTACAATACTCGGAGCACAGAATAAATGATCAGGCAAATTTCTTGCGGCAAGTATGAGAAAATCCCACAGTAGCCTCGATCAAAGGAACAGACGAGGTCTACAAAGCATTAGAGAAAAGAACAAGGACCTCGAGCTAGAGCTTAAACTGGAGCAGTCTCAGTGCAGAGACATAGCTTTAATGCGGGTGCAATAAGAAGAAGAGCTGCTCAAAAAAATAGCCGAGCTTAAACGAGTTAATGAGCTGCTAAGGGATGGACGGCCAGAAACTCAAGAAGAGGCACGAACTTTAGAACAGCCACAGATAGAAATTCCCTCTGTATCTTTTGCTGAGATGGAGACACAGCCAACAGAAGGGCCAAGCACATGAAGCACTAACAAAGAAGCGACCAACTTGGTTGAACTACCTGAAGTTGCTAGCTTCAGAAAAGGGACTGGCCACAGAAGAATACATGGTGAAAACCCTAACCGGTGCCATGTCCTTCTTCAAGAGTCTACCCGATTTATCATGTGCAATGTTATATAAAATCTTCCGAATGCTGCTCACCTGCATTGAAGTATTTCATGAGCCAGAGCAAGCAAGAGCCCCGTGGATGTCATTCCTCGAGGGTAATAAAGGATTATGCTATGATCTCAGTGGTCAACCTTCCGAAGAAGTCCGCTATGGCTTCTACGCCCGGTGTATGTTCTTACCATCACAAAATATGTTGGCATTTGAGGAAGCATTTTACACATGGTTCTTCACTTTCCGAATGAAGATATTTGGGCCAGTGATCAACAACCTGACCTCGAGATTTGTCGGCTACTCAACAGTGGAATTAAAAACAGGGTTACTATGCAATTTCTGCAGGTGTCAGATAAAGAAACAAAGATCAGATATGAAAAGGCTTTGCACGCACTTAAAGACTGCCTCGCCAGCCGTCAGCCCAAAGACTATTTTAGCCCATAAAGTTGTGACAAGGGACGACACAGGCGAGGAGGGGGGGAATGTTAGCAGTAAGCTAACTAGGATACCATTTTTCGGAGCTCTTATTGTAAAAACACTAATGGATGAGCCGGGGCTACAAGCTTTCAGATTGTATCAACCTGTCATTTTTCGGAACTTTGTAATGGATGAGCCGGGGCTACAAGCTTTGTAATGGATGAGCCGGGGCTACAAGCTTTCAGATTGTATCAACCTGTCATTACCCATCTTTAGTTAGAGCTCCTAGATTATTAATTTTGACTACCCAAAACCTTGGCTAAGGTATAAAAGCCAGTTTTTGTAAGTTATTGTTAAGTTCTGGATAATGAAATACATAGCGTGAGCTAACGGTGCTCACTTCTCTCCTTCTTGCGCTTCCTACTTCCTTGTCAGTTGTCACAGTGTAGTTGTGTTTGTTGCATTGCATCCGCAGGTAAGAGCTCTACGCATTGACGTAAGCAGTTCACAGTATTTCGTAGCTTTTGGCGTCACCGACCTGCGGCCTAATTTCATCATAAGTAAGAATTTACACTTCAAAATCAAAAAGTAAGCATAGGCAGGGTATTGGGGCATCATTGCTAAGCATTTAGCTGTATTTTGGGTTGAAAACGACTAAGTCAAAAATCCATTGCTGTTAATAATCGCGATTTTGGCACCTAACCTAAAGTGGTATTTGCCTAGGGGATTCACTCTATATATAAAATGGGATGCCACCTGCGAGCAGACAATTTTGATAAAACCCCTATATACGACTCATACTAGGGAATATGACCCCCCTTTCTACGCTTATACGACAATCAATGCAAAAAATTAACGTACCCCTATCTTACATATAAAATCTAGATCTCACATGATCTAACTGAGTAAAACTAGTCAAGGAGCGTTTAGCATAGTGACTGCCAATGTACTAAGGAACCACTTATGTTGATAACTAGATGTACCCTCAATGTCTCTTAGTTTGACTTTCAAACTATGTACCTGCTCAGCTTGCACCCTAGCTACTTGTCCAATTCTGCCCCATATAAAAACATGGTCATAAAGTTGTGCTAGGTTCTTTGTGTAAATTTGCATCTATAAAAACTCTTTATAGCTTTCATCCCTCAACAGACAAACTATAATACAAAACAAGCAATTGATACAAAGAAGTGTTATTTCTTGCATGGATCTTTGTAGCTATTGACTCAAAAGTTCAAGGGCGGACTCTTTTGGGGAGCCATGATTTTGAAACACAAAAACTTTCTCTATTTTTTCCTTTTCTCACTCCTTCCCCCAACAACCAATAAATATGATACCCTCTCCCTTATTTTTAAGCTTGGGAGATAAATTATTGGGGGCCTGCCCCTAACTTATACACTTATGTTACTTGTAAAAAAAACCCCTTCCCTTGCACTTATGTGGTGCAGTAATTTTTCCATGGTGAATTCCCCGGGGGGATTTGAGAACATAAGCATGTGTGCTTAGGTCTTATAAACTTGTCCTAGAAGTTTCGTTATGTTTGGATGTCATTTGATGTTGTAACGGATGTGATTTGTTTGCCAATGAGCGATTGGCTTTTGGTGACTTTAGTCACTTGAGTGTAGCTTGAGTTGGATGCGAGTTGTTTGTTGTTTTCCAAGAGATTGAGAACCTCTTGTAGACTCTATGAACTAGTCGAGTCAGCTTCGTCCCATGGATTGACAATTTAATCGTGGTTCTCGCTAAATCTGCAATAAGATAGGAGTGAGGTTAGACACCCGTCCCACAAGTTAGATGATCAAACAAGAAGTGGTTCTTGAGATAGAATTATCTTCCTTTGCTTGTCAAAGACAACTCCAACACATGTGTTGGAACATGCACATGATTTGCAGCGCACCAAATGAGCAAGAGTCCTCTAGAGCCAAAACTAGAACTTTCCATCCTTGGGTGGAAAAGAAAAAAAACAAAGAGCATCCTCTACTTCAAGAATGAATTAAATCTCCCTTTGTCATCCATAATACAATATCTGGTAGAAAAAGTACAACCAAACCATCAACATGTTATTCATCAGACATGTATCTCCACTACCGACAATTCCAAGAAAGATGTATATTTTCAAAAGGCACATCCAATCTGCCAATCCATCTCCACAAAGAAAACATGACCATAAAAACTTACTCTAGAAGTGTTGAAGAAGATCCTATTGGTATCCAAACACTTCTCTATGGATCCAATAACCACATGCTTGCTCCCCTTACAAAAAGGCATGGAAACATGACTCTAGAAGTGTTGAAGAAGATCCTACTACTTTCCAAACATGTCTCTCTAAAGAAGAAGCTAGAAACAAATAGCTCCCCTTCTAGATCAAACAACTACATGATTGCTCCTCTTACAAGAAGGCACAAAAACATGACTCTATATGGGAAAGGCAAAGCAATCCAAGACTGCAACACATCCTGAGACCTCCATCGGGTTGCCCTTGGTGAAGAGAGATCACGGTGAAAAAGGGTAAAGAGCCATAGACAAGGGTCCATAGACTCCACATACCCAAGTCTATCCCATATTGAAGAAAAATTGCAAGCTTCTTCTCTCTCCAAAATGGCATAGCCAAATTCAAGCATCCAAGGTAGTTGTGTCACCTAGGGCTTTGATACTATGTCAAATCTGACAACAAAAGATGCAATAAAGACATGTTTTGGCTCCTGATGCACCAGACACCTCGACTCCAATATAGAATACTTGCAATGCCACACACATGAACAAGGCACCTGTGTGGAGAAGAGTGATTACTTAAATAGAAAGAGATGGAACATTTGAGAATGTGTGTGTGTGTGTGTGTGTGTGTGTGTGTGTGTGTGAGAGAGAGAGAGAGAGAGAAGGCTCTCCATGTTGATAACAAGCTACTCATACAAGTGACAAAGGGTTGTTTGCTGACAGCCCAATGGATAGACTTGAGGTATGCACATCTCTCGAGGGATTCACCATGGAAAACTTACCACACCATGTAAGTGCAAGAGAGGGTTTTGTTTTTACAATATAAGCTAGAGGCAATCCCCAATAAATTTTGTCTTTCCGAGAAAAATATCCTTCTATTAGTTACTGAAACTGCCCATAGGGATACAACCACCTCTTCAAGAGAGGGCTACAATAACCATGGTGGGAGACTCTCCCACTAAAAAAACAGCATATGTACAATGGGGCTAAATCAAGAAATGGGGGGAGGGAAAAGCCACACAGGTGATCGTAGTTCCATCGGAGTACACCCTGGACCATGGTGTAGAAAGTCCCAAGACGCCAGAGTCAAAGGAAAGCCTCTCTGCGCCGCTCCCGCATGCGGTCGGAGCTGCCCTGTAGTCCCTCAAGCTGTTCTCTGAGAGTGTGGATCAGCTCTAGCCAAAAATCACGAACAGTCTCTGCTGGTGGCACAAGGAGAGCGTCAAAGATGCGGAAGCAACGGGCCCTCCAGATGAACCAGAGTGTCAGGACACTGATGAGCTCCCAACACTCCTCTCTCACTGCACCACTCTTGTGGAGTAAGCTTTGTAGTAGGCTGGAGTGTAGGTCGCCCCTCTTGCATCACTATCATCCTGCTGGTGGAAGATAGCTCAAACTGAAGTGTTGGGGCCCATGAGGGTGGACCAAGCCACTGCTCCCCAAGTGTACTATCGAGCCGTGCAGAGAGCAAGCATCAGCTGAAGAACTCAAAGCCACACTTGCTGAGCCAAAGGACAGTCCCAAAGATAGTGACTCTGACTCTCCACAAGATGGTCACAAGCTGCACATGCAGTCGAGAGACCACTATGCACTAGCCAGCTCCCAATTGTCATAGCTCTGTGTGCGACCAACCAATGGAGCAAGGTGACTCGCCTCGTCTTTCTGGAGTTCCACAACCTCTCCCAGAAGGCTGCTAAGAACTCAGATCTTAGACCCTCCTCCTACTAATGGGGTGCTGCAGCGGGGCGGGCCTCTCTCTGTGCTGCTAGTATATGACGTCCCAGTCAAATAGTGTACTGAAAGAACGGGACACGTGGGTGGCCTATAGAAAAGAAGGGGTCCCTCCAGAGCCACTCACCAGGATTCCATTGTACTCGTGCTAGTGGACAACACTCCCAAGCCCACAGTCTCTAGTGTCCAGTCTCAAGAGCTGCTGGGTCAGGATCGATGACGCAAGTCCCTCCACAGATGCCCACTACTCTGATCCTCTGAAAATAGCACTCTGCCACCTGCGAGGCCTCTACTGCAACTCGCTGTAAGCGTCCCGCAACCTGAAGCTCAAAGAAAAGGGATGGAATAGTCTCTGAGCAGGCCCTGACTGAGATGAGAAACTCTAGTCGTGTGAAGGCTCCCATCCACCTGGGTGCTACTGGCTCGAGAGGCGTGAGCCACTCAGCTGGAACTGCCTCTGAGATGTCCTGTCACATGCTCTACACCCCTCTCATGCCCTGTGCTGGATACCCTGCACCTCCTCTGACAAGCCTGTGAACTCTAGCCAGTCACCTAAAGAGCGCGCTTGACCCACTGCCATGGGACCCCAGGAAACATGAGGCCGGCTACCAACCAAGTGGCCTCTCTGAGTGCTAGCCATGGGGTTCTAGACAAGGGGCTGCCATAGGTGCTCCTCCGTGCAAGTAGGTTGTCTCTGCTCCAAAACTCTCCACAAGAGCTCCCAAGATTGAAGCAAGCTCACACCGAAAAGATCCTCCAGTCTCCTGCTCAAACCAACTCCGTGCATATCTGTGAAGATCCATCTGATCGAAGGTCGCCAGGGGCCTCCAGCCTGAGGCACCCTAGCACGAAGACGTTGTAGCAAGAACTACTTACAGGGCTCCTCACCTGGAAGAAGTCCTCTGACTATGAACTTCCAAAGAAGGGCTCTGCTCTGCTATGCTAGGTCAATGATCCCAAGCCCTCCCTGTGAACAAGGAAGAGTGATGACCTGCCAAGCCACTTTGGCTCGGGCTATCTGAGTGTCACATCCTGACGAAAGGAAGTTCCTGATTAGCCTCTCTACGTGGTTGATACAAGAACTCGAGAAGATCCAGCAAGAAGTGATGTACCACATAGTCGCCAACAACACCTGGTTGGCCACTACTACTCTGCCAACCAAAGAAAGTCGTGATAAGCTCCAATGTAACAACTTCCTCCTGATAGACAAGAGGAGGGGAGCAATCTACTGCTCGGGAGACAAGTCCAAACCAACCTGACAGCCCAAGTACCGAATTGCAGTCCCTGGGGGAATCCACCTAAAACCCTCTCCTGGCATCCAATCAGGCAGAGGAGCACTACCAACCGAGAAAGCCACTGTCTTTCTCCAGTTGATCAATGCACCTGATGAAAAACAAAAGGTCTCCAGATCCTGCTCACACCTGAGAAGGTTGGCCTCCTCGCCATCTAAATATAAGTCTGAGTCTTCGGCAAACTCAGCGTCCAGTATCTCATCTCCCCAAATAGGGAGTGCTAAGCCCTGTAGACCAACCTGCTGCGACACCAAAAACCTGCTCATCGCCTCCCAATAGAACAGAAAGAGGAAGGGGGCAAGAGGACAGCCCTGTCTGACCGAACGTGTGAGCATGAGTATTGCGAGTAGGCGAGCGAAATAATTCGAGCGATATAAAAAGTCGAGCGAGTTCAAAAGAAAAGAGAACCTCTTACAAATGGATTCTTTGATTCAAAATTCTAAACACAACACATTGATACAAAATTGATAAATTAAACGAAATGAAAGATAAGATCATCAACCTTTTAACCTTGAGAGAACAATATTTCAAACAACCAAAAAAGATCAGACCATCAATCAATTAACCTTGACCCATACAAGAATTTTAAGACAACCAAAACAATCTCTATATCGACAAAGTACATTGCAAAATATTCTAACTAAAGCTCCTATGAAGAAAAGAAAATCCTATGACGAGTCACACTCATCATCAATATATATATTGTGCATGTGAGGTTGCTCGAGAAGCTGCAAATCAAAGCGATTATCCGACGCCATTCGTGTCGCCTCCGCTTCGACGGACACGGGCAATATACTTCACAAAAGAAACAAAAATGATTATATACTAGCAAATGAGTGCAATGATATCGTTCACAACCATTTATGCAAACATTAAACTCAAGACATAGTTAGAGATGATTAAACACACAATGGCATCAGAAAACCATAACACAAATAGAGTATCCAAAAAGTGTATAAAAAGTCCAGCTATGGGATGGGAGCCTCACTAGTCATCAAAAGGATTTCCACCCATAGGCCTATCACCCTCATCCTCCAAGTCAGCAGGAGCTGAAGCCTCCTCTCTACTCCTCTTTTTGCTATGGAACATAGAATGCAAAAAAGCTGTTATAATGTTATCATCAGAATCCAGTGAACCACACACTCGTCCCGAAGCCGCACATGCCACCAATATAGGTGCAGTACCACATCCAAACTCCAAGCAGATGCCTCTACTCCTGCATAGCATCTCCACAAAAGCACTTAAAAAAGTAGCGCTCCTCTGTAATGATCCACGGCAAGGAACCCCATCAATCGAAACGCATATCGAGGTGCCTGGAATATAATGTTGCATGATGGAATCTGTTGGCCTCATGCCAAGTGCTCGAAAACAAGACATGCTCTCTGCTGTGTAAATAGGTGGTGTGGGTCCCCGTCGATGCACCATGTACAACATCGAAGTCTCGAACTACACACACACACACACACACACAAAAATGATATCATGTATAAAAGATTCAAAACTACAAATAATTTTTTTTTCTCCTTCACCCAATAGAAAATAGTGGTCACCTCAACTCTGTCTCCTCCTGTCTCCATAAATCCGTAAGGAGTGTGATGAAGCACCACAATCCGCCGATAAATCTGCATGTCGGAGGCAATAGTGAACCTCTCTACCCATCTAAGTGAATCACCTAAAATACAAATCACCTCATGAGTAATAATTAACCTTTAGATGTGAACCTGAAACACGTACTTTAAAGTGGTGAAAGACTACAAACCTGCAAAAGAGGCCATGATTAACAACCATCCCGAGTCCGATAAAGTGTTCCATGTGAGATGAATTCCCGCACGAACATGATCCTCTGTGATCCTATCCCACATAGGACTGACATCGTAGCCACTAATCAAACCTCCATAAGGAAGGTCTAGAAAAATAAAATTTGCAGCCCAAGCAACTGACTTGCCACTCAGCCTATAAACAAGATCACGTGGGCGGGCTTTGAGCATATGCTCATGAATCATAGCCCAAGATGGAGATCGAACTCCCAATGAAAAATCTCCAGATATGGCAATGTAATCCCCAGGGACAGCGATACATCGATCGAAATCATGACTAGTTTGACCATGCATCGAGATATCATTTGCATAATCAAATGAAAGGACACGACGTAATCGCGAAGACCCACTAATATCTGAGAAAATAACAATCCAAAATTAAAACAAGAAATTTAGTAATTGATTACAAAGTATAATGTGGATACCAAGTACAAATAGCACTACCATGTGAGGATGGCATAATCTCCTCCATCATACCATCTTGAGTAGTATCTACTACAGCTTCCTTTCCTTTTCGAGAAACACCTTTTTAATAGAATTACGTTCAGATTTTTGAGAGATACTCATAGTGGCATGTTTGCATATGTGTGCATGTGTGTGTGTGTGTGTGTGTGTGTGTGTGTGTGTGTGTGTGTGAGAGAGAGAGAGAGAGAGAGAGCACATATGTGGTGTGTGTGTGTGGAATATATGTGTATGTGAGAGTCTAAGAGAGAAAGATATATATATATATATATATATATATATATATATATATATATATAGAGAGAGAGAGAGAGAGAGAGAGAGAGAGAGAGAGATAATCTAAAATTAGTCTAAAGTGGTTTCACTTTTAAGTGAATTGTGCTTTTAATACATTCTTTTCTAAGAAATGCCTTTAAAATCTAAAACATTGACTGGACAGGCAAAAAATTTCAAGATCATACATTTCATGACAAAACTTAGAATAAGGTTTTGTGTTTCTACCTGAAGATGAATCTCTAGGTCGTGTAGCTGGTCCAAGCGGAACTCCTGCACCTGCAGCTCCCAATACAGGTGGCACAGTACTAACTCCGATGGCATCAAAAGCTGCATCTCTACGCATGGCATCTCTGAGGTCTTTCTCACGAGCTAGCATATGGTCTTTCTCCATGTCTATCCACCATGGACAAGCTTCAATCTCCCATGATGTAAGCTTATGCAATTTCTCTGAATACATGCATGAACCAGCTAAGTCCAACTGTGTCCACTTTCTAGCAAGTAGTGGAATCGAAGAAAGACTCTTTCGAGACACCAAAAAGGCCAAGAATCTTGAAAACCAACATAATGCAATTAAAAACATTGCATATATTTCAATAAAATTCATTACCTTGCAACACGATAAAAAAAGTACCTGTATGCCAATCTTTGTGCAGCCATACACAAAGTGTCTATTTTTTTGAGGGCTTGTTTGTCAGCATCTTTTGTTCTCGTTTCCAAGGACACCTCCAAAGGAAATAGATGTGCCCTAGCTTCGAGTTTTAT
Organism: Adiantum capillus-veneris; assembly: GCF_014529385.1. Lineage (NCBI taxonomy): Eukaryota > Viridiplantae > Streptophyta > Polypodiopsida > Polypodiales > Pteridaceae > Adiantum > Adiantum capillus-veneris. The sequence goes on along the minus strand of NC_140935.1, from coordinate 143,666,358 downwards.
CTCCTCAAAGTAGAACAGTAGGGTACAGTCAAGTGATAATACTACATCTCCACATGTACCCAACATATCTGTCACCAACTGTGATGCTCTATCATAGACCCTAGCCAAGAAGCCCTCTCTACGAAGCCAGCTTCACCCAAAAAAAAACATATTGAAGAACCATTCATTACTCAATTCGAAGACTAAGGAGTTTGTAATAAGAGAAGACTTACGTTCTATAGACATGGTCTCCTTTCTTGATGCCATACGCAGCTCGAGTGAGATTGTCTGCCTCTAGAAGAGATAGCCACAACAACTTGTTTTGTATTGGAGCATCCACAACTGCAATTAAGTTGATCTTCTCCAATGTTGCCCAACTTCCAGGGCCCCATTTCAATGATAACACTTTGGCAAGCCAATCCGTCCCCAATTGTGGGTCCACAATGTTAAGAAGCTTATAAAATCAAACAACAGTGACCATAAAAATATGCCATTTAAATCATATCATGCACAACATCAAAATTGCAAACATACAAGAATACCTTTCCAATCTTATCAGTATACTTTGTAGTAAGATCGTGATATTTTTTCTCCTGCTCTTTCTTTAAATCCTCCTCAGACAAACTCTCGCGAGAGAGTTGATCCACCCTTGCATTATATTCCTTGGTCATTTGCACCTATCGTACAACACAAAGTAAATACAGTCATTGCTGAATTAAATGACTAACTAACACAGAAGAAAGAGAAAGCATTTTACTTACATCGTACACAAGCCGTGCAAGATATTTGCGTGTGAGTGGATACCATGGTTCCTCCCCCTTGGAATAGTATTTTCTGACATCTGCAATCAATTTTTGATCTTTCTCCGGAAGAGCTTTTAAGTAAACATTAGGATCGGCAGCACAAATATGAGTCAAATTCACAATCTCATCTCGAAGATGTGTAGTAACAAGAGAGTGGGAATTCATGCTAATAACACCAAAAAAAAAAGATTAGAATAAATTATAATGCATTAAAAGCTTAGAGATTAGATTTCCAAGTAATCTCCAAATTATCAAAGAGCTCTCACAAGTTCATTCTCTGAAGACTGCTGAGCAAGGCAATCTCAGGCACTTTGGTTGGATCTATAATCATACAAAGAACTCTGGAGTGCTTATCCTTTGAAGTAGAGAATTTTTCTTTAATGGCTTGAGTCCAAGCCACTGTTCTATGGTTCCCCTCCCAAACAAAGAACATGTGGCCCACAAGATCTGATAGCTTTGGGTTGCTTTGTAACTCCATCTCAAACTCATCATTCACCTCATCTACATAATATTAAATGTTGGTTAACATAATAAAAATACAAGCAAAAATAGCTTGCAAAGTAAAACAAAAAATTTAATTTCACTTGTGATAAATTTTTTCTCTTTTTGACATGTCCACAAGGAAACAATGAAGGACCCCTTTTCTTGCATGTAGCCTTCTTTTGCAAACGCTGACTTCAATCCACTTAAATCGTCTCTCAAGCCTCGAACTCTGGCATATGGATAGAGACGACAAAGTGGAATAGGCAGACACTCAAAGCAGCTGAAGAGTCTAGTGGAAGCCAAAATATCGGCACCTTTATGTGTAAATGCATTGGATTCATCTTTCGGTTCACTGGCTGCAGAAACCTCATCTCTTATCTCCCAAGGCACAATTTGCAAATTACTTTCTTTAGCTGCCAAAACGGGATCCACCTCATGTAAAGAACCTGGTCTTGTCTCAGGAGATAAAACATCATCCTCAAGCAACTCATGGCCCTCCCCCAACTCTGTGCCTGACACAGAACTGATTTGGTCTGTAGAATCATATGTTCCAATAGGCGTGGTATCAAGGACTCTCCTACGAGAACGTCCTCTAGACCTTGGACTGCCAAAATATCAAAAGCAAACAAAGAAAGTTAAAGAAAAACCACTATCAAACACCTTTATTGACTTAATGATATCAAATATTGGCCAAGGTCTCTTTTGCACGCACGAAAAAATTTCAAATAAAACTTGAAAGTTGTTAAGACCCCTCACATGAGAATTTTCAACCTTAAACGCTAACTCAAGGGATCTTTTCAAACTGCGTAGTCCGAGCAAAGTGTCTTTTCAAACTGCGTAGTCTGAGCTATTAAATTTAAAAACTTATAAATCGAGCAAGGGGCTACTTAAATTAAATAAAACATTGCAATAAAACATTTAAATTCACGGTAGCATCCGAAGCAATGGCCGATCTCAAGAAAACAAGACATCTTGAAACTGGCCGACAGCTTGGCGGACTCAAAACTGTCTCGGTATACGCAAATGTCACAAGTTCAAAACTGAATTTCAACGAGGATGAAGGGATCTGCGCCGGCAGAGATCCCTTGAGCAAATTTAATGAGTGCACCCATGGGGAAGTTTATTGAGACTGTTTTGATCAAAGCCCAAGCTTGTGAGAATTGTCTCCTTGAAGTAATAAAAGAACATGCAGAAGTTGAATGGCCGAAGGGATCTGCGTCGGTGCAGATCCCTTGAGCTAGCACAGAAGCTGAAATTTCTCACAAGCCGAAGGATCCCTTGAGCAACGTGCCGAAATCCCTTAAGCAACATTTGCTTTGCAATCCCTTGAACAATGGTGCAGATCACTTGAGAACAGAAGCTGAAAGTTCAAAAAAGGACTTGCCGAAATCTCTAAAGCAAGAGACCCAAGAGATCTGCGCCGGCGCAAATCCCTTGAGCATGCCATCAACAGGGAGCGAAATCACTAAAATGGGCAACAGGCCTGCAATCGGAAAGCCTTGCGCTTTGCACTCTGCCAAAATGAGGTGCTGATATCCATGCAATTCCTGGCTAGCTCTGTCTTGAATTCGTTACTCCCAGAGCATGCAAGAGTGAACACAGCAACCAGGTCCGCAGATCCCTTACCACAGAAAATACAACCGACACACATCCAGAATTCAAGACATAACAACGTTCAGTAGGAGCTCTGAAGAAAGAGACCGAAGGGATCTGCGCCGGCGCAGATCCCTTGAGCATGTCATCAACAGGTGCAGAAAACTCTGAAGCAAGCGTGCCAAGCTCGGTACAGAGAGGAAGGCAACCGCAACATGGGAAGGAGCTGAGAATACCTTTCATGATTTCGACCTCGACGCGAAGGAGCTGGAGGGCGACGTGAGGATGACCTCGGCGTGGAGCGGGTTCTTGGCATTGAGTTGTCGGCCATCTTCCTGCGCCCTCACAAAGATGCTCTCTCACTCTCCACTCTCAATCTCACTCTCACTCTCACTCGAATGCTCTGTGCTTCTGTTGTCTCACAAAGATGCTCCCTCACTATCTCACTCTCACCCACACTCGAATACTCTGTTCTTCTGATGTCTCTCTCTCTCTCTTTCTAAAAGATAATATCTTCTTCCTCTCTCTAACTCACTGCAACATTCTACTCCCTCTAATTATACGATATTCTTCAAAATTTTATTTTAAAAGAATTTACTGTTCGCAATGTTTTTTTTTTCAAACAGTAACTGATTTCAAAAAGTCTTGCCAAAAGGAAATGAGTAAATAGATTGCTTTAATGTGCCGCATTGATGGGCCGCTGTGAAACTGTCTCTCAGTTTTAATGGTCCTCAAAACTTGTGTATATTGAGATCTCGCACCAGCAAAAGATATTCTTGACTAAAAATATTAACAACATTATGGTATATTGTACTCTGCATATAAGTTCTCTTTTACGACTGAAGCCGGAGTATCTTTACAATGTCTAGACATATTACTGTTTATGGTCCTTCCAAATCACAGAAGCTTGTCATCATGTCGGATAAAAGGCATATGGAGATTTCTACCGCTAACATCAGAAGTCACTTTGCACTAGGGACTACAATGTTTACCCTACATCCTTTGACCCTGTCTGGTGGGCAAGTGAAGTTAGAGGAGATTCAAATAGGAACAGGAGAAGATGGGTACTTGCTTGATCATGAATACTGTCAATTTTACAAAGTTCGCATTGCCAATCTTGGTGAAGGGACCTCTGAAACTCCTATCCGCTTAGATTCAGATCCGGATGAGCCCTTAAAACCCATCATGAGTGTCATTGAAATGATTCGAGCATTGCCTAAAAACAGACGCTTGTTTCATTCACTTAGTCAGATTAAAGAGATTGTTAAGGTGAAGGAGCTTCCAACATATTATGATGGATATGTTGCTTATGAGCTTTCTGCTACTGGTGACTCATCTGGAATGGCAGGGATGGAACAGCGACATGATAGCCACTTGTGGACAGAATACGTAACCTGTAGTTCAGATTCTTTTATGGGTGCTATGAGATTTAGCAGATGTTCTGGACATCTCAGATGTGTAAATTTGGACTGTCCATATTACACTGGGTTCAAGCTTTGTAATGAAGTTCAATGGAAAGGTCGATTAGCAAAATCTCCACCATATGGACTAGTATCTCAAGAATATGGAACTTTGAGTTGTATGCATTGCTCTCAAGCTCCTGAATGTGTCGCCATTTGTCCTGTCGTGATCTACTACTGCTTGCCAAGAGATAAAGTGTATGCCACACGATGTGTTCTTCATTTAGGGGAACACAAACATCCTTGTAGAGAAGGAAAATGTAGAGCATCAGAAGTTGAAATAGATGCTTTAATGAAGAAACGTGCTACTCTAGAACCATTCATAACTGCAAAACAGTTGGAGCACATGACAACACAAGATATTATTATGGATAAATTAGTTGCTGAAAATGAGCCTTTTTCAGATGCCATAGGTGATGATGAATTTGCCACCTTTTTGGATACAATCACCCCATTGTCCAATAAGCGAAGATTTGAGAGAACTTTGGAGACTGCAAACAAAGCAAAGAACATTTCTGCTAAAGGCTTGGAAGCTGTTCTTGAGCTCAAGAGTAAAAGCAGATACCCTTACATACAAAGTGTACTATTTCCAGGACAGCTTGGAAAAGATCAGCAGCCCCATGTTTTTAAGATGTCTGTGAAAGGTCCTGGTAGTGGGGTTGACTTGGTAAATAGAATGAGGCCAGGTGGCAACCTTGAAAAAATGTGGATCCATTTTGATCACATCCATCGTGTAAATGGGTGGCCAACAATGTCTGCACATGTATTTGACCCGTTTGTACGAGAACTGATGACCATTGCAATTTGTGAATTTACAGTTGAGAATAAGTTTGCTCAAATTGAATTTTGGAAAATGCTTAACAAGGTTGTGGAAGATGTGGGTTTTGAAAAGCCAGAGTTTAGAGGCTTTATGGCTGATGAAGCAAATGCTAACTGGATTGCAGTTCGCACAGTTTATTTTGGAGGTGCGAAGAAAGTCACACCGGGCAAAGAAAGATCTTGTGCTTTTCACTGGGAGCAGTCCATGATACGACACACAACCAAGTGTATTCTTCCTTCGTCTCAAGAGGAGCACAAAATCTTATGCCGGAAGTGGAGATGTGCCCCTACAGAGAATCAGGCTGATATTTGCAAAGGGGAACTACGGCGCTTTTGGACCGTTGGTCATGCTATTCAAGATGAGACTCCATGCTTGGAAACATGGTTGGCTTGGTGGGATGTAAGAGTGTCGCACTGGGGGGGCAGATTTGTGTCCCAGGACGAATCCGGTATTTTTGTGCCTAATACAAATCTATCAGAGACAAAGCATGCAAGCATGCGAGCATCTGTCGGCTATAAGGAAAATCTCAACTTGTATGAGGCTGCTGGTGCAGACATGTCTATGGCAGTGCTACAAAGTGTAAAATATAATGCATATCTTAAAGGTGTTCGTACATTTGTGGGACCTGGCTTAGAAAACTTGAAAGAGCGCTTTATGCATTGTGCTTCCGGTGCATCAACTGCAAAAAAACTAGCTGATTATGCTAATGTTTCTATGGAGGAAATGGGTTTTAATAGTCCTGAAATGAATAGAATTCCAACAAGAGAGAAGAGCATTAGAAAAAAAAGACCTATCTTTGTTGATGCAGAAGTGCAACTTGATGAGGATAGCCATACGCCTGAATTTGTCACAAAAACTGTTGACATTGGAGGTTCTCAACAGCGAAGAGACGAAGCTCGTGATGTAACCAGCTCTTGGCCTCAGATGAGAATTGCCAAGAGTATGTGGGCAATCCGACGAACAGATCCGGGGTCCAAGGTGACATGTTTTGGAGTTTTTGGAGAACAGAGAAATCGATGCGGTCGGTTCATTAAGGAGGATTCTTTTGATGTTAAGAATGGGGCACCAGCCCCTTGCTTTTGGGGACGTCGACGATACCCCGGTTCCAACTCAAATCCAGGTGGAGTTAGAGAAGGATTTATTTGGTTTTGCAACACCAGTAACATGCATACATGGAATGTTCATGAGATGGTTGTGGGACCTCCTGGACCAGCGCCCGGAGTCTGGCCCGTGGCAGAGGGAACAACATTGACTTTGCAAGAAGTAGAGCATCTACAAGATAGTGGATTCGTTCTTTGTGACACATCAGAGGGCTTAAGAAATGACAAGAGCGCTCGTGCTCCAAGCAGAGTGCCTAGTGCTTTTCGGCCAAAATATAGAGAGGGCAAGGTTGTTAAGTGGAGATCTAAGTTGACCAAAGAGTTCAAATGCAGGATTGACTTGGGAAGGACCATGTCAGCAGAACTAGTTAAAGAAGTAATAATTGTATGTAATGAGTCACATGTATTCTACATTAATACGGAGGGATCATTGGCAAAAGGGGTAACTTACTCTATCACGCTATCTGATTTTCCACGGTGCACATGTGAGGATTTTCAGAAGCGAGAGAGTAAGAAGCTTGGATATATACCATGCAAGCATATATATTATGTGTTTCTTCAGGTGCTTGGGCTAGATGAAACAACCCATGAGTTTATCCACCAGGCAGCTATGACCAAAGTGGAACTTTTTCAGGCTTTAGGAGGCGCGTGCGTTAATATCCAGCGCTAGATAATGACACATATCCTACAATTTTGATGCTAATCAATGCAATGCATACCTTTTGATAAACATGCCATGGGTTTATCCATTAGGCAGCTTTGACCAAAGTGGGACTCTTTCAACCTTTGAGGGCCGGGCCCGCGAGTAAATATCCAATGCTAGAGAATCATAAGGGTTCTGCAATTTTGATGTTCATCTTTGTAAGCTATTTTGCAATAGTTTATAAAGTTGTTTACTTTTGTCGAGATATCTCAAGGTAATACTATGTCCCTCACTCATCCTTTTCTTGATTTTGAAGTGAACTTTTTGTAACATTTTATATCTAAGGTCACGCTAATTATCGTTGATTTTGAGTGGTTTCTTAAATCTTGATGGTTTAAGGTGATCAGATATGTGGATGCACTCAGCATTGCCTGAGACAACTCAATTAATATCATAATAGCAAAATGTAGTGTAAATAACTTTTAAACATTTTTTGTCTGAGGTCGCTCGAAAAAGTGTTCGCTCGGAAAAGTTTGCTCGGATTTTGGGATTCCTCCTATGATCCAAGCATCTGAGAAGTCCATCCTACGTAGAGTGCCCTCTAGAAAGTCCCAATCAACTTTGTCGTATGCCTTCTCAAAATTGAGAGGAAGAATCACTAGGTCCTCACCACGGAGCCGTGTTAGGGCAGAAGCCTCCCAAAAAGTAAAGATGTTGTCAAGGATACTACGTTCCTTGACAAAACCTGTCTGAGTCCCATGTATAAGGCTCTCTAGAAGTGGTTGAATCCTCAAACTCGGAGCCTTGGCAAGAATTTTGTAGGCTGAGTTGAGGATGGTGATGGGGCACCACTATCGAATCTTATCCAAGGAGCCACCCTCCTTGGGAATGAGGTAGATCAAGCCCTCACTCATGCTGTCAGGCATCACTTCTGTGTGCAAAATGTATTGAAAAGCACTACAGAGATATGGGCCAAGAAAAACCTGGGAGTCAGCCCATCCTCACCGGGACACCTATCATGGGGGAGGGCCCTAAGAGCCATGTGCAGCTCCTCAAGCTAAAGTGGCAACTCAAGCCTCTGACGCATCTCCTCAGTCACAAGACAAGGCACCTGTGCCCAAAACTGCTCCCTGTATGCATCCTGACACTCTGACTGGGTCTCTGCAGACAGTATCTCACGGTAAAAATCAGTAGCAACTGCATGCATATCCTCGGGCTCAGAAGCAACTGACCCATGGGGCCTCCTCAACTAACTGACCTTGGCATACAACTGCCGAGGTCCCACTGCCTCAAATAAAGCACCAGTCACACTGTCTCGCCCACCTGTGTCCACTGAGATGCCTGTCGTTGGAAAGAAAACTCATGTCGCCTCTCCTCTGTGCTAATAAGCTCATGTTGAGCCTGCTATAGCTGCTCCTCCAACCAAGGGCTGTCTGGATGCTTCTCTTGCATCCTCTGTAGCAAAGCAATGCCCTGTCTGAGACGTTGCTCCTCCTCTCTCGCTACAGCCCGGCGAGCCAAAGACTCCTAGAGAAAGAAACAGCTAACCTGAGCTAGTCCTGAGGCCACTCTATCAGCAGGAGAATCCTGTCTGTCCAAGCTCTCTGTCCAGAGAGCCTCTACTCACTCTCTAAGTGCAGAGTCCAACAAGACCCTCTCTGGGATACGAAGCATCGTGCTCCCTCTCCTTTGCCTATCTGTCACTATGAGGATCATTGGTGCATGGTCCAAGAAAGAGGTCCCTGCCAGAATGCCAACTGTCCCTCCCAAGTCACTGAAATGGTCACTAGTGTAGAAGTGATCTATCCGCGATAGATTCACTCCTACCACTCTGCGGTCCGAACGAGAGAAGGCAAGGCTGTCTAGGGGCCTCACAAAACTAGAGTGCTGTCAAACATCCGAGACCCTCAGAGTCATATAAAACCTCTCCCAAGCTGCCAGCTCAACTCCATGCACAGTAGCATGGCCACCACCAATCCTGTCAGAAGGGTCCTCCAACATGTTGAAGTCCCCTCCTATGCACCAGTGTTCTACCTGCGGCGGCAGAGACTCAACTATCTGTGACCAAAAATCTGCTCGAGCACTCGCCACATTGGGCACATAGATGTTCAAGAAGCCCACTAGGCAACCCTGAACCTGCATAGTAATCCACTGAGCCATGCCTAGCACAATAATCCCTCTACCTACAATGGCCTGCTGAAAAGAGTTCGCAATAGTCATACATACCCCACCCTGGATGCCTCCAGGTCCAAAAGAAGCTTAACGAAAAAGTATCATATCGTCCACGCAAGAGCTAACCACAACATCTAATGTGGCTCTCACACAGATGGTGCTCCTGAATCGTAAGGAGATCAATCTCTCCTCCCACAAGGCAGCGCTAAAGCTCCTGACGCAGTCGGCCCCGCTGACGCTAAAACTAGGGCCCACCTAGTCCCTGCACGTTCCATGAGGCAATCCTCATGGGGAGCAAGAGAGAACAGATGCTACCGCATCATCTAGACGGGCTATCTTCAAAGCTAGCTTGGATGGGGAGTAATCTTCATTTGAGCATCCTCTAGATAGGCATGACTGCAACGAGTGCCTGGCCCAAGCCCAAGCAGAGAGGGCCATACGTAAAGCAACCTCCTCTATCCAATAGTCCTCATGAATGTGTACATAGCATGGCAAGCAGTGTGTATCGAAAAAGAAGTAAACCACAATGTGTCTACATCCTGCTGTATCTGGAGGTGTCACCGCAAACTTGGCCAATGGCCACAAAGTCTGAAGCATTTCTGTAACTCCTAGTTCTCCCATGTGGTGAGAGAACTCTAGGACCTATGTGTGCAACCATCCCAACACTGAGTCGAGAGTCCACTCAGTCTGGTCCCTCCGGCAAAGGGGAAAGGAGAAACCAATTTGCTGAGTCCAAGGACTCTATCCCCCTAGCTGCAAGGAATAGAACATGGACCCTGAAGCAGGCTGCGTCATGGTCTGCTAAGGGGTCATTGAGAGAATGAGTAAATTCGTAGTCGAAGAAGTCCCATCGGTACCGGATGTGGATGCTCGTTGGACCACGAGGGATAGCTGCAAGGGGGGGCGTTTGTACCTGTAGAGGGGGTCGCAAGAAAGGCTATCCCTCTCTCGCCAAGCGACTCGTGGAAAAGGCACTGCCAAGAGATCTCCTAATAGCCGGAGAAGGCCCTGCCCCCTAGGTGGACTGTGGAATTGAAGCGGGAGGGGGGGGAGTAGGAGCAGGGGGGAGCGGTGGAGAAGATGGGCGGGGGGGAGCGGCAGAGGTAGAGGGACGGGGGGAAGAGGTGGTGGGAGCAGGAGGCGGGTGGGAGGATAATGAGGAGGGGGTAACTCTGGGGGGGGAGGTGCTGTCGAGGGTGAAGCTGGGGTGGGGGCGAGAGTAGGTACCTCATCCTGCTCAAGAGGACCAAATCGGTTCCCCGTGGGAACCCACTGCTGCTCAGTAGGCACCTCAAGACCACTCTGAGTGCCAGGCTATCTTTGTGGCCTCTGTCGTCGTCGACCACGGACCTACTGCCATCCCTCCTCCGCTGGAGCCCCAGGCTCAGAGGGTGGCTCTACATGTGTGCGTTGTGTGTATGGCTATTGGCTAGTCCTTGCAGGCTGGGGCTGAGGCTATGGTGTAGGTTGAGGCCTCCTCCGTGGGCAGGCCTTCGCAAGATGGCCAATCTGTCGACAAATGAAGCACTGGTTCAGGAGGCCCGAATACTCCACACTCTGTCTAAACCAACCCCCACTCAGCCGAGGCAGAAGAATGACCTCAGTGTCTCTGACCAAAACGCGAACTGAGGGAATGCCAGCTGCCTTGGGAGCTAATGAGGCTGCCGTGCGAGGTGTCTCCAGGACAGCCCCAATGGCCGAGCCTATCTTGGACAAAAGTGGTAAGTACTCCCTCCACAAACCCGAAAAGCAGACGGAGATGGAGATGTCTACCTCCTCTACTAGAACATCTAAAGTAGGATTGAAACCATGCCTCCACTGTCGAAAGTGGGCTCGTGCTACTCGGATGGTCAATGGACTCATGGCAATGACCTTGGATGCCATCTCAGAGGTCTTGAACTCGATCTGATAGTAACCTCGTCCGAGTATCTGTACATCCAAGATCTTGCCTACCTCTGTGAGAAGGTGTGGGCCAGGAGAAGGTCACGCAGCTCTCTTCTGCTAGGTCGGGTACCGAGAATCTTTCAGATGATAGAAGTGGTCTGCAAGCGCTCTACCTCTACGGCTAGGCTCGCTTGCTCTGTCGGTGAAAGAGCAAGTCAAATGGTGGTCTTAGCGGGGTCGGGCGAGGGGGCTTCTGACGAGTCCCTCTGTGGCGGAGCTGGAGCCTCCAACTGTGTCTACTGCTGTGGCGAAGAAGCGGACGGAGAAAGGACTTTGCAACCGAGCGCTCCAAGCACTGTCCAAAGAACAATGCCCTAGAGCCAATTGCAGATTGACATCGGGAAAGAGGAGGGCGGGGGGGGAAGTGGATAAGGCGGGCAAGGGGGCGGAAGCTCAAGAGGTAGCGAGCGGGGGGGTAGCGGCGCGAGAGGGCAGCGGGCAGTGGGGTGGAGGCGCGAGAGGGGGCAACGGGCGGGGGTGGGGCGGCACGAGAGGGAGCAGCGAGCGGGACTGAAGTGCAGCAAGGGGGGAGGGGGGGGGGGGCTAGGCTGCCACGCGCGAGGATAGGCGAGGGCGGGGGGCTGCGCTAGGGCAACCGGGGGGAGGCGGCAACGATGGCGCAGTAGGGGGAGGGGGTGAGAGCAGTAGCGAGCAACAATTCGCCCACTCTCTGTCTTTGGGAGATCAAAAATGAAATCCATCGCAATCCCCAATAATTTATCTCCCATGCTTAAAAATAAGGGAGGAGGGTATCATATTTATAAGGGGGAGAGGACTGACCCGGATTGATCACTTTTAACGATTGGTCACTGGTGTGCACTAGAACTCAAATGAATTGAGGGAAAGTCTTTTTTCAGGTCACACATCAAATTTTGCATCAAGGGCTGATTTTGAGCAAGTTAAGGGTTGATTTACACGAGCTTTGGATGGGTTAGAATTGGACGAGTAGCGAGAGTGCAGGCTGATTGGGCACATTGTTTGAAAGTCAAACTAAGACACATTGAGGATACATCTATCTATCAATAGAAGTGGTTCCTTAGTACGTTGCCAGTCACTATGCTACACACTCTTTCACTAGTTTTACTCAGTTAGATCATGTGAGACCTAAATTGTATATGTAAGATAGGGGTATGATAGTTTTCTTCATTGATTGTCGTATAAGCATAGAAAGGGGGGTCATATTCCCCAATATGAGTCATACATAGTGGTTTTATCAAAGTTGTATGCTTGTAGGTGGCATCCCATTTTTTATATAGAGTGAATCCCCTGGGGCACAACTATTATCGCTAGTGACATGGCCAACTACTCCTACACATGAGGCAATTCACATGATCTCCAAGTGAGCTTCCCTAGCCTTCTAAGAAATCATGGCTCTTGTGGTATCTCCTCCTAGCAAGAGAACCAATTTGGAGTAGGAGGGAGACATCTCTCATGTAGATAACATGGAAAATGTCCTCCTCTCCAATACCTACACCTTTGCTATGGTCCTTTGTGTCTAGGTGATCACATCTTTTATGAGTAGATGCTATGAGGAAAAAAATACAAGGATAATATCTCTACTACCCATCAATTATCTATGTGCTTCCCTACTTCTAAGAGGGGAAAAGGCTATGGCTTGAGGAAATGTTGGGTCTGATCTATAGCAAAAATGCTACAAGACTGACCATCTTCCAACCCATGGTACACCCTAGGGTTGCCCACTTGGGGCACCCTGCACCCAAGGGCCTGTGCACTCTATTCTCCCCTAGTGCCCTTGCTCTCTTATATACAACCCCAAGGGTGTGGGTTGAGCAACTATCCACCAGCCATGAACATAAAAAAAGGGGCAAAAGAAAAAAGAAAACACCAATGGTCCAGTAGGGCCATGTTGGAGACAATATAGCAAGGCTGGGAGAAATATTCCTAGTCTAATAATTCTAATAGCCATAAAAGCAATCCAAAACCTAAGTCTAAACATGGATAGAAACATCTTGACATGAGAAACCTACCTCACCCTAGTCAAACACAACCATAAAACAACCCTCGCACCTGTCCTAGGGAGAAACTAGGATAGACTGAAATTTTTTAGAGAGATGCCATAACTATAATAGGGGGGACACTTGTACATTGTGTGGTAGATGGCACTTAGTCTTTTTAAAGAACTTCAATTTGCAAAAGTTTACATGCTTTTCCATGGGTCCTCCTCATCCTTGTCACCCCTTGCCTCTCCCCCCCAATCTTGTTGTGTGGAAAAATCTCCTATCCCATATGGCATTGTCTTTCTCCTCACTAGCACTTGCTGTGTGAGTGGTATTTCTATGTGCTACCTTGGTGTCTCCACCTTTGACTCATTATTTGTTTGCATGGCTCATGATCTCTTTGATTATTCTATTGCTTGATTCCACAATGACGCTTCTTTATCAGTGTTGAGGAAAGATCCCTCTTTGTTATCTCTCGCTTTGTGGATAAGGGTTTTCTTTCTTCTCTTGGGATCCTCGTGCTTTGATTGAGATTAGCCCTCTCCTCAACTACCATGCCAAGAAAAAGAGTATGAGCACACTAAATGCCTATCGCCTATAAGTGTTTATGCACATTATGTCCATCCACACCAGATTCTTGAAACCTTGAAGAGTATTCTTGCTAGCAGGCAGATGCTCCTTTGTAGATTATTATGTGCACGCCATGGGGTGTGGTGGGAGATCACCTTTGAGAATGAGAGAATAAAAAAGTGAATATTAACTAGACATGATATTTATAAGGGCTTAATTATAAAAAGACGCTTTCACACGACAAGTTTATTTTATAAAATTTTACCCTTTTAAGGGGTGTTAGCAACCTAGCTAAGAAAGAGGCTCTAAAGACCATCCCATGATGGAATATTTCAATTTTTCTCAATCTGGAGAATTATAGACGCAAGCCCTTATATAGTATTACTTTTTGAAGAAAGTGCATATGTAATTATGAATTTTCTCTAGCGCTGCTATAAGATTCTAGATTGTAACAACTAATCGTTAGGCTGAGATAGAGTTGGCACATCTCTTTATTTTCGACCTAAAACCTTACGGCAAGGTATAAAAGCCAACTTTTGTATTATTTTTGTAAGTTCACTTTGGATAATGAAGCTACCTGAAATTATAGAGAACATCGTGTATTTTTTCTCTTTCTTTTGAAGCCCGTATCTCTCTCAAAATTTGTTTATTTGAAGTGGCATTACTTCCACTGCGTTCACATATGAAAGCTCTACCCGGCATTATAAGTTTCTTGCGATGAATCTATGTTTTTGTTGTGTCTAGACTCCTTCTAAATCTACTCATTACTTCACATTGTACACATCAAAATGGCATTTTGTGCATAGGAGTAGTGTTGGGTCATCATTGCTAAGCTGATAGGTGAATTCGGGATTAAAAATAGTCAGGTCAAATTTGCTAATCGTGATTTTGGCTAGAGCTCAAAAGGGGTATTTGAGGGCTTGTTCATGTGTCTTTAGATGTTGCCTATCCTATCTATATGTTTGATTGCGTTTGGACTTTTTTTTCTTGGTGAAATGGTGAGGTTTCCTTGTAGTGGCATGACTAGTTTTAGCTGCCTGACATGCGATTGAGTGTTGTTTTGAGTAAGTAGGGAATGAATGTATTTTCCAAGAGACTCACAATCTCTTGTAGCATCCATGCACTAGTCGGATCAGCTTCGTCCCATGTTTGACATTTATGTCCGTGGTTCTCACTATCTCTACAATAAGATAGTTTGACTTGGCAAGAAAAGGGCCCAACATTTTGGGGCCGTTGTTGGGGATGAGGTAATCTTAACTATAGAAAACCTCAGAGTTCTAGTAACATTGTACAATGACTTCCTCTACATTCACCTAGACTCAAAAATCATTGTTTAGAAATCACACGGTTGAGGTGTGTCTACTTCCACTGTATAGAGGTATCTTGGGAGTAGTCGTACTCTCCAAGGAACTTCTAGTCTTAGATTAGGGCCCGATTAGGGTGTCTTTGAGTGGTTGATAGATTAGACTGTGTCAGATTCTAAAGGTTGACACTTATTTCACTATTAAAAAAGATAAAACTTAGTGTTAGTGGACACTTTCCACTACCTATTGCCGACTTGACTAAGAGTAGGGTAAGTAGATATCTAGGTGGATTTCCAGCCTATCTCACCACATGAGGTGTCATTAGTAAGTTATCTTGGAAATTTTCATAGATTTTAGGACTGAATCTTCAAAAATAAGCTAGAAAAAAACCAAAAAGACCAGCATTTTGGATCACAAATGATCTTGGGAAAGGCATGGGAAAGCTTTTGTAAGCCAAAAACCAACTTTAGGAGAAGATATCTCATTGGTGCTTCATGTTGGTGAATTTTAGTTTGTTTGGCCAAAAGCTTTTGAAATGCTTTGTTTAAAATTTGAATGATGTCAAAAGATCAAAAAAATTCATCTAATGTCAAAAAGATATTAATCATGATTAATATCTTTGGCCCACGAAAGTGACTTCAACTCCACCAAGACCCTACCACGTAAAGACCAAACCTTTTTACAAGGAGTATAAGGACTTGGAGTTCAATTGAGTGTGAAGTTGCATATTGATAGCATCTTTACCTTGACGTTAGAAAATTAATAGGTGAGTGATTCAAACTGAATCCAAACTAGGCAAGACCTTGTGATAGGCTTTAAAACTCTTGTTTTCCAATTCTGTGTCACAAAAGGTAGAAAAAATTGTGATTCTAGTCAAAGAGGTATTAATCGTAATTAATCTCTCTTGGCTTGAAAGTGCAAAATTCTTACTCAATGAACATACCACATGCTAAAACACAGTGCAAGGTGACACTAATTTAAGTTTGAAACCATTTGGACCTATAAGTGTCATTTGGATATTGATTTCACTGAAGCCCAAAAGTAGACACAAAACTTGGCCTAAGAAACTGGAAGCTGAACCAAATTTCATGAAACTTAGCATATGAGTGGTTTAAGGGGTAAACATCCAGCACAAGTGCATGTTTTGGAAATTTCTCGATAAGGATTGGGTCTCTGATAGTATTTGATTGCCTATGCCAAATTTGAGATGATTTGCATTAATATTGACCAAGAATGATATCTATGTGGTGTTTGATTTTGGAAATCATTGAAAAATCTGTGCAAAAATTTCCAAACTTGCTAAAAATAGACAAAGAGCTTGTTCGACACACACTTAACCCAGGGGAACTAGCAAAAGTGAAAAATATTGGTTTTTGTACTAAGGATCTATTAATCATGATTAATACCTCTAGCTAGAAAGAGAAAGAAGTTTTCACATTTATTGGACACCAATGTCAATAGATTCATCATACAGCTAGCCTGAAAATTTTAAGGTCAATTGGACATTGTTTGCTACTTGAAATTGAGTATTCTAGAGTTGAAGGTTGCAGATTGATGTGGCTAACTATTTTGATAGGATTGAAACAAAATTTTGCATCAAAAGTTTCTTCATATCCATGTGATCCTCAGACTAACTTATACACTTTTTATTTCACATAGAGATTGGAAAGAACTTTGGACATTGCTAGATTGAATTGACCGCATCTAAAATAGGTTAGTATTGGTACAAAAATCCAAGTATTCATTTTCATTGAAAATCTCAAATCTTCATGTACCTAAAGTGTTAGCGGCTGGATACACTCAGCGGAGAATGATTGCCCGGCGGGATACTAATTTCCTTTGTAATCATTCCTTAATTGAGAAGAAACCGTCATTTCACCTTTGTAAATAGTGGGGCTTGCAGAAGCTTCCAAATTGTATCCCATTTTTTACATTTAGACTTAGTAAATGGTTAAATTGGAACACTAGGGTTTGAGATTGTAAGTGATTTATACCACTTTTGACCTTAATGCAAAAAACCTTTTGTCATTCTATATAAGTTTTGTCTGTGTGAGTTGAGCGTACTCTGTGTATGAGAGAGAGTGAGAGTTTATCTTGACGCTACACGTACACTGGCGGTCAGAATCAAGTGTGGAGAAGTGCAGCGTGTTGCCCCCGAAGAGAGCTACGCGCCAACACCTACATTGCAGGTGTACGACCCGGCTTTGCAAGATCGACCCACGAGCTATATCTGGTGATTCGGTGAGCATACGTTGTCCGTTTTTGCATTTCAGCATATCCACGCGTTCGCAATGGGTAGAGCTACACATTAGGGACTTTAGTTTTCAAAAATGACGACCTGCAAAAACCTGTCAGACATCCTACGTGATTCTGCACCGGGTGTTTAGGGTTGGGGTTTTGGGTCACGGACTTTAGGGAGAGCGACCTATTGGTGTTAATAGGATTTTCCTCAAGTTCCATAGCATTTTGAGAACGTTTGATGGGTATTTGGCTCTTGAAAGCGTTATAGTAAATTTCCTCTTGTGTACTCTTGAAGGCTGTAACTTAGACATTGGGTAGAGACCTCTGTAGGAAGTAGTCAATAGTCGGTCGAGTGTAGGTTGACACCCTATGCTTGCTTCCACGTGCTTGTGGGTCGAGCTTCGTCCTTAGCTGACAAATCTTGTTAGGTGAGTTCTCGCTGTGTTGACGTCCATCGCGGCGTATCCGTCAACATTGGCGTCGTTGCCGGGGATGAAAACCCTAGGTAGGTGACCGAGACTAGTCCTTGAGGATAGGGATTCTCTGGCTTGCCAGAGTCTTATTTTACATTTAGATAGGATCAGAGGGTGGGGGACTCTCTAGGTCTTAGGAGGAGTCTAGGAAGCGAGTGTCTGGTCTAGATCCTTCGACTTAGGTAGTATTAAGTAGATGAGTAGGAGTTGGAGTGGTAGAGGTGGTGAAATGATAGCTTGAGAGTCCGGGGAGGCCAAGAAGCAACCGCGACACCAAAATCACCATCTCATATGATGAGTAGGAGTAGAGTAAGTAGGACATCATGATTTATAATCTGGAGCACTTCATGCATGTTATATTTGTTGTTAGGCTCATCAAAGAGCTGTAAAAGACTGAAAAGAGTGTTTAGAAGCTGAATTGAAGTTCATAAGTTTCTGTGAGAATTTCTGAGAGAGCTGCAGAGCATAGGGAGTACTTCTGTCAAAAAAAAATTAAACTTTAAGACAGTAAACATCCTACGCGTAGCATGTCTCCAGGGGGGTTTTAGCAGGGAATTTGGGAAAACTGAGGTCACCTGTATGTTCAAAGGGTGGGTTTCACCCTAGTAACATATAGATTTGAGTGTTTTTCCCTTATTGGATTGCCCAAAAGCTAAAAGGTGGACTCAGAAAACGTAAAAGTTAAGAAAAGGTTTAAATTGAGAGAAATTTGCATATTTTTGCACTTGTAAGGCATATTGGCACTTTCTGAGAGCATATGGAAGGCAAAGTAGCACTTTAGTGTGAGAAAAGGAGCAGTAGATATCCTACGCATAGGATGTCTACAGGGTGTTCTGGTGAGAATTATGAAAATCTGAGTTGATAAGTGTGTTTAGAAGGTAGCAATTACCCTATATTCACTTGGAAGGGGGAACTTGACCTTATCTTGACAAGATAAGGCCAAAAGATGGAAATTGCCAAACATCTTACACAAATTGGACCCAAGGCATAATTTTTGAGACCAAAACCATAAGATATCTTCATGAGCATGATCTACATGATTTATTGAGTGCATGAGAAAGGTTTCATCTCAATTGGGTGAGAAAATTGGGTTTTAAGTAGACTTTAGCATTTTTGACTGAAAAAAGGCTAGAATAGCTAAATTTGGGGTCTTTTGAAATCCAAACTAAAATCTAAGCATAGCATTGGGTTGCTGACATCAAGGGAAAGTTGTGGCTCAAGTTTGGAGACAAACAGAGCACTTAGACATCCTACGCGTAGGATGTATTCACAATGATTTAGCACTCCAAATCCAACTGTGAGCATACCAGAGTGATCGGCACCTTAAGAGGAGTCTGTGGTTTGAATTTGGAACAATTTTGAGCAGTTAGACATGCTACGCGTAGTATGTCTAAGGCATGATATTGAAGTCAAAATCTGACTGTGGACATAGCAGTGTGTTGTATAGCCTTAGGCAAGCCTCCTAGTCAATTTTGGTCCAAATTGGAGTTGATTTGACTGGTGAAATATTAGATCAACATCAGGTTGTTGGAACAGATTTCTGATCAGTTGGCCAACTTATAGGTGTCCAAATAAAAAAAGTGAGAATAGCTGTGGACTCAGCACATCAAGGAGAATCTATAGTGCAAATTTCAGCCAAAACAGAGCAGGTAGACATGCTACGCGTAGGATGTCTACAGGCTCTTATTGAAGTCAAAATCTAACTGTGGACATAGAGTGATGTTCCAATTGACTTAAGAGTTCGAGAACTTCTTTCAGAAGTGAAATTGGACCTTGTTTGACCTTTTGACGGACCAAATATGGAATTAAGACTTTACCTCTAGACTGACAAACACTCGGTTAAAGTACAGTTCCAGATTAGCAGACCTAATCAAGAACATCCAAAGTGTATAGAGTATAGTAGTGGTTGAGGTTAACCCTCCAGTTATACCAATCATTACTAAGACCACCTCTAGTGGTTAAATGCTTTGATTCGATTTTCGAAATTAAATGCTTGTGTACATGTATATTCAGCGGCAAGGCAAGAAGTTGTGCGGAAACTGATCCCTTGCCAGGTGAGTAGTTGGATTTGTTATAAATTGCATTGCTAAGTTTGATGAATTTAAGATCAGGAAGACACATTCCTAGAGACCAAAAAGTTGCAGGTGATCAGGGTAGCTTAGTGTCCACTGAGGAGAGTGTAACTCAGGCAAGGCTAGATCCATTAACACCAATCATTGAGGAGGGTAGTGATACTGACACTTCATCACATAAGTCCTTCATGATGGGTAGTCAAAAGCCAGGATATTTCTCCGGTGAAGGACCAATGCTAGGAGGAAGTACCTCCCAAAACCCTTTGAACGATGCCAAGTTCACTATAATCTTCTTAGAAGGAACAAACTCTAGGGGGCCCTAGTTTATTCTGACTATCAGGGACGCAAGTGTATTTGTATAGAGGAAAGACCTTCTCAGAGACTGGAGATAATTCAAGTCTATGATGATGGAGATAGATTTCGAGACAAAAAGGGGAACCACTATCTGATAGTTAGTAACCCTGAGGAGTACAACAGATATGGAGATAATGTGGTAAAAGGAAAAATGGTCTCAGAGGCTCAACAGCCGCCTCCAAAAATTGATCGACCTGGAGCTCTTTTTATGTATGATAAAAAAACAACCACGGTCTCTACCTATAATGAGAATGTGGAAATTTACAAGCATGAGAGTGAGGGATGCAAAGAACCCTACCCAAATGAATTAAAGAACCCTACCCAAATGAATTAAGCAAAGACAAGGTTCTTTACTTATTCTTTTATGAAATTGCTATGGGGAAGGATATCATTTTTTTTGACAGGTACGGGCGAGAATACAAACAAATTCTCCCAGAGGAGGTAGAAAAGGCAACAGTTCCAAAAACATCAACAAATGCCCCCGAAGAAGTACCAAGGTCCACCTATACCCTTAGCAAGTCAACAAATCCATTTTCGGAAGAGTACGACACAACATCACATTCTAACCGACAAACACACATTCAACTACCAGAACCAACAAGCAACCCAACCATCATTGCAGGCATGGCTTCAACAAAGTGCGACATTAGAACAAGACCAAAATAAAGATGGTTATCCAACCACAAGAGGGCTAAGAGATTTACAAGAAGCACCACTCTATTCATAGTATCAAGGCGAGAGTAAGCCAAAAACTCAAGAGTCAACAGAGCCCGGAAGACAACCCATAGAACGAGTTAGAAGAGATGAACCACCTCTTACAAGAACCATCAGAAATTATTTCTTAGGGGCACCTTTGGGAGAGGAACCCTCCCACTACCGAAGGCCAGAGGAGGTATATCAAGTAGGACGAGGAGAACCAATGATAGGATTTGTAGACCATCGTAGAATTAGACCTTCATAGGTGCAAAAATGGATAAACAAGAAATACACGGGAAACAGAGATCCTAGGGATCATGTAGCAGCCTTTGTGCGTGTAATTAGAGCTGAAGAAGTGTTGGACTTCCTTACTCAATTTGCAGGGTTTGGGCTTACCCTAGAAGAGGATGCCGCTACTTGGTTTGACTCTGTGGAGCGTAGAGATTTCGAGTCTATGGAGGAGGCTTTTGATGAGTTTATTGAGGAATTCTCACAAAGGGGGATAGCTCATAATACAGTCTCACAAATCTATAAATTCAAATAGAAAGAAGGGGAATCTGTGCGAAAGGCAGCCCTACGACTAAAAAGATATGTGAAGTTTTTCCCTGTGGAAGAACTGCCAACTCAGTCCAGACTTATGCTTATATTTATTCAAGGACTAAGGAACGCAGATCTCCAGAAGGACTTACATATGAAGAGGAGCACGACGTTAAATGAGTTAACTAAGGAGGCTCTTTACCTTGTAGACAATTGTGCGGTCTACACGGAGGGTGAATTCAAGGATCTTGATGACGATTCATCCTCACAACAAAGTGGAAGCAAGTCCGCTAAGATAGAACCGAAAGGAGAAGTAGCTGTAAGCCAGGAGCAGCTTGTGGAGGAAGTGCTAAAAAAAATTAATATGTATGCCAAGCCTCAGGCTAAGCAACCGAAGTGGTGTGCTATTAAACAAAAATGGACAAACCATGTGACGAAAGAATGTTATTATAACAAGGGATATGTGAGAGAGCGACCTTATGCTCCCCAAGCGCAGGTACCATCTCCTCAACCTCCACCGATGCTTAGGTATCAAGTAGGCAACCTACCAGGACCTATAGGTGTTGAAAGACCACAACCAGTATTGGGGCAACAACCACCCCTACCAGGATTACGACTGGTCGCCATAAGATACACACCAACGGTAAACGAACCAGAAGAGAAGGCTTTGGTACCTATGCATGCATATTACAAAGATTCCTATGGATATGTAGCAAATCCTGTCTATTATCCACCGGAAGAACCCACAATGCCAGAACCTTGGAGCATGATTGGAAGTATAGGACCACCAACAGCTGCACAGGCAACAGGAGAAGGAAGATACAGCTTGGATGAACGAACACTGTTGTTCATAGCCAACGGAGGCATGGGTGGGTAGAGGCATGCGTACCAATAGAGAGGAGCTCAAGGAGCACCTCAACAGCCTAAGGGACCCTGCTACAAGTGTGGCGGAGATCATTGGCTAAGGGATTGTCCTCACGATGAAATCATTAGAGTCAACACGTATTGCACCGAGTGTGGAATTACTCACTTGATTCCTGATTGCCCTAAGAACCCGAGCAAAGGAGCAAAAAATACTTTGAACGTGCTGAAAGCAGTACCTTCCAGTGAAGGGTCAGAAAACGAGACAGTAATACCTATTCAGGCAGTGACACAAGCACAAGCTCAAAGAATGACAAACTAACCTATAATTGAAGAGCCAAAGACCGATGCCCCAAGTGCAGAAATGAAAAATCAGAGAAGCACTTGGAAAGCTAGAAAGGCGCGTATGAAAGCTAGGAGAGAACGAGAGCAAACGGATCTATCCGAGGAGTTAAAACACACAAAGGATAGATTGGAGCGGTTAGAGGATCTAACTAGTTTAATTTCACACGCTGCTACAACCAAAGGAGCCAAGGAAATAGTAGAACCCAAAAGTGTAGGATCGGGAGGATCAGTGCTGGTAGAAAAAGTAAATGAGCAGTTGGACGCACTTTTAAAAGCATACAAAGCCAGACTCAAAAACAACCAAACCCAAGAGCAAAGATGGATGACTTATCCATATGCAAAAATAGAAAAATAGAGGTTGAAAATGTGTCGAAAGATGATTGAAACTTCCCAATCCTTGATAGAAAATCCGCTTGGTAAACCTGCAAGTTGGCATGAGGTACCAGCTCCAACCCCTATCAAACCAACTCTAGAGAAACAAGTAGACACGAAGGAGAGACTCATGACTACCTCTGAGTCTAGGAGAGAACCTATCATAGTGCCAAATACAACAGATGAGACAATTGATGGTTTCCAGCCTAAAACATTGGTAGAAATGGGTAAGGATTGTAACAGTCTAGATGACCTGTGGAAGCAAATCCGGGAAGCAAATGAAGCTAACAGGGTGAACCACCAAATAAATAGCACTAGAAAGGAGGAAAGTGATATCTTACTTCCCATTGAAGAGTTCGAGACAAGATCACAAACGAACTTTGATATGCATTCACAAGGGGGAGACCAGGGTTCAATTAGTTCGGGGCACAGCCAACCAGACTTGCTAAAAACTCTACCCTCTTACCTAGGGGAGTATGAAGCTAAGTCTGAGGTGAGAGAAATCCCATCTCAAAGACTTTCTCCTAATAGAGTAATGGATTCACAAGGGTTGATTGAGTTATTGTCCACCCCTGTGGCATGCAGAATCACGTTAGTCGAACTCTTGAGATTACGACCAAACATGTGGACCGTCATAGGCAAATGCTTAGAAAAATTTGGAGTAAAAGACCCTACCTCGAAGTGTCAAGAATGGATTAGAGAATTGGGCAAGCCTCAACTAAACATTAGGCCAGTACCTTTAAACAAGGTTGGAGAATATTGCGAGGGAGAAGATGGAAATACCACACTACCAGTAGAATTCCAGGGAGTAGTTTCCAAAGCTATTCTTGACAGTGGAGCGGGAGTCGCTATCGCCACCAAAGAAATCTGGAAAAAATGGAAAAAATCGGCTTTGAGAGCTACCAGAATGAAATTGCAACTGACAGATGGGTTCATGGAAAAGCCTCTAGGACTTTTAGAAAAAGTAATTGTCACCTCTTGCGGAATCGAGTATGAGCATACATTTGCAATAGTTGATTTTGACAAAAAGAACAATTACGAGATCATCTTGGGAAGACCATTCATGAGACAATTAAAGATGGTCCAGGATTGGGGTTACGACCACATATACCTCAGAAGTGGGGAGACTACAACCAGAATATACCTAAAATACCATAGTTACAAGGATGTGAACCAGACACCATTGGAAGAGTTTGATTCAGCTACATTGGCAGGGTCCGAACTCCCATCATGGTTAGGGCAGAAAAAAGAGCTATGGATGTGCGGAGCTTCACATTGTGGGAGCTTAAAAAGAGAAGAATGCATCTTAGAAAGAGCTATTGAGGACAAGGATTACATTCCGGAACCTTTTCATGAAGATGCCTTAGAACCTCTGGAATGGGAACACATACTAGCAACATTGGATGTCTGTACCATTACAGATAGCCCAATGACAAAATTTTGCGATAAGGATGGCTATGATGTGCTACCCTATTACATGGTAAGCCTTATACCAGTAGGAGATGAGAATGTAGACTCACCAGAACAAAAAGAGTTTTATGACTCCTCTGAGCATCTGGAATTAAGCAACGATGCAGATAACGAGTGTTCAGACAGCTCAAGCGAGCGTGGGGAGACAACCGTGAATATCAAGTTTTATGATTTTGCAAATCAACACCCTAGACACCAGGAACGCTATAGAAAAATAAGAGCAGAAAACAAAATTAGAGAGAACCTGATGCCCAAGATAAAAGATAAAACTCACTATCTAATGCTTGTCAAGGTAGAGGATTGTGTAAAAGACCAAATATCAGGAAAATTCTCAAGAGTTCGAAAGGAAAAGACACATGAGGAAATAAAACAAGCACGGAAGACTAAAACAGAAACAAAATCAAGGATATCTCAACAATCAAAATAGGAAAAGACAAAAGATCCAGAGTGGACCAAAATGGAGCGTGAAAAGAAATACCAAGAACTAAAAATGTCGTTACGAGAGGTATGGACTACTGAGGGAGAAAGTGACGGTAAGGAGGATTCAGAAAAAGGAAACATGAATGTACCATCCCACTATCGAAAATTTACCATCCAAGACAGAAAAATCATAATGACACCACCAATAAGGAAAAGAATAAACCAGGAATCTTACAATGGGCCAGAAAATGCAAATTGGATAGACATCACTGCGCCAGGCAAAGAGCCTCAGCTTGTCTATATAGCAAATGATTTAGAGTCTGAAGAAGAAGAAAGGCTAACACACCTTTTCAAGAAGTATAAAGATGTGTTTGCATGGTCCTACAAAGACCTCAAAGGAGTTGATCCATCGATATGCCAACATAAAATTCCTTTGAAATCAGATGCCAAACCTGGCAAACAGCGTCCTTAACATATAATGACACATTCGCTAAACAAATCAAAGAGGAGATTGACAAGCTCATGGATGTCGAATTCATCTATGAAATCAAGCATACAGATTGGGTGTCACCCATTGTGGTTGTCCCCAAAAAGAACAGAAAGTTGGTGTGTGTGTGTGTGTGTGTGTGTGTGTGTGTGTGTGTGTGTGTGTGTGTGTGTGTGAACCTCAAAAAAGTGAATGCAGCCACAATAAGGGATAATTATCCCTTGCCGATCACAGAACGTGTGCTTGAGAGGGTGGCTGGAAAACGGGCTTATTCCTTTTTAGATGGGTTTTCGGGGTATAACCAATTGGCAATTGCAATAGAGGATCAACACAAAATAGCATTTGCCACAGAGTGGGGAATATATGCGTATAGAGTTATGCCTTTTGGACTAACCAATGCCCCAGCTACCTTCCAAAGGTTAATGACTCATGCGTTCAAAGAATACCTGAGAATATTTTTAGAAATATATATGGATGATCTCTATGTCCACTCTCTTATACGAGAAGAACATATTGACCATTTACAAAAGATATTTGAGAAGTGCAGAACATATCGAATCTGTCTCAACCCGAAAAAGTGCATTTTTATGGTAAGGCAAGGCCGCATCTTAGGACATATTGTCTCAAGAAATGGCATAACCACTGACCTAGACAAACTTAGAGTCATAACAGACTTGCCCAGGCCTACTAATGCCAAACAAGTACAATCCTTCATGGGACATTGTGGATACTATCGAAGATTCATATATATGTATGCGGTCATTGCACAACCTCTACATTGTGGATACTATCGAAGATTCATATATATGTATGCGGTCATTGCACAACCTCTATATTGCTTATTAGTCAATTTCGACTGGACTTAGGAGTGTGAAACTTTATTCCAAAAGCTTAAGGAAAACCTTGTATCAGCACCTATACTTAAAGCACCAGATTGGGAAAAGATATTCCATGTTCCATTGATGCCTCTGCATACACAATTGGGAGTATTCTAGCTCAACCTGGAGAAGGAACAATGGATTTCCCAGTTTGTTATGTGAGCCGACAACTAAATAGTGCAGAAAAGAACTACACCACCACTGAAAGAGAGGGATTAGAAATGATTTATGTTGTAAAGAAATTTCGGTATTACTTGCTTGCAAACAAATTTGTGTTCTTCACAGATCATCAAGCTCTTTTGTATCTAGTAAATAAACCATGCAATACTGGGAGAATTGTACGGTGGTTTATTATATTGCTAGAGTTTGACTTCACAGTGGTAGTAAAAAAGGGTAAAACTCATCTACGGGCGGATCATCTTTGAAGGCTACAAAACAGGGAAGCTCCTAAAGGAGTAGATGATGACATACCTGATGCTTATCTTTTCAATATTGAAATGATACCCAAATGGTCTCAGGAAATTGTTAGCATTCTTTCCTTTGGAGGTAGATTTGATAACAAGGAAGATAGATCCAAACAACAAACATTTCGACAAACAAAAAAATTTCGGTTGATTGCAGGACGACTGTACCATCTAGGCTCGGACCAAACTCTACGATTATGTATAAATCCAGAGGAATTCGAGTGTTATCTTGAAGAAGCACACATCCAAGATTGTGCATTTCATTGTTCAACAATGAAAACACACCAAAGATTGAAACACTTAGGAGTTTATTGGCCAACTATGTATGTTGACACACATGCTTATGTTAACAATTGTACTATATGTAGTGCCAAACGACCGGTGGATCACGCGATATTGTTTCAGGTAACCATTGCACCTGCATGGAGTCAATATATCATTGATTTCTTAACAACAAGGACATTTCTTGAAAACATAACAAAAGCGTGAAAAAGGGCTATAGAGTTGGAGGCTCAAGACTTTAATTTAATTGGAAATCAACTCTACAAGAGAGGAAAGGACAATCAACTTAGAATCTGTACAAGTGAAAGTTAATACCTGCTGATTCTAGAACACGCACATGGAGGAATAAGTGGAGGCCATTTTTCAGACAATAAGACGAAAAAAATTATCTTAAACGCAGGAATATGGTGGACTACATTGTACATGGATGCCGCGGAGTTTTTAAAGCGTTGTGACGCATGTCAGCGCACTAAGGTGCCGATAAAGAGAGATGAGATGCCACTACAGCCAATGATGGGAGCACGGACATTTGCAAAATGGGGAATTGATTTTATGGGGCCTATTTCACCCCCTGCATATCGCACCCATACCCAATATATCATTGTGTCTACTGACTATCACACAAAATGGGCTAAAGCCAAAGCATCACAAAAAGCAGACGCAAGAACTACTACACAATTTTTGTATGAGAATGTCTTTGTACGGTACGGATTACCAATAGAAATTGTCAGTGATCGAGGAACACATTTTCTTAATGAAGTCAACACTATGGGCATACCGGGTAGCTTATAAAACATCTATTGGAACAACACCGTACAACATGGTGTTTGGTCTAAACGCTATTTACCCATAGAGTTTTTAGTTCCAACTCTACGAGTAGCGAAATGCTTGGAATGGACAGGCCATGAGCTCTCTTCAAGAATAGATGATCTTGAAAAGCTAGATGAACTTCGACTGGGAGCTGTAGCTTCGATCTATGCTAAAAAGAGAAGACAAAAAGAGTTTTTTGATAAGCATGTGCGTACGAAAGAGTTCAAAACAAGTGATTATGTACTTGTTTATACTTTGAAGCAACATGCCAAGAAACTTAAAAAGCGAGGGATGTGACCCTTTATGATTAGTGATTTGTCACAAAGTGGAGCTTTCAAACTTGCTACATTGGCAGGAGAAGAAATTCCAAATTGGATCAGTGGGTGTCGGTTAAAAAAGTATCATTTACCACTAACACAGGATATGATTCAACAAATCCATCAAGAAAAAGAACGGATGAAGGAGAAACAGAGGGTACGAGAAGAAGCACAAGCAGAAGCAAAAGAACGCATTGCAAAAAGAAGTCTTCTACGACAACAACAACAAAGTGGATCACCGTTGCAAATAAATGCTATTCGATTAACAAATTTTGGTGAAGACACAGGTGAACCAATAATTGCAGTCAAAGTGGGTAGCAATCAAGTTGAATCAACGGCATTGCTTGATTTCGGAGCTCAAGAAAATCTAATCTCTTACAATTTATATAAACATCTCAAGCTCGAAGATCAACTACATCCTACTCAACAAGTGCTGGAAAGTAGTACATCACATTCGCTAGGAACATTGGGCTGGACAATATTGCATGTACAAATACATCAATATGTTTACCCCCACAAGTTTTATGTGGTTGAGGATGCGAGCACACTACACCAAAAGCTATTGGGACAACCTTGGCAAAAAGAGTATAATGTGCAGATAGATTAGAATTCGGATACGTGCAAAATTCAGCATGCACAAGAATAACAGGTGGTAGCCTTTGCTCAGCCAACCCGGAAGAACCAGATGATAGCACCACCATCACTGGATAAAGAACAAAAAGGATGGGTGCCAATAAAGCACAACACGATACCCATGGAGAACAACCAGGGAACTGCCAACCATGTTCACTACAAAAATAAGACAACACACACTACAATGAATAGATCAAGGGTAGAAACACGCAAAAAACAAGTATGGGTACGGAAGGATAGAGGCGACCTGGCATACAAACCACAATACAACAGCAGAAGTCAACAGAAGAACACAGTTAAACCAACAACCAAGGGAATAAAAAAGATATGGATCCCGAATAGAATGCTCAGTAACCACTTAAATACGACACGCATTTGGATCCCCAAACCAAAGCAATAGGAACTCCCTTCAGTACAAGCAACACCAGCAGCCAGACACTCACTACATATGAAACCGGCAAACCAATCTATGTGGGTGCCGATCAGCAGAACAGCAATGACGACCAAGGACAAGGCAATAAACCTACAAAAGCCTCCACAACAAAAATCCAAAGGGTAATTAACATAGAAAAAGATTATAGCTACAACGAAAATGACACTTCCATCCACGAAAACAACCACGGCCATATCGACAGTAGCGGCAACCCAAGCAACTTTTGCAAGAAAGACGATCAAACAAAGAGTTGTAGAGTTACAACTTTTACTTGCAAAGAAAATCCGTCAGCCAAATCAACAACAAACAGGAAACCTCGACGTTGAATGCCAATAAACATCTTGCTTATTCCCTCCTCTCGCACAGCATTAATTTTTCCATGCATTGACTGAGTATGCATCAGATAGGGCCACATTACAAGGCCACGCATTAGCACAATATTTAACCCATGCACTGCACATACCCCGAGGCGATACCTTGTCGTCTGGGAGGACTCCGACTAGGAGGGGGGGAGGCATTCTCAATGCGGACCCAATGAAGGTGAAAAGAGAAAAAAAGGGCATGTTTTTCGACTATTTTGAAGGGTTTTTGTTTGATTGCAAAAAGATTTGAACTAACCTAAGTACAGTTGCCCTTATACAACACGAATCTACAAGTATATGGGGCCAAACGCCAAATTAGGTCTCTAGATGTGTGTATATATATAAAAATAGCCATTTTTCGGGTAAAATATTGGTAAAACGAAGAAATTCGGCCATAAAAATTGCATGTGAGTGTACATAGTGTTTTGCAGTGATGTTTTTTGAGATATTGTGATTTTTGGGGATTTTTTGGGTTTATTTTGCTATTTTCTTTTTAATTTTACTAATTATCGCCAGAAAAACTTCAAAAATACAAAAAGCAGGTGAAATATGGTCGTAATGAGAAACAAAAAATATGGGGATAATCAGTGACTATAGGACAACCTATGGTACAATGGGGGTGCAATTATGTGAATGGAGCGGGAGGCGTGTTTTGGCCAGATTTTGACCGAAACGTCAAATTTCTCGAAAACTGGGCAAACGGAGTCCAAATCAAGAACTTTTCGAGCCTAAATCGCATCTCGCAAGAAGTTAGGAGCACA
This sequence comes from Adiantum capillus-veneris, assembly GCF_014529385.1. Taxonomy (NCBI): domain Eukaryota; kingdom Viridiplantae; phylum Streptophyta; class Polypodiopsida; order Polypodiales; family Pteridaceae; genus Adiantum; species Adiantum capillus-veneris. The sequence continues at coordinate 143,636,261 of NC_140935.1, read as the reverse complement.
TGTCAAATTTCATAGAAAGTGGTCTGGAGACCCCTATTATAAGATTTTTTCACTTCACTTAGAGCTCGTTTCTACTATTTCCTTCTTGAGAGAGAGCTCTAGCCACCTAGAACGAACCGGACTTCCAGCTGCTTCTACGACGCGCATGACTATCCGACAGGCTCCAGATATGAGAGGTAGGCTCAGCACGTTGAGCTTTTCGCGTATGTTTGATGTTTTATCGCGAAAACTAGTGTAGGGTTCACACGGGGAACGGGCAGTAGAGACTTACAGGTAGAGGTAGCCACCTAACGGCTAACCCAATAGCAATAAGGCTTCATAGGGGGTTTACCCTAGCATAGGAGACCACTCTTGAATGCACAAAGGCAGCAAAAAACCATTGGGAAAAGCCCTTACACCACAAGCCCTGCAAGAGGCCACCAAGTGTTAAATCGGTGGAAAGTCGCCCAAATGCTACCAGAACTCATGGGTAGGAGCATCTCCACATGCTCTACAAGGCTATATAGCCCACATGTCCATAAGGCGACCCGAAGCAGGACTAAGCTTTAGAAACGGCATCGGACACACAACGCGTCAACTGGCTCTCACGGCCAAACCGGATGTCTGTTTGCCACCAAACTTCACGAGCGGCTTGCCTAGACCATCAACAACCAAGTCCTATGGTGGTAGACCACCACAAGTCATCGACGGCATGCAAATGCAACCACGGGTGCTTCTAGAGCGACAAATCGCCAAACGGAGCTCCGGTGAAGCCAAAGCCAACAAAAACCATATGGCAAGGTTCCCCAAGGAACCATGAAGCTATGGAGACTAACATCAAGAAATTTCATCGCCGAAAAGCACCCCAAGAGTCAGAAAACGACTCAGAGGTTCTGAAAGCCAAACAGGGAGTTTATATCTATCTTTTGACTTTTTTATTGAAATAAGGCTTGAAGGGGACTCAGGGAGGCTAAGGGCATATACTAGTAGCACTTCTCCAAAAGAATTCATAAGAAGACATCCTATGCGTAGAATTGCTCAGGGTTGGACAAGACATCCTAGGTCGTAGTGGCACATTTGGACTAGTTTTGGTAGGTCTATGACCCTTTATTGCCTCTATGCTCTGACTTCCCATTTTTTGATGCATATGAGGTCAACTCTTGTCCAAATGTGAGATGCCACTACGGCCTATGCGTAGATCACATTTGGACAAGAGTTGACCTCATATGCATCAAAAAACAGGAAGTCATAGCATAGAGGCAATAAAGGGTCATAGACCTACCAAAACTAGTCCAAATCACATGAAACTTGCACAATATACTCATTATCACATTGTCAAGCTAACTGTGGAGTCAGATATGAAAAATAGTGAAATAGACATCCTACGCGAAGGATGTCTAAATGCCCTATTTGACCTCCAACTGGTGTTTTTGAGTTCCACATATCTTTATAACATCTTCACAAGCTCATATATCAAATTTCAAGCCAGACCCATCCCATTTGGCCCCCAAAACCTCAAAGATGCACTTTTCTGAGCCTAAAAGCACTAAACATGCTCCTAACAACACCAATCCTTGTCCAAATCAAAATCTAAGAACAGGGCCATGTTCTACATGCTAAGGGCTACCCACAGAACCAAAATCAAGTCATTCTAAGATAAGGGACATCCTATGCGTAGGATGTCTCCAAGGTCATATTGACCTTCTATGCAGGAATTGACATCATGGGAGTCTTTTACATGGTATAAGAAGCCTATATATCAAATTTCAATCCAATTGGATATCATTTGCCCATCCATATAGGACATCCTACCCATTTTGTGAGCCAAAAGCCTAAATCTGCTCAAAATTGCACTCTTTGATGTCCAAACCAAATTCCAAGTACATAGCCATGTTGCACAGGTCAAGGGCCACAAGCATGTCAAGTTTCATCAAAATCAGAGAAAGTAGACATACTACGCGTTGTCGTGGAGCTCCGCTCCCACGCTAAGAAATATGTCAAGAAGATGCATATCAAGATTATTGAAAGCCTACTTGATTAATGGTAAGTGATCATGGCTTGTTAACAGGCCAAGTTTAATGATTAATGTATGCCAGATGCGGCTTTAAAAGGCCAACTGATACCTTAATGATGTCAAAAATGACTATTCTTGAAGTGAGCACAGATGGGATATTATGATCTATAATTGTAGTGCTTAAAGTGCTCTACCGGCCTGTCTTTACGGCTCATCGATTGGAGCTACGGTGAAGAAGTTATGGCAGCTTGAAGTTGGAGTTAATGTAGATCCATACCGGATTAGGCAACTGCAGCTAAGGTGACAGAAATGAAATGAATGTGCGGGCTTGAAGTGATCACTTTGCGGCGCGTGTTGGTCTTTTCAGATCAGCGATCGGAGTTCCGGTTGCCAAGATATTACTCGTTAAAGATTCACCAGGGGCCGGCTCCGTACCAGTTCGGTCCGCTCGGTCGGAGTGCCATCTGGAGTTTTTCAGCCTCAGCAAGGTTTGTATGCATTTTATGCAGTTTGAGAAGTCTAAAGGGATTTACGGCTTGTCAGGCAGAAGCCGGTGTCGGGTGTCGGCACTGTTGGGCTGGGTAATTTTGGCATTATTCGAGATGCTGATATGGACAATAAAATTCACGAAGATATTGGTAGTCAAGGAATGCTCGAGAGAGATGTCGTGCTTGGCATTGCCTTGGCCGGCATGTGTACCAAATATGATTCCTTCTTTTCTTTTACGGAGCAAATCCTTGATCGATGCCGCATGCCAAATAAAGTGCCTAATGCATGCCAAATGTAATGTGCTTGGAAAAGCACAAGAAGTGCTTGACAAGCTTCATGTTCGGGATGTACTCACTTGGAATGTGCTTATTGAAGGGTATGCTCGAGATGGCCAAGGTGAAGCCGCATTGAAATGCTTTGATAGGCTTCAATTTGAGAACTCTCCTTAGATACAATTACCTTTGCTTGTGTTTTAAAAGCCTGTGGAAGCCTAAGGAGGCCAATACAATTAAAAAAGAAAAGGGCACCCGCCCAATAAGGGCCTAATAGGGGTTTAATAAGGAGACAATGGGAAAAGAAAAGAAAGGAGCAAGAATGGCGCAGGCAGCGAAGGAGGAAATCTGCTCGTAGCATGCGCTCAGAAGCTCGGACGTGCTCCCTCATGAAATGAAAATCGCCCATCAGGCCTGTGCGCTCCCTTTCGGTGCCACTCGCGGCAATTTTGGAGGAGGTCGAAATTCGGGGTGCCACATCACCAGGGGTAGTATTTTATGCTCCCTAGCAACGACGGGAGGGGGCATGCTAATAATACAAAAACGCCTTTTGCATGAAGGATATGGCAAGCAAACCAGAGGGGAGTCGAGGGAGGAAGAGGGCTCCGGAAGCAAAGCTTGGAACGAAGGAAGATCGGAAGGGCACTCAAGGAAAAGAGAGGAGAAGAAGGGTAAGAAAAGAGAAGCAAAGCTTTCTCTTGCTCTCTCTCATCCTCAGTTAGGAGGAAAAGAAAATCTCTCTCTCTCCCGCTCTCTCTCTTGCTCGTATTGGGAAAGACACGACACGGAAGTCGGCTCTTTCTCTCTCCCCCGGCCTTTGAGAAGCTCGAAGGAGAACACTCTCGTTCTCAAACCAAGGAGAGGGTGAAGTGGGAGAGCAAGGAGTTTACAAGCAGGATAAGCAAGAAAGGAGAACGAAGGTGGCTCTCTCTCTCATACATAAGCAAGCAAGAGGGTCTCTCTCATCCATGAGTAAACAGGCTTCTCTCTCGACAAGAATAAGTCAAGCATAAGGAAGCAGGAAAGAGGGTAACCTCCCTCTACCATAATTGAGAATTACAAGGGAATCAAACAGGGAATTTCATCATATATGTACGTCCTGATCAGCTTCAAATGACTCTAATGGTAGGCATAAGTGAGAAATTTACAGTCATGATCTAATTTGAGAGCGTTAAACTCTCCGAGTATTGCGAGTAGGCGAGCGAAATAATTCAAGCGATATAAAAAGTCGAGCGAGTTCAAAAGAAAAAAGAACCTCTTACAAATGGATTCTTTGATTCAAAATTCTAAACACGACACATTGATACAAAATTGATAAATTAAACGAAATGAAAGATAAGATCATCAACCTTTTAACCTTGAGAGAACAATATTTCAGACAACCAAAAAAGATGAGACCATCAATCAATTAACCTTGACCCATACAAGAATTTTAAGACAACCAAAACAATCTCTATATCGACAAAGTACATTGCAAAATATTCTAACTAAAGCTCCTATGAAGAAAAGCAAATCCTATGACGAGTCACACTCATCATCAATATATATATTGCGCATGTGAGGTTGCTCGAGAAGCTGCAAATCAAAGCGATTATCCGACGCCATTCGTGTTGCCTCCGCTTCGACGTACACGGGCAATCTACTTCACAAAAGAAACAAAAATGATTATATACTAGCAAATGAGTGCAATGATATCGTTCACAACCATTTATGCAAACATTAAACTCAAGACATAGTTAGAGATGATTAAACACACAATGGCATCAGAAAACCATAACACAAATAGAGTATCCAAAAAGTGTATAAAAAGTCCAGCTATGGGATGGGAGCCTCACTAGTCATCAAAAGGATTTCCACCCATAGGCCTATCACCCTCATCCTCCAAGTCAGCAGGAGCTGAAGCCTCCTCTCTACTCCTCTTTTTGCTATGGAACATAGAATGCAAAAAAGCTGTTATAATGCTATCATCAGAATCCAGTGAACCACACACTCGTCCCAAAGCCGCACATGCCGCCAATATAGGTGCAGTACCACATCCAAACTCCAAGCATATGCCTCTACTCCTGCATAGCATCTCCACAAAAGCACTTAAAAAAGTAGCGCTCCTCTGTAATGATCCACGCCAAGGAACCCCATCAATCGAAACGCATATCGAGGTGCCTGGAATATAATGTTGCATGATGGAATCTGTTGGCCTCATGCCAAGTGCTCGAAAACAAGACATGCTCTCTGTTGTGTAAATAGGTGGTGTGGGTCCCCGTCGATGCACCATGTACAACATCGAAGTCTCGAACTACACACACACACACACACACACACACAAAAATGATATCATGTATAAAAGATTCAACACTACAAATAATTTTTTTTTCTCCTTCACCCAATAGAAAATAGTGGTCACCTCAACTCTATCTCCTCCTGTCTCCATAAATCCGTAAGGAGTGTGATGAAGCACCACTATCCGTCGATAAATCTGCATGTCGGAGGCAATAGTGAACCTCTCTACCCATCGAAGTGAATCACCTAAAATACAAATCACCTCATGAGTAATAATTAACCTTTAGATGTGAACCTGAAACACGTACTTTAAAGTGGTGAAAGACTACAAACCTGCAAAAGAGGCCATGATTAACAACCATCCCGAGTCCGATAAAGTGTTCCATGTGAGATGAATTCCCGCACGAACATGATCCTCTGTGATCCTATCCCACATGGGACTGACATCGTAGCCACTAATCAAACCTCCATAAGGAAGGTCTAGAATAATAAAATCTGCAGCCCAAGCAACTGACTTGCCACTCCGCCTATAAACAAGATCACGTGGGCGGGCTTTGAGCATATGCTCATGAATCATAGCCCAAGATGGAGATCGAACTCCCAATGAAAAATCTCCAGATATGGCAAAAATATGCCATGCCCGTCAAAGTCAATAGATGAGAGGTCATTTTGAAAAATGCATCGGTTCCTAGAACTCAAGACTTGTTTAAAGTAGCAAAAGAGGACAACTTGTATGCAGGTAAGAATAGATTGGTTCTTTAAAAACTTTCCTCCCATGACTAAGTTTTTCTTGCAGAAAATATTCATCCATGCCTTCTATATCTATTTGTAAACCTTGAATTGCAATCCGCTTATAATCCGGCATTTTGACCATCTATATAATCCAATTCCTCTGGCTAGAATCTTAATGCTAGTTAAAATAACCTTTGGTTTCAAGTGCTATCTTAAATTACCCTTTTTGTATACCCTCTTATGAACTAACCCTTACCATAGTAGGTTTACTAATTATACCATAATCATCATTTCCCAAATGTGTTCTACAACTCTTTTTTACTTATTTATTTATTTTTAAAGTTCTCTGATGAGCTTGATATGAATTAATGAGAGAATGTCACAAATAGACCTAGCATATCCTTTGCAAAGGTTTCTCCAACAAAAACATCAAATCCCAAGACCTACTCTTTTTTCTGGAGCTTGCAATGCTAATTCCTTCTAGTAAGGATATGCCACCAACAAGTTTCCAAAACCAGATTTTTGTCAAGAGGCTCACACTTCTTCTGAAAGAGTATCACATTTCTGGATTGTTAGAATGCTCTCAATACATTAGCTCTTACTATACTTGTTAGTCAGTAAATCCTTGTTCTTGATGCATCTAGAGCCAATTACAAGGTTGTGTCTAAAGCAAATGTGTGTACATCCACCTTGTAGATTGTGCCCATGAAGACTCTGATTATATTGCAAACATACAAGAATACCTTTCCAATCTTATCACTATACTTTGTAGTAAGATCGTGATATTTTGTCTCCTGCTCTTTCTTTAAATCCTCCTCAGACAAACTCTCGCGAGAGAGTTGATCCACCCTTGCATTATATTCCTTGGTCATTTGCACCTATCGTACAACACAAAGTAAATACAGTCATTGCTGAATTAAATGACTAACTAACACAGAAGAAAGAGAAAGCATTTTACTTACATCGTACACAAGCCGTGCAAGATATTTGCGTGTGAGTGGATACCATGGTTCCTCCCCCTTGGAATAGTATTTTCTGACATCTGCAATCAATTTTTGATCTTTCTTCGGAAGAGCTTTTAAGTAAACATTAGGATCGGCAGCACAAATATGAGTCAAATTCACAATCTCATCTCGAAGATGTGTAGTAACAAGAGAGTGGGAATTCATGCTAATAACACCAAAAAAAAAAAGATTAGAATAACTTATAATGCATTTAAAGCTTAGAGATTAGATTTCCAAGCAATCTCCAAATTATCAAAGAGCTCTCACAAGTTCATTCTCTGAAGACTGCTGAGCAAGGCAATCTCAGGCACTTTGGTTGGATCTATAATCGTACAAAGAACTCTGGAGTGCTTATCCTTTAAGGTAGAGAATTTTTCTTTAATGGCTTGAGTCCAAGCCACTGTTCTATGGTTCCCCTCCCAAACAAAGAACATGTGGCCCACAAGATCTGATAGCTTTGGGTTGCTTTGTAACTCCATCTCAAACTCATCATTGACCTCTATCCAAAGTGGATCCCACTCATTTGTCACCTCATCTACATAATATTAAATGTTGGTTAACATAATAAAAATACAAGCAAAAATAGCTTGCAAAGTAAAACAAAAAATTTAATTTCACCTGAGATAAATTTTTTCTCTTTTTGACATGTCCACAAGGAAACAATGAAGGACCCCTTTTCTTGCATGTAGCCTTCTTTTGCAAACGCTGACTTCAATCCACTTAAATCATCTCTCAAGCCTCGGACTCTGGCATATGGATAGAGACGACAAAGTGGAATAGGCAGACACTCAAAGCAGCTGAAGAGTCTAGTGGAAGCCAAAATATCGGCACCTTTATGTGTAAATGCATTGGATTCATCTTTCGGTTCACTGGCTGCAGAAACCTCATCTCTTATCTCCCAAGGCACAATTTGCAAATTACTTTCTTTAGCTGCCAAAACGGGATCCACCTCATGTAAAGAACCTGGTCCTGTCTCAGGAGATAAAACATCATCCTCAAGCAACTCATGGCCCTCCCCCAACTCCGTGACTGACACAGAACTGATTTGGTCTGTAGAATCATATGTTCCAATAGGCGTGGTATCAAGGACTCTCCTACGAGAACTTCCTCTAGACCTTGGACTGCCAAAATATCAAAAGCAAACAAAGAAAGTTAAAGAAAAACCACTATCAAACACCTTTATTGACTTAATGATATCAAATATTGGCCAAGATCTCTTTTGCACGCACGACAAAATTTCAAATAAAACTTGAAAGTCGTTAAGACCCCTCACATGAGAATTTTCAACCATAAACGCTAACTCAAGGGATCTTTTCAAACTGCGTAGTCTGAGCAAAGTGTCTTTTCAAACTGCGTAGTCTGAGCTATTAAATTTAAAAACTTATAAATCGAGCAAGGGGCTACTTAAATTAAATAAAACATTGCAATAAAACATTTAAATTCACGGTAGCATCCAAAGCAATGGCCGATCTCAAGAAAACAAGACATCTTGAAAGTGGCCGACAGCTTGGCGGACTCAAAACTGTCTCGGTTTACACAAATGTTACAAGCTCAAAACTGAATTTCAACGAGGACGAAGGGATCTGCGCCGGCGCAGATCCCTTGAGAAAATTTAATGAGTGCACCCATGGGGAAGTTTATTGAGACTGTTTTGATCAAAGCCCAAGCTTGTGAGAATTGTCTCCTTGAAGTAATAAAAGAACATGCAGAAGTTGAATGGCCGATGGGATCTGCGTCGGCGCAGATCCCTTGAGCTAGCACAGAAGCTGAAATTTCTCACAAGCCGAAGGATCCCTTGAGCAACGTGCCGAAATCCCTTAAGCAATGTTTGCTTTGCAATCCCTTGAGCAATGGCGCAGATCACTTGAGAACAGAAGCTGAAAGTTCAAAAAAGGACTTGCCGAAATCTCTAAAGCAAGAGACCCAAGGGATCTGCGCCGGCGCAGATCCCTTGAGCATGGGAAGGATGGGACGAGGTGCTGATAGTTGAAGGAGATTGGCTGAACTATCTGCTGAAAAGGGTTAGAGAAGCAAAAATGGGAGCATAACATTGAAATTAGCTCCAATTGAGGAAGTTCAGTTTGATATATTCCCCATGGATTTGGATAAACAATCATTATATGGAGATTGGGGATCTGAGCAGTTAGGCTCTTCAAAACCTGGAACTTTGCAGACTCTACCATCCTACTTAGGAGAAAATGAAGAAAAATCAATGGTCTACAAAAAAAACAAACTAGAAAGGCCAAGACAAAACTTGGATGTGGCTAATCTACAATCCATTTTGCCAATACTAGTTCAATGCACAATCAATTTGGGAGAACTACTGGGTTAAAACTATAGTTGTGGGGAGATATACAAACCACCATGATGGAAAAGATGGGCCTAAAGGAGGCATCTCAAATGGACTTGGAAAAATTTCAAAACAAAGATATACATACTAGAATTGTCAGGTCATTACCTATAAACAAGATAAGGGACTACTGCGGAGGGAATGAGGGAAACACTACCCTTACAATACAATACAATGATATAACTACCATGGCTGTTTTAGATAGTGGGGAAAGCATTTCCATAGCAACCAAACCTATCTGGGAATCTTGGGGAAAACCTACAATTACAGAAACAAGAATGAAACTACAATTGGCAGATGGATGCATAGAGAAACCAATGGGCTTACTTGAGAATGTGATAGTCACTTCCTACGGAATTGACTACCAACAAAATTTTTCCATCATAGATTTTGGAAAGAAACTCAACTATGAAATCATCTTGGGAAGACCATTCATGAGACAGATACAACCAGTTCAAGATTGGGACAATGATTATCTCTACCTGAAACAAATAGGAGCAATTACCGAGTAAACTTGAAAGATCATTCTTACAAGGATGCCGTGAGGACACCAATACAAGAATTAGACTCTGAGACCTCTGTAGAGACTAAACTACCTTCACGTTTACATAAAGACACCCCAATTTGGATGTGTGGGGCTTCTCACTTGGATAGTTTGCAAAGGGAAGACTACAATCTAGACATAGAAGTGAATAATGCAGGATATATACCGGAACCATTCCTTGAGCATTTGTTTGAACCCTTTGAATGGACTCAGATCCTGGCCACAATGGATGTACGTGTCAATGAAATCAACACCTACACAATTATGTGATGCAGAAGGCTATGACATAGTCCCTAGCCAAATGGTATTCATAAGATGATTGAGGAGCAACAGGTCTTTTCGGATCACTACTATGATGCCATGAACAAGTTGGAAGAAGAGTCATTTACAAATGAATAATCAGACTCAGAAAAAGAGCATGTAAGGCCAAACTTCCATTCCAAGGAGGGGAAGAAAGATTTCTTGAGTTTCCAAACCAACATTGGAGACGTTAACAGAGATACTGCAGAAAGCAAGAAAAAAACTTGACGAAGAAAATCACAAAACAGCCGTTGGAGATACCAAAACTAAATTCTTAATGAAAGTAAATGTTATTGATTGCATAAAAGACAAGGTAACTGGAAGGTATCCCGAATTGGCACTTAAAGAGGGACAAACTCAAAAGAAACCAAAAATTTATAAGATTGAAACAACCAAGTGCAAAGAGCCTCCAATGAAAAAAGTAGAGCGTAGTAAGGCTAAATCCAAAGAGTTGAAAAGGATGTTGAAAGAAATTTGGACAACGAAAATGGAATCAAATAGTGATAAACATGGAAAAATCAATGTTCCATCTCACTATAAAAATTACACTTTGCAAGATTGCATGATTGTTGTCAGCAACCATTATGATAGTCAACAGAATCATGGAAATCCTATGAAGGGCTGAAAAATGTGAAACGAATTGACCTAGCAGATGGAGAAGAGCCGAGACCTAAATACATAGCTATGGATCTGTTGCAAGAAGAAGAAGAGATTTTCATTAAGGACATTGAAGGAATATAGAGATGTTCTTGCATAGTCATATAGAGATCTCAAAGGAGTGGATCCTACAATATGCCAACATACTATCCCTATGAGAGATGATACCAAGCCAAGTCGACAAAGACAATACATGTATAATGAGACCTTTGCCAAAAAAATCAAAGAAGAGATAGAAAAACTATCTATGAGATAGAACACACATATTGGGTATCAACAATTGTTGTGGTGCCTTTAAAAAATGGCAAACTCAAAGTGTGTGTAAATCTCAAAAAAGTGAACTCTATCATGATACGAGATAGCTATCCTCTTCCCATCATTGATCACGTGCTAGAACGGGTAGATGGCAAGGAAGCTCATAGCTTTTGAGATGGATTCTCTTGGTAAAATCAATTGACAATAGATCCCAAGGACCAACATAAAACAGCCTTTGCTACAAAATGGAGAATTTTTGCCTATAGAGTCATGCCCTTCGGCTTGAACAATGCATCGAAAACATTCCCAAGGCTGATGAGCCATTCCTTCAAGGAATATGTGTAAAATTTCTTAGAAGTATACATGGATGACCTTTGTGTGCACTCCACCAAGCGAGAAAGTCATTTTGAGCATTTACGATGTGTCTTTGAGAAATGTCGCTTATATAGGATTTGCCAAAAATGCGTTTTTATGGTTAGAGAACACAAAATTCTTGGACATATTGTGTCTAAAAATGGCATAGCCATAGACATGGAAAAAGTAGCAGTTATTGCTGAGATGGCTAGACCAACAACAGTCAGAGAGATTCAGGCAATTATGGGACATTGTGGTTACTATCGTAGATTTATCTACATGTATGCTGTGATTGCTAAGCCCATTTATAGCTTTATCACTTATTTTGAATGGACCAACAAATGTGAAGAGTCATTTCAAAAGCTTAAGCAAGCTTTGACCTCAACACTAATACTGAAAGCTCCTGACTGGGACAAAGTATTTCATGTACACATTGATGCTTCACATTTTTCTACAGGCTGTATCTTAGCTAAGCGAGGAGAGGGGACTGTGGATTTTCCTATCTCCTATGCTTGCCAACATTTAAACCTGACAGAAAATAATTATACAACCACAAAAAGAGAAGGCCTTAGTATGGTGTATTTGGTCAAGAAATTCCAACACTACTTTTTAGCCAACAAGTTTGTCTTCTTTGTAGGCCATCAAGACTTACTCTGTCTGGTAAACAAACCCTGCAATACTAAAAGGTAAGATGGTTCATCATCCTACTTGAATTTGACTTCACAGTGGTGGTTAAAAAAGGCACCACACACCAAAGAGCAGATTATCTGGCAAGATTCACAATAGGGGAAGCACCTAAGGGGTAGACGATGATTTGCCAGATGCATATATTTTCTTTGTGGAAATGGTTCCACGATGGTCATAAAACCTTGTGACCCTAATGACCATCACACAAGTAGATTCTCAAATACCAATTCCCATTACACCACGATTGAATGCGAAATATGCATTGTATCAATTGCTGGCTGGACGGTTGTATCGGAAAAACAAAGATTAAATCCTGTTCTTGTGCATCAATCTTGAGGAACAAGAAGCCTACTTGAGTGAAACACATACCACAGAAGTAGAACTACACTTTTCACAAGACCAAACCTTACAACGATTAACTTGGTTGGGGGTTTATTGGCCCATCATGAAGAAGGGAGTTCATCAATATGTGAATGAGTGCTCTCAGTGTAAAGTAAATGAGCCACCATACCCCATGCCACGTTATTCCACATTGCAACCACACCACAGTGGAGCGGTTACCTGGTAGAATATCTAACCAACAGAATCTTCCTAAAAACATGAGTAAAAGATGAAGGAGTGCAATAGAAACGGAAGCTGCCAACTATATCTTGATTGGAAACTAGCTCTATCGACGAGGGAAAGGCAAACATCTTAGATTGTGTGCAAATGAGGAGGAATATCTTTGTATTTTAGAACAAGCAAATGTAGGTCTAACAAGAGGTCACTTCTCTTATGAAACCACAATCAAAGCTATATTGATGGCAGGCATCTAGTGGCCAACTTTATTTGTGGATGCAAAAGAGTTTGTTCGACAATGCGATGCATGTCAAAGAGCAAAAGTGCCAACAAGTTCCAATAAGGGCCGACAATATGCCATTGCAACCTATGATGGGAGAACGAGTCTTTGCTAAGTGGGGTATAGAATTTGTAGGACCAATCCAACCACCAACTTACAAAACTTAGGTACACCATATTATTGTGGCCATAGATTACTTAACCAAGTGGACTAAGGCACGCGCCACCAAGAAGAATCATGCTAGAACTACGACTGTATTCTTGTATGAATGTGTATTCACTAGGTATGGACTTCCTATTAAGCTTGTGTGTGATCGAGGATCACATTTCCTTAATGAGGTGATATAAGATTTGTTAGATAAGTTCATGGTAATCCATAACAAATCGCTCCCTATCATCCTCAAGCAAATGGTCAAGCAAAACATATGAATAAAATTCAGAGTTGTGTACTAGCTAAAATTGCTAGTTCAAGCAGAACAGACTGGGAAATGCATCTTCCTTCTGATTTATGGGCTTATTGAGTTTGTTTCAAAACAGCTTTGAGCACAACTCCTTTTAATTTGGTCTATGGCCTGGATGCGATCTTGCCAATGGAATTCTTATTATCCACTCTCAGAGTTGCTACTAAGTTAGAGTGGAAGGGACACAAATTGTTGGAACAACTTGGAGATTTGGAACAATTAGATGAACAATGATTAGTGGCCATTTCTCACATCTATGCACAAAAACAAAAACAAAACATTTCTTTGACTCACAATTGCTGCCCAAAGTTTTCAAACCAGGGGACTTAGTCTTAGTATATTCGTTGAAGATGTTTCATCGAGCAGTGCAGTCCAGTTAGCTACATTAGACGGAGAAATTATGGCAAATTGGATTAGTGGATGTCGGCTCTGTAAATACGATCTTCCTTGAGAATGCACGCAGCAAAGGAAAGAAAGCGTAAACGACAATAGGTAATAGACAAGGCTTGGGAGAAGGCTCGCATTCGGATTCTAAAACAAAAAGTTGCAAGGAAACTTGTTCTATAAGATGTACCACTCAATACTCTCCAAGTTCATCCCATAGCTGAGGATGAGGTAGAGACTGATAATGAGTGGATGGATGGTCTTGATATGCGGATCAACATGAATATGAAAAAGGGATACAAATTGAAAGCTTTAGCAGACACGGGAGATCAAGTCAATGTTGTCAGTTACTCAACTTATCTCAAGGCAACTACTCAATCACTTTGAGTACTCTCGAGCCACTACCAAAGGCTATAACAAACAAATCACTCCAACACTAGGAAAAAATAGCTTAAATATTTTGGTTCATTGATTTTCTTGCCCGCATACCTTCATATGTATTGCGCTTGAACACATGAATGACGACCTAATACTAGGGGTTCTCTGGATGAGAACCTACAAAGCAGTACAATATTGGGATGCCCGAATGTTGGAACTTACACTTAAAGGCAAACAACTAAGAATACCGTTTGCAGATAGTAAGGAAGAATGGAAAGGATCTCTCAGTGATTTCCCATCTTGGAAGCAAAATTCATCAGTCACAAATATGACCACTGCTCCATTAAAGACTACTTCTAGCCAGCCTATGAAAGGAGTAAAAAAATTTTGGGTACCCAAGAGCCGGCTCAAGAACCAACCTCAACAAGTATGGGTGCCAGAAAGACCGGTACACATCGCTGACAACCTTAAAGAAAAAACATTACATCCACCTACTCAACAAAAGTCACCGCTACTTTACAGGACATGGATATGGAAACCAAAGAAGCAAAGTACAGCCACAAAAAGAGCAAATATCCACGGCAAACAAGTTCAATAATGGGTACTGAAGACCCCACAAGAAGTCAAGTCCGCTACACTCAGGTATAAGTGGGTACCTAATGTGAGGTCCCCACCCCACCGTATCAAACGGCGGATCTGATGGTGAACCTGGTGGCCACTAGATCTATAGCGGAAGCAAACAAAGTGGCTCAGGGTTCAACTAGTGGACGATCTCTCATCACAAAGTGAGTCGAGTTCGAGCCTACTAGCAATGAGATCTAGCTCCACCTCGGAGGGGAAGCGTACTTAACCTATCTAGCGATCCTAAGACCCACCTTCCAAGAGGAGAGAAACCTCGAGTGCCTTTTTCCCCATGTTTCAGAGGCACGTACACTTGAGACTTCGCCGCTCTAGGGGCAATGAGTATTACTAGTATCAATTTAAACACTATGGGGACAGAGAGTTCCCGACCAATCGGGACCACCCTTCTCATAGGCATTGGCAACCTGAGTCAAGCCCCCACTTTCCACCCCCACACTCACATTTCCTTGTGTGTCCTAATTTCTACCACAATGATTGTTCAACATAAACATTCCTTGATTAAATTCTGAATCACAATGTTCATTAACACAGCCCTTCAATTAGTATTGCAAAGCGGCACCAAGACAGTATTCTAGTAAAAATTATAATCAAACTTATTCATTAAAATTCCAATGTTCTGGAGGTACAACATCCCCCCTCCAGCGAGAGTTTACTCCTCCCGTTGTCGCCTAGTTGTCCATACAACTAGGTATGTCCAGCGCATAGAAAGCACAGCATGGACACTCCCACCACATAGAAAGCAAGACGTGGGTTCCCACCACATAGAAAGCAAGTCGTGGGTATCCACCGCATAGAAATCAAGTCGTGGATTCAAGAGCCCTTAACGAGGAACTCTGCCCCTTGTGATCAGTAGGGGGATCATGACTAATTTAACATTGGAAATAGAATGAACATGTCGAGCTAAATTTTCCCTATAGACATTCTTTCCTATTGCAAACATTATATCCATCAATCATTTCTTTCCTACCTTAGACTTAAATGTACAATGAATTCAAATGCCGAGATTTCCGTCGGATTTCTCCAACATATTTGGGGATATGTTCTTTCCTAGCTAAACGTGTGCAATGTTAATTAAACAACTGAATAAAATTGTGACCTACCTCTTCCATTTCTTCGTCAATGGCTTGTGAGATGGCCGGTGCTTGTTCGTCCATGGGAGCTTTTCCCTTTCCATTCACATTGCTCGTTCCCGCCTCGCAGTCGTGGGCACCACCGAAGCTAGTTCTCTTAACCGGGGCCAATTTATACTCACTAATTTAAATGTTAAACTTGAAGAAAAAGAGCTAAGGTCCGAGAGCATCATAACAAACCAAATGGCAGATTAGAATCATTGAAGGGTCCTTCTTATGCAAGGGTTTAGATTTTTCCTTCGAGACCTAGCAATTTTATGGGTAATACTTTACTTATCCTATGGAAACCGTCTCTAAACTTAATTACTTTGCTTAGATGATTAAGGAATTTCATGATTTTACTAATTAATTTACAAGAGAGATGGACTAAACAAGCTCAATCACTTTACTAGTGTAATAAGAAAGATGCAGAGTTACCGCATGCATAGGTGTTAGGAAATTTTCTTCTTAGTGGCCTAATCAAGGATTAATTTTACATTAATCACATCTTAATTTGTGAGAAAATTGAATCTAATTTAATTACAACACTATTGAGTGGTAAAAGAATGAATTTCATCAAATCTACATTATTACTGGCTGACAATTAATTACTATGCTTCCTAGAGAGAGAAATCTCCCCTAATCATGTATTAATCATTGATTAAGAGTGATGAATGGCTGCATAAATTAGCTAATTGGATGATGATTATGTAATGGAATATAGCTATGTAATTTAGAGAGCAACTATTGGGAATTATAGCTAGAATTAAGCATAGTAGACGAGGAATTTGGAGAATAATGAAGAGAATTAATAAGAGCTGGAATTAAACCATGATTACTGTGATTAGGGGCTGAGAATCCTCTTGATTTTTTGATCCAAATGAATCCTCAAGATGAGAATTTCGGTAGCACCTCCCTCCTTGCTTCTCCTTCAAAAACTGTGTCTGTGCCGGCAACACCTTCCCAAGGTGTGTGTGTGTAGGTGTGTGTGTGTACTGACTGGGTGTGTGTGTGAGCATATGTGTGTGTGTGTGTGTGTGTGTGTGAGAGAGAGAGAGAGAGAGAACTCCTTTAAATAGGCTCCTCAAGGCTGAAAATCGATCTAGGTTGCTATAAGCATATGAGTGAGCACTCAGTTAATGCATTGGCAAGTCTAGTTGCCTACCCACCAAGTGTCCAGTTGGTCAGTTTAACTGGCTCTCACACCCACTCTTTAGCATGGAAACTCTCCTACAACTTCTACAAGGCAAGAGGGCACCCCCTAGCTGCTAAAGCTGGCTTAGAGTGGCCTGGAACCTGTTCCCACACAGCCTCGAGCCCCGGTGCCTCCCCGAACAATTTTTGGAAAATTTGGTTTTAGGCTAAAACGGGTCATACGAGTCGGAATTTGATGCCGAAAATTGCTATACTAAGCTCTAACTAAGGAGTACTGGTCTGAGTACTTGCCATATTTAGCAGCCCCCGGGGTCCGAAAATGCATTTTTTCAAATTTGGGATACGGGTGCAGTTTTTCGAGACGGTCAAAACTGGACGGGTCGGGTGACCAAAAAATTTCTATTTTTGGAATTTTTTTTTACAAAAATTATTTTAATTCACATTTTGAAGCTTTAAAACATTCTAAACATCATGGCACTGACAGAATTCGGAAAACTGCTAAAAATAGTAACTTTTTCCATTATGTTCATTTCATGGTACAATGGTGCTCTTTTTGGGTCGGGTCAGAGACCTTACACCTAAAGTCAAGGCACTCACAGCTACAGAGACCATTGTATTTAAACAACACATAGTGGACAATGCATATTGCACATTCAAAGAACGAGCTCAATTTTCACAAAATTTTCTCTTCAAAAGAGTCAAGCAAAAAGATACCTCGACATCGAAAACCCTTGAGCACTATACTCAAGACCCACTTCTTGCACATCATAATGTGTTTATCTACATTGACCTCCACAGCATAATAGGGCCAATCAGAGCCATGCATAGACACAACTTTCTAACCTCTACACTACACAACCAAGGTTGAATTGAAGCCAAGAGGGGTGGAGACAATCTGAAAAGAATAGAAGCATATGATTCTGGAAAGTAAAAAGGCCAATGATTTGACATAGTTGTGTGCAGAAAGCCCTATGACTAGCCTGAGATGCATGGGGATTCCCATATGATAATCCCTAGGTGTGTGCATATATTGTACATATCTTCCAATAATTATAATATAGTACAATTTCATTTGTGAGCATGTAATTCGATCAAAATCATGATAAAAATGGAGTAATCCATAAAAATATGGCTAGCCCTAATAATGAGATGCATGGGGATTCCCATATGATAATCCCTAGGTGTGTGCATATATTGTACATATCTTCCAATAATTATAATATAGTACAATTTCATTTGTGAGCATGTAATTCGATCAAAATCATGATAAAAATGGAGTAATCCATAAAAATATGACTAAGTAATAAGAGTGGAAGTGTTTAGAGTTTTTTTTTAGTATCGAATAGAATTTTTTGAGTAATTTAGCTATTTTTCTTTAATTTTTTCTAATAAAATCTAGCTACTAATAGCAACACTTTGACTATATAAAGATGTGTTTGCATGGTCATACAAATACCTAAAGTGAATAGATCCAAAGATTTGTCAACACACGATACCCCTTAAAAGTGATGCAAACCGCGCAGACAACGTCCTTATATGTACAATTGAGACTTTTGCCAAAAAGATTAAGGAAGAGATAGACAAACTCAAGGATGCGGAGTTTATCTATGAGATTGAACACACCGATTGGGTGTCCCCAATTGTGCTAGTGCCCAAAACAAATGGAAAGTTACGGGTATGTGTGGACCTCAAATAGGTAAATGCTACTACCATCAGGGACAACCATCCCCTACCAATAACAGACCACATGATTGAGACAGTTGTAGGGAAGGAGTCTTATAGTTTTTTAGATGGGTTCTCAGGCTACAACCAATTGACCATACAACTGGAGAGAGAGGGCCTAGGAATGATGTATGGTGTCAAAAAATTTAGACACTACCTTCTTGGGAACAAGTTTGTTTTCTTCGTATATCACCAAGCATTGTCGTATCTGGTAAACAAACCTTGCAACATAGGAAGGATTGTTTGCTGGTTTATAATCTTGGTTGAGTTTGATTTCACCATAGTCGTGAAAAAAGGAACGACACATAAGAGAGCAGACCATCTTTCGAGATTGTTCCATGGAGAAGCACTTGAAGGTGTTGATGGGGATCTTCGGGATTCATAACTATTTAACGTTAAAATGGTTCCAAGTTGGATTGAAGAGGTTATCCCTCTACTCACCATAGGATCATTACAGGTAGAAAGACAACCACAATCATTCATCAGACAAGAAATCTCCAGCTTTTAGCTGGATGACTTTGTAAAAAAGGTAAGGATGAGATTTTGAGACTGTGTACAGCTAGACAAGAATGAATACTACCTGAAACTTGCTCATATACAACACACGGGGTTTCATAATTAGAAAACACAAACATACCAAAGACTAATCAGTCTTGGGGTCTACTAGCAAAACATGGAGAACAGTGTACATAATTACGTAAAATCATGTGAAGCCTGTAAAAAGCAACCACTAGTGGAACATGCCACACTCTTTAGAGTAACGGGAGCGCCCAAATGGAGTATTTACATTATTGAGTACTTAAATGCCAAGACCTTCCCAGAGGGATGGAGTAAGGCACAAACGAGAACTGTAGAGGAGGAAGCAAATCACTATGGGCTGATTTCAAACCAACTATATCGGTGCAGGGAAAGGACAATCAATTAAGATTCTGTGATACTCAAAGCAAATATTTCTACATCCTAAAACAAGCACATTCAAGCCAACCAAATGGACGTTTTTCTACATATCTTTACTAGATACGGTCTACCCATTGAGATTGTGAACGATAGAGGAACACACTTTGTAAACACCGTCATTGAAAGCTTCTCGACGAATTCATTGTGGTTCATTGCAAAACAACACCCTATCAACCCCAAGCTAACAGACAAGTCGAGAGTACCAATAAAATCTTATGCATGGTGCTAACCAAAATAGTGAGTGACTCAAGAACTGATTGGGACCTAAAGCTACACTCAGTGTTATGGCCTTACAAGGTAGCATTTAAAACTTCCATAGTAGTCTCTCCATTTAACCTTGTGTTTGGGATTAATGCGATTCTACCCATTGAACTATTAATTCCCACGCTTCGAGTTGCAACACAGTTAGGATGGACGAGACACAAATTGTTTGAAAGGATAGACATCTTGAAACAACTAGATGAAACTAGATTAAGGGTGGTAGCAAGAATATATGCTCAAAAATGACAAATGAAAGCTTTGCATGACCAACATGTAATTAGCAAGGATTTCCAAAAAGGGGATTATGTTTTGTTGTATACCCTAAAGCAACACTCCAGAAAACTCAAAAAGAAAGGGATGGGGCCTTTTGTAATACATGATATATCTCAAAGTGGCGCCATCAAGCTTGCAACGTTAGCAGAAGAGGAGATGCCTGATTGGATAAGTGGCTCCATCAAGCTTGCAACCTTGGCAGAAGAGGAGATGCCTAATTGGATAAGTGGTTAAAAGATATCTTCTCCCATTGACACCAGAAGAGCTACAAACAATTCATGCAACAGAGCAGCGGAGAGATTGAGCCCATGCTATTCAAGAACAGGTTAAAGAAAAATCCAGGATTAGAATATTAAAGTGAAAGGAACAAGAAAACCTTAAGCAAAATTGGCAACAGAGCAAAGGCATCAATCCTCCTCCAATAGCATCAATTCAAACGGAGCCTACATGGTTAGGTGGCATAGATCTATGAATTTTTCTTCAACTTCATGATGGTTCCACCGAGCATGCATTAGCGGACACTTGGGCACAAGAAAATGTCAACAACTACTCAATATTTTTAAAAATGACAAGGGAACGTCTAATGCCAAATACTATCGGGTTTAAGGTGGCCAACCAGGGAACAATGAATAGCCTGGGTCACGTCAATTTATCAATAATTGCTAATGGAAATGCTTATCCTCATCAATTTCATGTAGTCGCGGATACAATCCTTAATGAGGTAGTAAATCTGGGAGTGTTGTGGATGCACACTTATAAAGACACACCGAATTGGTGGAATGATACCTTACAACTCATGTTAGAACACATCTTTCCACAGTCAGATCACATATGGGAACCTCTTCTACCAACACCTAAACCTATACCACGATATTCTACAAAGGCGATAAGGAAAGTATGGGTAAAAAAATGCAATATTCAAGTCCATCCAAAGAAAATATGGATACCTAAAAGAATTTGTATTGAAATTCAACCAATGCCAATCCACCCAACCCTAACAAACCCAAACCCAACCCAAACAAAAAAAGCTACAAATTTTGTTAAGACAACAAAGCCAATACAATCGAACCATCAACAACCAAAGGAGGTCATTTGGAGATGGGGACCAAAACCAACTCTCCAACCAATAAACTCACAGTCTTCAAAATCTACATCAAAGAAATTTTAGTGGCATCCAAAAAAGAGCCATCAATCTAAAGAAGATGCAGTGTTAAAACTATGAAGTTTCATCGTCAAAGACATGGCACATCTTCTTCAACTACTTTTGTTTGGCCCACGGAGCTTCAAACCAACCTCATCATCAACAACCCCTGAACATACAGT
Organism: Adiantum capillus-veneris; assembly: GCF_014529385.1. Classification (NCBI taxonomy): domain Eukaryota; kingdom Viridiplantae; phylum Streptophyta; class Polypodiopsida; order Polypodiales; family Pteridaceae; genus Adiantum; species Adiantum capillus-veneris. The sequence continues at coordinate 143,614,845 of NC_140935.1, read as the reverse complement.
TCAAAACCCACATCTTGCACCGCATTTTGTTACCCCATGCATATCTTCCATTTGCATCCTAGAGCCACAATATACGACTATGCATAGACACTTACTTCGTACCCATGCACCTTGACACATGTTCGTTTGGGGTGACTCACTGTGGGAAGGGGATAAAGAGCAACAAAATTATTATCATTAGTATATAATATTTTATTGTTATTTTCTTTTAACATTTCTTCACAGCTTTTTAGCTCTTACCAAGCATAATAATGATCCATATTAACTCTACAAGAACATTTATAATTGCTCCACATTGCACCGGCAACACCAAAACAATAGACCAGATCAAAATCAAGACAGAAATTTTGCAAATTGTCAGAGTCAATTGGAAAGTCCAAAACTTGTCCAAACCCAAAATCTGCACTTGGCAAAATCATCCTAGGCAAAAACAGTTGCAAAAGGAGTTGGAACATGGATTGTGATCCATGTTCCCAAAACCTTAAATTCAATAAAATTTGGGCAATGAGTTCCCCATAAGCCTAGAAACAAACTCTACTAATTGGAATTGTAAAACATGTTCCAAAATGGATCGTGATCCATGTACATTGATGAGAAAAACAAGACATAAGTATGTCACTGACTGGAGGAGGCAAAGGGATAACTGACCATGCAAGTTAGGCACAAAATGGATCTTAAAATCATTATAACCAAGTAATTTGGTACTTTCAGTCTGCAAAGGGTCATTTTTAATCTAGCTAAGGCTAAAATGATCCAACTTCCAAAAAGCACTATAAAATAGGCCTGGGAAGGGAACATGAAGCTAACCCACTAACCAGAGTAACATTGGGAACTTCTGGTGGATTCATCCAGAAGTAGTACAAATCAAAAGGGAATCAAATAGTGTGTAAAACCCAAGGATAAAGAGAAGCAACACTAAAGGTCTAAATAGTTGTAAAACAAAGTAAAGCAATACCTAAAAGGTCATGAAAATTGCTTGCATCAATTTCTCACTTCAGATGAATCCTGAAAATGATGAAACTTGGTGGGAAGTTGGGAAACACAGTAATTCTCAGGCATAAATCATCAGGAGTCAATGAACCATGAGATATCACTCAAGGGTAGTGCTTAAAATTGGATCCAAAAAATAGATATGGTCAAGACGGGACAAACATGACCATAAACTAGAAAGTTGAGTAAACTCAAGAAAAACAAGTCCAAACTTGGAAAAATTTCATCAGTGTGCTAGGATGACCTATAGAAACATGTGTGCAAAAGGGTGCTGCAATATCCTTCCAAGCATGGATCACGATCCATGTAACTTTTTCACCAAACAGAGAAAAAATCACACCATTTGATTCTAAACATCATACCAAGTCTAGCCATGAAGTATCAATCTATTTGGATCCCAAAATCCCAACCAAAAGGCCCAAATTCTCTAAGTCTCAAGGAAATTGCCAAGATTTGGCCTAAGTTCTTAACCCATGATCCGAACCTCAAAAGTTTTGGACCAAGGCATCACCTTGATAAGCCCTATCAAATGGTATCATCAGATCTTCAAAATGTTTCCCAACATGGATCGTGTCCATGTACCTCAGAGCCAGATTTCATCTATGATCATACCTTTGTGACTATAGTAATCCTAGATTCACTTGTAAAATTTGGAGTAGTTTTGACAAAGTTATGCTCATTTTTCATTTTATGGTCAAAGTTTGCGTTTTTCAGTTCCCCGGCAGCTTTTTTGGTCATTTCCTAATCCTAAAACCAACTTGAAACTGGTCTCAAGATGCCTCGCAGGAAATCACAAAAAGAGTGGTAGGTGGCACCTTACAAGATCACTGATATCTCATTGAATGAGAAAGCTCGCATCAACAGGAACTCAAAGCAATACCCGCCAACATTTTTATTGAGAAATTCCAAGTGGCAGATGGAGAAGATGCCCTTAGCCTCTGGATTGTCTAATCTTTCACTTTTATTTGATCTTTCAGCTCTATAACTTTGTCCTGGCTGGCCTCGTGTTCTAGCTTAGCTTTTTCTTTATCATTCCTCAAAGTCTCCACTTCTTTAGACTCATCAGCAAGCTGGAGTGTCAAGTTGTCTCTTTCTTTCTCCGCATCCGTCAGTGATTTGCTAATTTTCTTATACTCCTCATCTACTCTTTGAAGCTTTTGGTCTGCTGCCTGACTCTAACTTTCCAGCTCTTGCATCTTTTTAGTGCCGCATCCAGATCAGCTTGCAGCTTGGCTTGCTTCTGTGTGTTCTCTTGGTCCTGCTTTTGCAGCGGGTCCACCTCGGCTTTGATTTGAACTTCATTTTCTTTGAGATTATCACACTCAATCTCAGTGGCCATAAACCTTGCTCTGAGCCCAGTGAGTCTTTGCATCACCTCATCCCAATCATTGGCTTGTGTCTTTAAATCCATTGTATCTGTGACCATTTCCTTCAACTCCACCAATCGAGGACTCATCATATATTCTTTGGGCCTAGTGCTAGACAATTGAAAAGATGCATTAGCTGCCTCTTCGAGAGTATCCAGCAGCTAGTAGATCAAGGAATATTATAGTTTTTTCTACTGGATCTGGCTTCTCATCTTTTGCTTCAATTTTTGCCTTCTGCTCTTTCTCTTTGTTCTCGTCCTCCTTGGAGTCTTGTTGCCCGTCAGATTTGTTCAACTCTTTAGTGTCGGGTTTGAGGAGGACTAGGAGGAGGTGGTGATGGTGGAGGGTTGGATTCTCGGCTTGATGGTGGGGTCGATGGTTTGTTTTTGAAATCCCAGTCAGCTTTTGTTTTCCTAGCTCTTTCTTCCCCTTCCTGCTCTTCTAGAAACTGCCGCCTCACATCATCAACTTCTTCTTTGGTAAAAGGTATGTTTGGGATATTCTCAGCTGTAGCATCTAAGATCTCAAAATTCTTTATATAATCTTCAAAGAGATCCCTTTGAGTCCTTCGAGAAGATCTAGACATAGCCTCAAGTGAGGGCTTCCATAATTTTCTTAGATCCCCTTTTAGCATCCTCTCAGCTCTGAAACTCTCCATTAGTCTTTCCAGCCTTGCTGCTTTTTGTGACTTTGTTTCCTTTACTGGCACTTGTAGAGTTTCTTTCTTCCCCTTCTTGGGATGTGGTGGCTCTTCTGGCACTGTCTCTAAATGGTGCTTCAACCTTGTGGCTACCCTTGGAGCCTTAGGAGGCTCTTCTTCTTTGTCTTCCTTCAGCTTGAGCCAATCATTTTGGGAGGGAGGTAGAGGCCAATTTCCCTTGGCATGCAATGCTCCATAGATGACTTTGGTTATCAACTCACTAGGCACAATATAAGTGGGATTTTTGGTCCCCATTTTCACAAGGTTTTCGTGAATGTTAGTGGCATAGTTTATCTTCCTCGAGCGGCTCTTCTGCATCGCCCAAGTGAAAGTGGTGGCAATAGCTCCAGGTGGCATCCTGTATTTCTGTGGCCGCTTGGTACACATGTGGAATTTCTGATTGTATAATTGGATCATGATGGCCACATTTGGGTTTGCAATATCTTCAAATGTATAGTTATTTTTCTTCTATGAGTAGACCTTATGAATCCAAGTGCATGTGGGCTTCAGGGTTCCCTCTGGGATAACAAAACTCTCCACTTATTCTAAGTAGTCCTTGATAGTCATTCTTTTTTTCTTTGCTGGTGACTTAGCGACTGCCATGGATCCTGTTGCACTCAGTAGTCCAAAGTTAGCGTTTTTTTACAGATTAGCTGATAAACTGAGTTCTGACTACCCAAATGACTTGAAAATTGAAATAAGAACTCAAAAGGGACTAGGGAAGCCATTCATGTGCCCACAGTAGGTTTTTGGCTGAAAAATAAGCATGTAGACATCCTACGATGTCGAGCGATATGTGTTCGCTACGTAAGCCGGGTAGGCGCCGGGCCTCTGGCTGTGGGAGGTGTGAGAGACTAGATGCAAGACACAAAGCAAAAGACTCTGAAAACACCTTGAATGCTTAAAAATTGACAAGCAGAATGTTCCAAGCTGCTAATGATTAGCCAAAGTGAAATTCAATTACAAATGTTTTCCGTTCACGGCACTGATGGTGATAGGAGAGTTTGAGGAATCCCAAAATCCGAGCAAACTTTCCGAGCGAACACTTTTTCGAGCGACCTCAGACAAAAAATGTTTAAAAGTTATTTACACTACATTTTGCTATTATGATATTAATTGAGTTGTCTCAGGCAATGTTGAGTGCATCCACATATCTGATCACCTTAAAACATCACGATTTAAGAAACCACTCAAAATCAACGATAATTAGCGTGACCTTAGATATAAAATGTTACAAAAAGTTCACTTCAAAATCAAGAAAAGGATGAGTGAGGGACATAGTATTACCTTGAGATATCTCGACAAAAGTAAACAACTTTATAAACTATTGCAAAATATCTTACAAAGATGAACATCAAAATTGCAGAACCCTTATGATTCTCTAGCATTGGATATTTACTCGCGGGCCCGGCCCTCAAAGGTTGAAAGAGTCCCACTTTGGTCAAAGCTGCCTAATGGATAAACCCATGGCATGTTTATCAAAAGGTATGCATTGCATTGATCAGCATCAAAATTGTAGCATATGTGTCATTATCTAGCGTTGGATATTAACGCGCGCGCCTCCTAAAGCCTGAAAAAGTTCCACTTTGATCATAGCTGCCTGGTGGATAAACTCATGGGATGTTTCATCTAGCCCAAGCACCTGAAGAAACACATAATATATATGCTTGCATGGTATATATCCAAGATTCTTACTCTCTCGCTTCTGAAAATCCTCACATGTGCATCGTGGAAAATCAGATAGCGCGATAGAGTAAGTTACCCCTTTTGCCAATGACCCTCGGTATTAATGTAGAATACATGTGACTCATTACATACAATTATTACTTCTTTAACTAGTTCTGCTGACATGGTCCTTCCCAAGTCAATCCTGCATTTGAACTCTTTGGTCAACTTAGATCTCCACTTAACAACCTTGCCCTCTCTATATTTTGGCCGAAAAGCACTAGGCACTCTGCTTGGAGCACGAGCACTCTTGTCATTTCTTAAGCCCTCTGATGTGTCACAAAGAACGAATCCACTAGCTTGTAGATGCTCTACTTCTTGCAAAGTCAATGTTGTTCCCTCTGCCACGGGCCAGACTCCGGGCGCTGGTCCAGGAGGTCCCACAACCATCTCATGAACATTCCATGTATGCATGTTACTGGTGTTGCAAAACCAAATAAATCCTTCTCTAACTCCACCTAGATTTGAGTTGGAACCGGGGTATCGTCGACGTCCCCAAAAGCAAGGGGTTGGTGCCCCATTCTTAACATCAAAAGAATCCTCCTTAATGAACCGACCGCATCGATTTCTCTGTTCTCCAACAACTCCAAAACATGTCACCTTGGACCCCGGATCTGTTCGTCGGATTGCCCACATACTCTTGGCAATTCTCATCTCAGGCCAAGAGCTGGTTACATCACGATCTTCGTCTCTTCGCTGTTGAGAACCTCCAATGTCAACAGTTTTTGTGACAAATTCAGGCCTATGGCTATCCTCATCAAGTTGCACTTCTGCATCAACAGTTTTTATGACAAATTCAGGCCTATGGCTATCCTCATCAAGTTGCACTTCTGCATCAACAAAGATAGGTCTTTTTTTTCTAATGCTCTTCTCTCTTGTTGGAATTCTATTCATTTCATGACTATTAAAACCCATTTCCTCCATAGAAACATTAGCATAATCAGCTAGTTTTTTTGCAGTTGATGCACCGGAAGCACAATGCATAAAGCGCTCTTTCAAGTTTTCTAAACCAGGTCCCACAAATGTACGGACACCTTTAAGATATGCATTATATTTTACACTTTGTAGCACTGCCATAGACATGTCTGCACCAGCAGCCTCATACAAGTTGAGATTTTCCTTATAGCCGACAGATGCTCGCATGCTTGCATGCTTTGTCTCTGATAGATTTGTATTAGGCACAAAAATACCGGATTCGTCCTGGGACACAAATCTGCCCCCCCAGTGCGACACTCTTACATCCCACCAAGCCAACCATGTTTCCAAGCATGGAGTCTCATCTTGAATAGCATGACCAGCGGTCCAAAAGCGTCGTAGTTCCCCTTTGCAAATATCAGCCTGATTCTCTGTAGGGGCACATCTCCACTTCCGGCATAAGATTTTGTGCTCCTCTTGAGACGAAGGAAGAATACACTTGGTTGTGTGTCGTATCATGGACTGCTCCCAGTGAAAATCACAAGATCTTTCTTTGCCCGGTGTGACTTTCTTCGCACCTCCAAAATAAACTGTGTGAACTGCAATCCAATTAGCATTTGCTTCATCAGCCATAAAGCCTCTAAACTCTGGCTTTTCAAAACCCACATCTTCCACAACCTTGTTAAGCATTTTCCAAAATTCAATTTGAGCAAACTTATTCTCAACTGTAAATTCACAAATTGCAATGGTCATCAGTTCTCGTACAAACGGGTCATATACATGTGCAGACATTGTTGGCCACCCATTTACACGATGGATGTGATCAAAATGGATCCACATTTTTTCAAGGTTGCTACCTGGCCTCATTCTATTTACCAAGTCAACCCCACTACCAGGACCTTTCACAGACATCTTAAAAACATGGGGCTGCTGATCTTTTCCAAGCTGTCCTGGAAATAGTACACTTTGTATGTAAGGGTATCTGCTTTTACTCTTGAGCTCAAGAACAGCTTCCAAGCCTTTAGCAGAAATGTTCTTTGCTTTCTTTGCAGTCTCCAAAGTTCTCTCAAATCTTCGCTTATTGGACAATGGGGTGATTGTATCCAAAAAGGTGGCAAATTCATCATCACCTATGGCATCTGAAAAAGGCTCATTTTCAGCAACTAATTTATCCATAATAATATCTTGTGTTGTCATGCGCTCCAAATGTTTTGCAGTTATGAATGGTTCTAGAGTAGCATGTTTCTTCATTAAAGCATCTATTTCAACTTCTGATGCTCTACATTTTCCTTCTCTACAAGGATGTTTGTGTTCCCCTAAATGAAGAACACATCGTGTGGCATACACTTTATCTCTTGGCAAGCAGTAGTAGATCACGGCAGGACAAATGGCGACACATTCAGGAGCTTGAGAGCAATGCATACAACTCAAAGTTCCATATTCTTGAGATACTAGTCCATATGGTGGAGATTTTGCTAATCGTCCTTTCCATTGAACTTCATTACAAAGCTTGAACCCAGTGTAATATGGACAGTCCAAATTTACACATCTGAGATGTCCAGAACATCTGCTAAATCTCATAGCATCCATAAAAGAATCTGAACTACAGGTGACGTATTCTGTCCACAAGTGGCTATCATGTCGCTGTTCCATCCCTGCCATTCCAGATGAGTCACCAGTAGCAGAAAGCTCATAAGCAACATATCCATCATAATATGTTGGAAGCTCCTTCACCTTAACAATCTCTTTAATCTGACTAAGTGAATGAAACAAGCGGCTGTTTTTAGGCAATGCTCGAATCATTTCAATGACACTCATGATGGGTTTTAAGGGCTCATCCGGATCTGAATCTAAGCGGATAGGAGTTTCAGAGGTCCCTTCACCAAGATTGGCAATGCGAACTTTGTAAAATTGACAGTATTCATGATCAAGCAAGTACCCATCTTCTCCTGTTCCTATTTGAATCTCCTCTAACTTCACTTGCCCACCAGATAGGGTCAAAGGATGTAGGGTAAACATTGTAGTCCCTAGTGCAAAGTGACTTCTGATGTTGGCGGTAGAAATCTCCATATGCCTTTTATCCGACATGATGACAAGCTTCTGTGATTTGGAAGGACCATAAACAGTAATATGTCTAGACATTGTAAAGATACTCCGGCTTCAGTCGTAAAAGAGAACTTATATGCAGAGTACAATATACCATAATGTTGTTAATATTTTTAGTCAAGAATATCTTTTGCTGGTGCGAGATCTCAATATACACACGTTTTGAGGACCATTAAAACTGAGAGACAGTTTCACAGCGGCCCATCAATGCGGCACATTAAAGCAATCTATTTACTCATTTCCTTTTGGCAAGACTTTTTGAAATCAGTTACTGTTTGAAAAAAAAAACATTGCGAACAGTAAATTCTTTTAAAATAAAATTTTGAAGAATATCGTATAATTAGAGGGAGTAGAATGTTGCAGTGAGTTAGAGAGAGGAAGAAGATATTATCTTTTAGAAAGAGAGAGAGAGAGAGAGAGACAGCAGAAGAACAGAGTATTCGAGTGTGGGTGAGAGTGAGATAGTGAGGGAGCATCTTTGTGAGACAACAGAATCACAGAGCATTCGAGTGAGAGTGAGAGTGAGATTGAGAGTGGAGAGTGAGAGAGCATCTTTGTGAGGGCGCAGGAAGATGGCCGACAGCTCAATGCCAAGAACCCGCTCCACGCCGAGGAGTCATCCCCACGTCGCCCTCCAGCTCCTTCGCGCCGAGGTCGAAATCATGAAAGGTATGCTCAGCTCCTTCCCATGTTGCGGTTGCCTTCCTCTCTATACCGAGCTTGGCACGCTTGCTTCAAAGTTTTCTGCACCTGTTGATGACATGCTCAAGGGATCTGCCCCGGCGCAGATCCCTTCGGTCTCTTTCTTCAGAGCTCCTACTGAACGTTGTTATGTCTTGAATTCTGGATGTGTGTCGGTTGTATTTTCTGTGGTAAGGGATCTGCGGACCTGGTTGCTGTGTTCACTCTTGCATGCTCTGGGAGTAACGAATTCAAGACAGAGCTAGCCAGGAATTTCATGGATATCAGCACCGCATTTTGGCAGAGTGCAAAGCGCAAGGCTTTCCGATTGCAGGCCTGTTGCCCATTTTAGTGATTTCGCTCCCTGTTATCAGGAACTTTCAGCTTAGGTGATGGTGCATTATCATTTGCCATGTTTCCCAGCTTGTCCTTTTCTTGAGCTCTTTCCTTCATGGTTTTGTTCTCATTTTCAACCAGTTTTTTTGCAACCTCCTATTGTGGATTATATTTTTCCATCATGGTTTGTGTGATTTGCACAAGGTTTCTATAAGATTCTAGTCTAGCTGCTTCCATATCTAGTACTGAATACTTTTTCCATTGATTTTCCAAGGTTTGACCCGCTTTCAGTAGAGCTTGGAAAGCTCCAGAGCTGCCTTGATTGGTTTGTAGATTTGGTCAACCATTACCGATCCAGCCAATTTTGATTTTGGTTCCTTGAATTTTGTTGAAGGAGTCTGAATTCTTTATTTTGTTTTCTTTAGTATCTTCTCTTCAGTCTCTTTTCATTGTTTTTGTCTCTTAAGTTCGTACCTCTTATGTCTTTCTTTCCTATAATTTTTAGAGGATTTACTAGATTTGTCAGATCCACTTGCATTTTTCTACTTGTTCTCCTTGTCATGGGCTCTAGTCATCACTTGAACAGGAATTTTTGGTTCCCCTTCTGATGAACTACTTGGCATGATTTGAATCATATTTATAGTAGTTCTTCCTTTATTGGTGGGGTTTCTAGGACAATCTTTAAGAAAATGTCCTCCCTTTCGTCCACATGTCCCACAATAAGCCTCTATAGGTCGTGCATTCTTATCCAATTCGGGATAGTCATTCTTCGAATGATCATCCGCTCCAAAATTATGACAATTTCTAGTTTTTGGTTTGGGCATTGGCTTGACCATTGGTGGTCTCGCCTCCTGATTTGTTGCAATAAAGTTAACAGTGATGTTTAACTAGGTGCTTGAAACATCAGCTCTATAGGGACAGGAATAGGTTGGCTATACAACTCTTCTTCTATCCCCATTGCTATGGAGCTTGTTTTAGGATATGGAGTAACAGGTACTAGAGCTTGCTCATCCATCTGTCCATTGGGTAGCATATACTTGACCGATACAACATTATTCCCAGGGAGTGGTGGTTGTTGGCTTATTCACTGGCAATCTCTGTATGGGCCATATTTGGCGGGTAGTGATTCATGTGTTGTCCTTGTGGCCTCATTGGCGCCACATACTGAACATTCCCATCGTATTTAGGCTTGTAGTAGTGCTCATTTTCCTTGTTATTTGTCCATTTTCCTTCAATGGTGCACCATTTTAATTGCCTTTGCAATTGTCCTTGATTTGATCCCTACGTTGGGCCTCTCAACGACATCCTTTTCATGTTAATCATCATATCGTTCATGTGCTTCAGCATGTCCTCTATAGAACTGGCAGAAGCTACAATAGCTGGTCCAACTTGTGGCGGCACAGTGGTTGCTGTTCGTTCGCTTTGTACGTCTTTAGCTTTACTTTCCTCATTATAAATCTTGCAATTATCACTCAGGTTGATCGTGTCCAGACTACATGCTTCCAAAGTCATATGTTTTCTGTTGTACAAGATAGCGAGGAATTCCTTGTTTAAAAGTCCTTCCAAAAATAGTATTTCCTCGGTTGGACTTTCCAACTTCAAAAATCTGTCTATATATATTGCCTCATTCAATTCACACTATCCCTTACAGTCTCTTCGTGTTTCTAAGTGAAACTATAGATTTGTGCCATAGTGCTATGCTTTATGTCCATTTTGGAACAAGTAGTAACAAATCTCATTGCCAAGGTTGCCATCGGTTATTGATTGTTAGGGGCTTACTTCCCTAACAGTAATTTAAGATAGAATACACAGTAAACTACATTATCACATTGATTTACTTCACAATTGAAAACTACATATCGCCATCGACATAAAAGAGACTAAAATTGTAGTACTGCATGATATTCATCATAGGAAAACACACTACAGCCCCTGCTGCATAGTTCGCCCTCTCTATGTACACACATACTCTCTACAAACAACTAACAACTAACTCCTTTTCAACTGCCATGCAGCGCCAAGAACATCATCAAAACGTCCCCAACCATCATAGGTGTAAAAAACACCCTTAGAGTTCCAAGGTTTTAACCTTGACTACAAACAAAAGTAAAATTAAACTACGATTGAGGCCTCGGGTCCTAACACCTAGCACACCCGGTGGGCAATGTTTACAAAACATTGTAAGAACCCACAATATCCCTTGACAAAACAAGCTTGAAAACCAAAATAAAGTTTTTTCTGAAACTAATCCTGAAGTTCTGAATCTTCAGTACCAACAGGATTTCGTGACTGTTCCTCCATGTCCTGAGCAGCTTCAAGCAATGTCACATCAATACCTGGTTCTTCAGACATTTCCTCAGCACTTTTCAGCAAAAGTTCTTCAAAGTTCTCCTAATCTTCAGTATCATCAACTTGTTGATCTGCAAGTGATACTGCAGTCTGCCCTGCCTCCTGAACTGGCAACTGAATTGTATCCTGATCCTTTACTTCAGTTGTTTTTTGCACTGGCTCAGCTTTTGCAGTTTTCACCTCAGCCTCTGATTGCACCTTCTGTTGCAATTGAGCATTCTGCTCCTCCAATTCATCTAATTAGCAAAATTTCTTGTTTGGACTCCTCCTCTACAAAAGCCTAGTAGGGTTTACTCACCATATCATACATCTTAATTTTAATTTGCTCCCAGACTCCCTTCATATAGTCCATGACTTCATTTTTCATTTTCTCAATATCCCCTGAACTGACATACCAGCCTTCCACATCCAGTTCTTCCTCTGACATCTGTCTAATCTTTTCTTCCACTTTTCTACAAGCTGCAACCTTGCTTAACAGTACTCTGTTGCTGCTCTCCAAAGATGCATTAACATTTGGCATTTCAGTTAACTGGTCTTGTAGTACCTGAAACCCTTTTCTTTCCACTCAAATTTTTTTGTTGAAGTTCTTTCTTTGACCAAAAATACCTGTCTGTAAGATTCTAACTCTTCCTTCATCAGTTTCTGTGCTTTGTTTAGGTCCTGTACTTTTTTCTCCAAAAGCTCTATATCATTCTTCACTTTCTTATCTCTCAAATCCCCTTCCTTGAGTTGTTTTAGTTCAGTCTGAATACTTTCATTTTCCCTGGTCGAAAAGGTGAGGTCTAGAGACTGTTTCTCTACATAATCTTTCACCAAGGTAAGTGCAGTTTGTACTTCAGGAAAAGATACAGTAGAAAACTGAGGTTTAGAAACTACAGGCTTCTCCACAAGAGGATCTTCAATTGCAGTTGCAAGTTCCTTCTCTGACAACTTATGCATCCTTCTGATCTTAAAACCTATCTTAGCAGTTGAAGGTATGACATGCTTTTCAGTTATACCTGTTGGAGTGTCAGAAAATAAATTTCCAAACTCCTTGTCCATTCTATTCTTCACTGCATCCAAGGATTCCTGCTGAGAGTAATCTGCAGACACAAGATCTTGGATCTCTTTATCCATTTGCAATGATCTATGATCCAAAAACAATTTCTGTCTTTTCTCTCTTCTTACTGAAGAACCCACATCTTCAGTGATCAACAGTAAGTTTTGTGACTGCTTCCCCTGTAAAATGGTTTTGTTGTTTACATATTGAAAAACAGCTGCAAGGTAAGGTCCAACTTTAGTAGTTTTATCTTTCCTCATTTGCTTCATGTAAATTTCAAACTTCATGCTGTCAAACAAAATATTAGCCCAGACACTTGTCTACCACTTTCTGCAGCTAATAGAATACCATAATTCTCCCTGCTTATGTATTCAGACTTTCTAAGTCATACGTGAAATCCAGAAACGTATAGTCTGACAAAGCTTCCTCCTTAGGCTGTATCAACCTGGTAGGGGTTACCATCTCTGGTTCATCCTCAGAGCTTGGGTCTTGCACCATGATGCCTTGAAAACAAGTTCTTCTTGCAGAACCTCTCAGAGCTGAGAGAATTTCATTATCAGCTCTTGTTTCCTGGCCAAAACTCATAAAGGAGTTGCGTACTGTAGACATTCTCATCCCTTTCGTAAAACGCAGGAGTGGGTTGTACCTCACAAAGTGATTACGGGATATTCTTTCACACGCGTAACTAGTCACCGTCAAAAGCTCATCATGTATAGGACATCCTTCTTGATTCACGATCTTATGCCCAAAAAATGGTTTAAGTCGAAATCCGTTAATGGGTTTGGGAATAATTATACCCTCCTAATCTCTTAGTAAGAAAGTATTGGGTCCCACTGTTTTTTCAATTTGGAATGGCCCCATATACCTAAGTTTCAATTCGCCTGGCCTCAAACCCAATTTACTATTGTAGACCAATACCCAATCACCTGGAGAAAAAATTTTAAATTTGATATTTCTATTAATCCAAGCTTGTCTCCTTTGTTGGATAATGTCAGCAATGTACTTGCTATGGATTCTATCCTCCTTCAACTTCAATAGAGCCTCTCTCCTGCAACTGAGTGAGTCTTCAGGGGATAACTTTTCATGAACTGCAACCCTAAGGCTTGGTACTATGAATTCCATGGGTACTACTGCTTCCAACCCATACACCAACTTGAATGGTGTCATCCCAGTAGTTACTTTGTAAGTTGCTCTAAAAGCCCACAGTGCAGAATCTAATTTTTCATCCCAATCTGTCCTGTGTTGATTAACCAACTTCTTGATAATCCTTACCAAAATCTTGTTGGTACTTTTAGCTTGTCCATTAGCCTAGGGATAGTACACTGTTGACTTCTTATGCAAAATCATATGCAGTTCAGTCAGTTTACTAATCCCTTTTTTAAAAAAAATTCCTCCTTGATCAGAAACTAACTCTATGGGACAACCAAACCTGGTCATAATGTTCTTGTACAGAAACTTAGCTACACTTTTGGCTTTATTGTCTCTCAAAGCCACTGCTTCCACCCACTTTGTACAGTAATCAGTTGCAACTAAAATATATATGTTTTGTGTAAATCTTGCAGGTGGTTTGATTGGACCAACAAAATCCAATCCCCATTTTTGAAATGGCTCTAGAGGCAAAATAGGTTGTAATGGCATTCTACCCACATTCAATGGCCTACCGTCTCTTTGACATACTAAACAATTTTTGCTAAATTCTTGAGCATCTCTTATCACTGTTGACCACCAGAGTCCTGCTTGAAAAACTTTCCTTGCAGTAACCTCTCCTGAGAAGTGACCTCCTGCATTCCCTGCATGAGCTTCTGCCAAAACTGCTCTTTGCTCAAACTGTGGCACACACCTTCTTATAACCTGATCCATGCATCTCTTATATAAAAGTCCTGCAATAACTGTAAATGGTTTACTTCTCGATGCCATCCTCTTCCTGTGATCTTTGGTCATTGTTTTAGATAATATTCCTTCAGTCAAAAACTGAAGCATATCTTCATACCAATCCCCTGACTGTTCAGTCACCTGTACTAAAAATAAATCTACATCAGGTAATTGATCAGGTACTCCTGAAGCATCTTCTTCACCTGTTTCCAATCTACTGAGATAATCAGCCAAAAACATGAAGTCTTCCAAGAGTATGGATAACCACATAATCAAATTCCTATAACAGCAGTATCCATCTTACCAATCTTCTTGACAAATGTGGTTTCTTCACCACATAAATAAAAGCCTGATGATCCACATGGAAAATTACCCTATTGGCTAAAAGGTAATGTCTAATTTTTTGCAATGCATAGATCATCCCCAAACATTCTCACTCAGTCATTGAATAATTCTTCTCTGCAGGTGTCAAAACCCTGTTGGCATAGTAAATTGGTCTAAACCAACCTCTTCTTGTTTCTTGCATCAATGTTGCACCCACTGCCACATGAGATGCATCTATAAAGATATGAAATGGTAAATTCCAATCAGGAACAATCAAAATACGTGCTACAGTCAGTATTTTCTTTAGTATCCTAAATGCTTTACCCTGCTCTTCTCCCCATTCAAAGACAGCATCTTTCCTTGTAAGTTTGGTTAGTGGTGTACAAACATGTGCTAAATATCTCAAAAATGTGTTATGCCACTTCACTTGACCCAAAAATCTACCCAATTGCTTGATAGTCTTTGGTTCTGGTGCTTCATTAATTGCTTCCACCTTATTTGGGTCAATTGACGCTCCCTCTTCAGAAATCACATGTCCCAAGAGAATTCCTCTCTTAACTGCAAACGCACACTTGGCTAGGTTTAGTGACAATCTAAACTCCCTGCATTTCTAAAAACATAACTTCAAGTGCTCCAAATGATCCTGTTTCTTTCCAAAGACACTAGAATCATCCAAGAAAACCCTCATAAATGTTGTAAGTTATTCTTCAAATACACGCTGAACCACTTTCTGAAATGTTGGTGGAGCGTTCTTCAAACCAAATGTCATAACATTACTGGCATAAACTCCCCATTCAGTCACAAAGGCTATTTTTTCTCTATCTTCAAGTGCCACTAAAATTTGGTTATATCCACTAAAACCATCCAGGAAATTATAAATCTCATATCCTGCTACTATATCCAATAATGTATCACAAAAAGGTAAAGGAAATGGATCAGTTGTAGCAGCATTCAATTTCCTGTAGTCTACACAGACCCTTATCTTTCCATTCTTCTTTGGAACAACACAACCAAGTCACTTCATCCAATGGATAAATGAAACCCACAGCTAACAATTTGTCAATTTCCTCTTTCATCTGTTTGGCGTAGTTAGGATTCATCATGTACCTTTGTTGTACAACTAAAACTGCATCTGCCTTCAAGGTAATTCTGTGCTGGCAAAAACTAGCATCTACTCCCTTCATATCAGTATATTTCCATGCAAAAACATCTTCGAATTCTAGCAGTAACTTCTTCAGTTTCTGCTTAAACTCCTCATCCATTTCTGCTGAAACCTTTATTAGTTTGAGGTTCCTCCTCAGTATTCAGGTTCAGTTCCTGCAATTCATCCTGAGTAACTCTTGCAGTCCTTTCCATTTCGTGTTCAAATGCTCTTTCTGCCTGCTTTACTGCTTCAATGGCTTCCAATTCTTCTTTGTTTTGAATTTGCAAACTTTTCAACAACTCATTACCCATTTTTGTTGTTGACTGCTTACCCTAAGTAATCAATGCTTCCTGAGTCAATGACTTTAGCCCATCATCCTGATGTTGCAAAATATACTTAGTGACTATCTTTTGCACACCTACCTCAAAGATAGGTACCACTGATGAATTAGTTCTAAGAAATTCTTCTTCAACATCTTCTCCAATTTCTTCTACCATGTTCAATCATTCTGCATGTAATGCCCTGAAACCTGTTGGGATTACCTTTCTTGCATCCATTTGCATTCTAACTTTCTTCTTACCTATTTTGATCACAATGGAGTCTGCTCCCCATAACTGCTTCACTCTCACTGCTCTTAACCATGGTCTTCCCAACATGATTGGATAAGAACGAATAGATTCCTCAATCTGAGTACTACAAAGTTGGCCACAAACTCCAGTCCCCCAATTGAGATCTACAAATTCCTCAAAATGCCCAAAGGTTGAACCCTCCTTTGGTCTGCCATTTTGACCTGAAAAGGAGCTGGATCCCACTTCAATAGATTCAAACGTTTGCAGGTTGACTCCGAGAGAATATTAACTCCTGACCCTCCATCCAAGAGTACACCTGGAAAGAACACTTTGCCAATAGAAGCCCCAACCACGGGTACCTTGTAATCAACATCCAAAGGTTGAACTTCACAAGCTTCTCCACAAATGGTTTCTTTAGGGTTCATTCCGGTATCCTGTTTGTTTACTGCCACTTCTTGAGTAAGTCTTTTTAGCAATTGTTGTGAAAATGCAGGCACTAGCGTCAACATTTGTTTGACTGTTATGGTTATTGGAGATGTCAACAAGGCTTCATAAAATTCATCACCGCCAACCCGTTCCTGCAGTTCAGTTCGACTGTCATCTAAATTTCTTCTCCCTTGATCATCCAAGGATCTTATAACAAAATTCCCAATTTCTAAGATGCATTTCTTTTTTATCACTTTGGCCTTCAGACCAAGAACCAAACCAATTTTGTTTGTTACCTCCTTTGAAATGGAAGTGCAAAATTGGTCTCTCGGGCCATTTCATAATATTGAACCACTACTGCGTGCTTTTGTTGAAGCAAAACAGGAATCACTTTACCATAGGAAAAGTATACATTGTAGTTGCACCCATTTGTTATTTTCCAATTGTCTTCACTTGAAATCCTCTTTCAAGCAATGTCTCAACTTCATCATCTACTATGGGATTTGTTCCTAGATTGACTAGCCAAATTGTAAGTGGAGGAGCTGACCTTTGATTCATGTTATGGTCCACCACATAACAATTAATAACATGGTTGTAAGGAAACGAAAACAATTTACTAGTCTATTTGTATGTTTTCTATACCCCTCAAATGATGGTGCAAGAGTCCCTTTGCTACATGCCACTATATCCACATCTTTTTCTACCACTAGGTGTGCCACTACATGTTACTTGGCTGCCAAGAGGAGCTTCTACATGCCCACAGAGCTTCATTGACCTTTTTTCCCAAAACAAAAACCTTTAACTTTTGAATTTAAGGCTGATTTTAATGCTACTTTCAAGATGAAAGATTTGGTGTTCTTGCATCATTACTTGGGCCTATAGTGTTAGAGTGTGATGGTGATATTGCCTTGTGTCAAGAGAGTTACATAGAGACATTGCTATGTAAATTTTGGACTTGAGGATTGCAAACCTATTGCCACTCCGATGGAAATAGGGTTTAAAATTGAGTCTTCATGATGATGTTGATCCAATGGTCACTCTTTATTAAATTGATGTTGGATGTCTTATTTATGTATGTAGCACGAGGCCATATATTCTGTTTCCAGTCTCACACGTCAGCAAATCTATGCATAGCCTAGAGTCTAAGCATTGGCAGGCTATCAAACAGATCTTTTGCTACTTGAGTGACACTTTACATCTTGGGTGTTTTGATCCCAAGGGGGGATCATTGTCGCCAGATTTACATGTTTTTTGGACTCAGATTGGGCTGGTTGTTATGTCACGCGAGTATCCATGAGTGGTTTTTATTTCATGCTTAGCAGTTCATGCATATCATGTGAGTAAGAAGCAATCTACCGTGGCCACTTCTAGTCGTGAGACTAAGTACACAATAGTCTTCACAGCTACGTTTGAGTGTGTATGGCTCAGACACCTGATGCTTGATTTGGGTGTTTGACGAACACTGTCAACTGTCAATATCATCTACACTGACAGTCAAAGCGCATTGGCAGTTGTGAAAAACCAAGATTTTCATGTTCGCCCAAAGCACATTGAGGTGCATTATCACTATGTTAGGGCGGAAAGACTCTCAACACGAGAGATCAACTTGGCTTATGTGCCATGTCAGGACACCGGCAAGGCCGGACTAGACAAGGGAAGGGCCGGGCTAGGCAGTGTGGAACGGGGAGTCCAACTAGGGCAAAGGGCCAGGGGCTTGCCTATATAATGGGTGGTTGGGTGGTGGACTCTCATACCCTAGTTTTACCTTGTCTTACACTGGTATCAGAGCTAGGGGAGAAGGAGCCATGGAAGAGGGGGGAAGGTTGCATGAAAGCATGCTCGTGTTCTCTCTCTCTCTCTCTCTCTCTCTCTCTCTCTCTCTCTCTCTCTCTCTCTCTCTCTCTCTCTCTCTCTCTCTCTCTCTCTCTCTCTCTCTCTCTCTCTCTCTCTCTCTCTCTCTCTCTCTCTCTCTCTCTCTCTCTCTCTCTCTCTCTCTCTCTCTCTCTCTCTCTCGAAGGAATCCCTCTCTCCCTTGTTTGCATGAGCAACAAACGAGCATGGCCTTGCCTGACACCGCAAGCCATGGTGTGCAAATGGCTATGCAAGAAGGCGGTTGTGCAAGAAGTCGGGGTCGAGGCACCCTGCGTGTGCAAACGCCCTTGCTAGGCAAGAAGGCCGAGGCCTGAAGGACGTGGGCAAGCTCGCTTAGCGGGAGGAAGGGGAGTCGACCTCCACCATCTTGAGTGCAGATGGGGTCTCTGGCTTTGCGTTGAGCTTCTGAAGAAAACCCATAACGAGCGCGAGGCTGGGGGAGCGACACAGCAAGCGAAGACATCCTTACCTGCTTAGCGCAGGCGGCCGCCATCGCTGCAGGTAAAGTTGTGGGTATTCTTCTTTATGTTGCTTTTTTTTGCATGCGGCCGCCCACGGGCGACCCTAGGGACACCTTAAGCGGGCCCTCCCATGGTACGAAGCGGGAATCCTTGCCGCTGTCGATTTTGGTTGAACACACAGTGCAGAACTTCATGGTCGGTAGCAGATATGGAGCTGATGTTACAAAAAATCAGCGTCAACAGTGGCCACCATCTCCAAAGTCGAGTAGCGCTCACGCAGCATCCCATGGGCAGTCCGCCATAGTCACGCCTTTGGAAGTTCCAAGGACATGCGGGTAGTGGGGTACAAGATTTTCAATACGGAAAAGCTTTGAAAACTCAAGGCTTTGGTAAAGTTCAAGCATGTATCCGTACATGAGAACCATTCAACAACATGTGATTGTCAACACTTTGATTCCCGAGCTCAGATAGAGGATCAAACCTACAGTTGGGTGGTTTCAATCCCAAACCACAACCTCTAGGGTAACTAACCTCGTGTCAGGCAAGGCTTTTGCTCAGGTCAGGCAAGGCTTGTGCTTTGTCCACTCAAGATGCTCAGCAAGGACAAGCTTTAATTATTACTTCACGATGTTGGTCAGCACGACTCGGATCGAAGTTCATGGCAGGATGTATGCCATCAATGTAATCAACCAGGTTTATGATCCTCAGCAAGCATCTTTTGATGCAACAACCAAATTTGTTGTGCGAATTGGGTCTTCCGCGATAGAGGAGCGCATCCCCATAGCTTGCATTGGCCATTGACTTTCTTCACAATAGCACAACTTACAAGCGCATGTCTCTCTATCTGCATTAAGTGCAAGGTCACTTCTATGCCTATAAAACTTGCTAAACTGCGGGAGAACTAAGCTATCCTTTTCACTATTGAGCACTAGCACAATTCTCAATATCATGTCCTTTGGCAAGGCCCTTGACAGCATGAAGTAGAGTAGTTATTGAGCATGTGCTTGATAAATCTTGTATGCCCCGAAATGAATGCTCACGGCTACCATTCATAGAACCAAGCAGGTCTAAGATGCATAATGTGTACGTGTTATACTAATTTTCACTTACCTTTACAGTACGACACGGTCGATTTTTTGTGCATGAACGACAAGGTCGTCTCTCTTGGCTATGACATTTGTCGTCAATAGCATTTGTTGGCAATGCGGCCAGACAGAGTTATATGAAGACAGGCTTCAATTCCTACATCTTGCATTGAAGTCGGTCACGTTTGGCATATGCTATGAGCATACACAATGGGGAAGGAATAGGCAAGGTGTTTGCAGGTATGGCCTTAGGTACCAGACGGGTGTATAGGACATACGAGGGCGTCTGTGCAGATATGGCTATGGGATGTTTTGGAATGATTTTTCCTCCCAACTTTCATGAAAACTGGTTGCAGCAACAACGACCAGGTTAGCCAAGTTTAAGTTTTTCTTGTTTTTTCCTGTTTACACTTTACTTGGCAATTACTGTCATTGTGCAAAGCAAAGTGCTTTGCCAATTTTATAGGAATCATGGCTTCAGGAAACTGGCAAAATAGGGAATATTAGCTCACAAAATCCCTACCAGTCTAAACTGTGCAAGGTACTTATAGTTTTGGTTTTCACGGTTGAGGCCATCACTCTGCGCAAGGGCTTACAATTCTTCATGCAAGGCATGCTAGTGAAGTGAATTCAATTTTTTCGCTTCATGCATTACACTTCTGCTAACACACTCGCAACTCTGTCACACGGACAGAGTACGGATGGATTGTTGGTTGCTATCAACACTCGACAACACTAAAAAGAACCTAAAATTTTGACTAGATTCACCGGCAAGGTGCCCCTTTTAAGTCATCGTCATACAGTCACGACCCTACACGGTAGATGGTCAAGATGTGACTTGTGTTTTTTGTTGCCTCTCTCGATGAGAGCGTCATACAGACAGATTGTGGTATGCTTATAGGATAAGCTGCAATTCAGGCATAAGATGTCTAAGAGCACACATTCTGGGCACACACTCTACAAATTTAAGGAAAGTTCCCCAGAAGCTTTTCATACATGTTTTGTTTGGGAGTCAGCATGAGCCAAGGTGCTCTAACTCTCAGCTAGAAATGGGCCAAGATGCCATTCACATTCGTTTTCATCGGTTTATCGATTGAACACTAGTTGTCGTAAGCGCTAGGAGCCACACATAGGCTAGCTAAGATCCATTCTTAGATCTTGGGTAAGACCCAACTATTGCCATTCCTTGGGTGATTGTTCTTAGGATCGAACAAATTTGCCCAGTGGAGTACACATCGAACATCTTGACGTTAATGGACGAGCAAGAGTCTTGTCATTTTGAAGGATTAGGGTGTCATTTTTGCACTATATGTTTCTAGTGCGACGCTCAAGTTGAGTTTTTGATACTCTTACACTTACATCAACTGAGCTATACCATGGAGTCTAGAGGCAACAAACAGTTGAGACAGCATGGCTGTTGATACGAGCTAGGCATCTCACTTGTGTGGATTTCTTGCTCTCTCTATAGCACTACGAGTGTCTATGGCATCATAGTATGGGGTACGACCCAGAGGATGCTTACTAAATCACCCCATACACATTGAGGATCACAATTTGATCTTTATACTTTCAAGGAAAGAATTCAGCAATCTACCATGCGGTAGCATAAAAATTCAACTTTTTAAGTTGATTTTCATCAGCCTATACACAATCAACTAGGTTGGTTACCGTTACCTGCTAGTTGCGCAGTTCTACAAAGGGTCTTACCAAGGCGTTTGACTACGTAGCTTCTACCCAACGGGTTGGGATTGCAAAGGCAACACCCAGGGTTTCTAGTGCAATGTTGCTTGTTTTTTCACACGTAGACGACGTGTTCCTCTGTATTTGAATACGGGTAAGTGAACATTCAGTTCAATCTCTAGGTATGCATCTATTGATTTGGTGTTATTCCAGTTTTTAGTATGCATTGTTTGGTCTTTTGCAAGTCGTTTACATACGCTTGAATATTTCAGGGCCATGCCAAGGGCATGTCAAAACAAGTATTTTGGGCCGTAGTGTCCAATGTACATTATGCTGTTATGAATCCACTTGTAGGATTCGATTTGGCACATGTTGTCACATGGGATACAACATGGTCTAGGGACTCAAGGAGTTCAGTTTAGCCAGTGTGGAGCAATGAATGAGGATCCCTCTCACTTATGTCGCAGAGTGTTTAGAGTTACCTCCACACACAAGTACATCTTGTACTTGACAAATGTTATTTTTTATACATACTCACATGAGACATATTCCACATGGGGAGAATATGAGTCTCTGGACTGACACTACCGCCATTATTTCAATTATGTGTCATGACAAAGTCCAACTAGGTGCTGGTCAAATCTGTTTTCTAGACCATTTTCAGCACGACGTATCAAGAGCAATTTCAGTGGCCAGAAATTGTCGGATACTTATAATGACTTGTTACATATAGCAAGGCTCTAAGTTGTTAATGAAAAAATTTCATGGTTTGTACCTAGAAGTGATCAATGTTCTACCTTCTATTATGGTTCAGACATTTCAGCAAGGCTGACACAAGATTGCAACTGAAAGTAATTAGTTTCTTTTCAGACCTATTTACCTTCCTTTTTAATGTGTGCTACGTGCATCACATTTGCCATAAGTATTGGCAAGGATCACCATGAATATACAGGTTCATATCTGTTTTTTGCTAAATGCATGCACACTAGGTGTTATGGGCCCTAGTGTTTAGCAAAGACTGATTTGGAACGGCATGCATATTCCTCAACTTGTTGCTTATGAAGCCTTCTGCACTCAGTGTGCATTATCTCAATGAGTTTACTTTTCAGTCTACCAATCACCAATAGAGGTCATGGCTCGGTTTGGATGCTTGTGGATCTTCCACGTTAACCATGAAGGTTAGTCAGCCAAATTGTTGATTCCTCAGCAATGTGGTACGATATTGTGATCCCCGTTTACTTGCCATCTAGAACGACTGGCTGTAAACCGTGGGGGAAACACACCTCAGTATTGTCACTTATCCAAGGGGATATGCAGATTACAAAGGGTAATCTTGTGCTAAAAGGATATGCAAGTGTGTACGTTAGCACCACGCGATCCAATTAGTAAGCATTTATTGCTTTAATTGGATTTTTCTTATAAAGTTAAAGCATGGTTGCGACTAGGTGTAGTCTCTTCATGTATAAATCTTGTTCTCAACCTTGAACACAAGTGATGGTGGGGTTGTTTACTGCTGAAATTGGAAAACAAGTCAAGGACTTAAACTTGGTTGATGAGTATGTTAGCAAGTTACTTTCATGGAAAGTGAAAAGAGGTACTCATTAGGGTACATCTTTGTGTGATAACCTGTTTTGAATACTCATGTGTGTTCTAAATGGAGTCTACACACAATGATCGGATAGGAATCGGTAACACAAGCTAGTTGCTAATGGACAACAATGTGGAAAATCAAGATGTTACTCTTGGTTTCATTGAACCTCCTGCTGAACCGTATTCCGATCAACCAAACAACTGGATCCATGAAGGATGCCACTTGGGAAAACATTAGTGTTCTTAAGAAGAAGTTTCCCACTTTTGTTTTCAAGGACGAAAACTCTTCTTAAGGGGGGAGTAATGTCAAGACACCGGCAAGGCCGGACTAGACAAGGGCAGGGCCGTGCTAGGCGGTATGGAACGGGGAGTCCAACTAGGGCAAAGGGCAAGGGGATTGCCTATATAATGGGTGGTTGGGTGGTGGACTCTCATACCCTAGTTTTCCCTTGTCTTACATGCCAACATATGACAACCTCGCAGATCTTTTCACAAAGGCATTGTCTCCTGAGAAGTTTGAAGCTTTTCGCAAATCTTTGAGATTACTCCCCTTTGTGGACTGATCATGTTCTCAGGGCATGACACTTCCCTATATTCTATGTGCCAACATCATTCCTAGGGGGGGATTTTTTACCATATACATGTGGTATTTATGTTTGTGAACACACTTAGGACCGTCAAGGCATTTTTATGCTCACTAGGAGAACCCTTTCTCGTTGCATTGTATATACACCCATCACTCTAGGGATAAATGCACAATAAGTAATACTACCCTCTCTTGTGTGCCTTAATCTTCCTTCATCTTCTCCAAATAGTGTGTGTTTCCGTGCAACTCTATTTCCAATAGCAATAACGGCGGTTATAACCTCTCTCCCTTTCTCAGATCCATCTTCACATATTTTCTTCTGTTGTTGTTCTAAAGAATTATGGTGCAAGTGGAGCCAGCGTTTTGTGTTGTGCACAGGGTTGTGTGCAATGCAACAGTGCTTCTGCTTTTAGGGATTGATTTGAAGAAGTGCTCCTTTATTGTGCTCCTAGCTCAATACCTCTCATGACAAGAGAGCTCATTGGCAACACTATGTAAAGCCTTTCAAAATATGTGATGAATGCATGGATGCAACCGCTTGGGTGAAATGCATGCGATGTTTGGAGGAAGAGTACGAGCCTCTTCAATTTCTGCATGATACATGTCTTACTAACAGGTCGATATTAGTGGTACAAAGCGGTCACATGCCTTGCACAACCTGATTTATCCAAATAACTTTTTCAATTTTTTGTCCATCTATTAGGAAATTTCGGAGGTCATTTGGAGGGCCATATGAAGGAGAGAGAAAAATAGAGCGCGTCCAATGAGCAAGAGGGCTACGTTACATAGGAAAGTACGTGGAAAGACTCAAAAAAGAGGAAAATACCCTAAAAACTTTCACGAATCTAAGATTGTGGCATTGTAACTTTGTTGAGCCAGCAGAGGATCACACCCACATTTTTGCTCACACCCATCATTTTGTAACCATTGATTGTAATAAATGTCTTTCCGACATTAATTTTGATTTGAGCCATTCATTAAGTAACGGGACTCAATTGAGTTTCCAGCCTGTAATCCCGACGTAATTTCACCTGCTGATGTAAATAATTAGAGATGTTCTCACCTCCAAGGCTGAGGTATATAAGCCAAAGTTTTGTAACCTAAGGAGATTCAATCATTAATCAAAGTGAGTTTTTGAGCGCCGTGACTGTGTCTGAGAGAGAGAGAGTGAGAGAGAGAGTCTTATCTTCTTGCTACGCGAGCTACGGGGCCGCCATTGGAGAAGCGACACCACCATTGTGTTAGCAACGGTGAGAGCTACGCACAGATACCAAGAGTGCACGCTATCGGCTTCTATGTGTGGTAAGTTCCTACGAGCTTCGGTGTGAGTTTTCTTCCAACTCGTGTGTCGGAATAGAGTGTGCAGCATATCTATAGAACCACAACGAGTAGAGCTACACATTAGTACCATCGGGGTCAAGTTTCGGTCACCTGTATTTTTCGGCCTGTCTTCATACGCGTTTACCGCACGGAGTGGTTATAGGTTGATTTTGCAGTTCAAGTCTTTAGGGTGTTGTTCTTACCTAGTGTATAGACTTCCCCTTGAGTTTGAGATCGATTCGATGATTCTAGATCCTGTTTCGTATAGCATTCGTTCGTAGTACGGATTTCAGTCACTTGCGTATTTTAGAACTTAGATTTGATTTCCTTAGTAGTGATTGTCATTAGAAGGTCGAGTAGGTGATTTGACACCCACCTAGTTGTTTCCATGCGCCTGCGGGTCAAGCTCCGTCCTCGTCTGACAAATTCTGTTGTTGGTTGAGTTCTCGCTATTTAGCTTCCGCTAGCGGCGTAACCGCCTTAACATTTGGCGCCGCTGCCGGGGACGAGAGCCCTAAGTAGGTGACCTTAGACTAATCCTACGAGGTGAGTCGTATAAACTACTTTGTATACTTTAGTTAGAAAAGATCTAGGAGTGGTGGACTCCGAAGGTCTCGAGAGATACTAGGAAGTGGGGTATTCCTGGGTCTTCCGCGTTGACAGTATTTTTAGTCTAGCTTAGATTAGACTGTTTTTTGATGGTGTTTAAGTGGTTGTTGACATAAAAAGCATTTGCTACTCCTTGTGTGGTAGTAAATCTCTTTATATTTTCAATTGCAAAAAATCCATTTTATGAATAGAAGTAGCTTAGGTAGGGCCTGATTTGATCCTGATCTAGAGCTATCGATTGGTGTTCTATTTGCTTGATGTGTTTGATTGCATGTTAGATCACTGAAAAAGTCTCTTTGGTAGTGAAATATGCAATAAACAAAGTTCAGAAAAATTTTCTGTGTAACTGATTGTTGCTTAGCACTTAAAAGAGCTATTGGAAGAGTTCTGTGCTGAAAAACTGGAAATCTGCAACTTTAGACATCATACGCGTATGATGTCTTAGGACCTAAACAGAGACTAAAATTGAAAATTTGACATTGCCAGAGTGTTTAGAAGGGGGGTTTTACCCTAAGATCAACTTAAAACAAGAGCATTAACACTCAAAGAAACCCAAAAAGACAAGTCGGAGTCCAAGAAACGCAAAGAATAGGAAAATTTGGATTCAGATCTTGTTTTTACATTCAAACCTGACAAAAACACTTGAAACTCAATTATAAACATTGGAGAAGGCTTAAAACCAAAAATAGTCAAAATCTGGGACAAAAGACATCATACTCGTATAATGTCTTTTGGCACTTCCACTGCTTATTTTTGAAATCTGACCTGACAAGATTGTTACAGGCACTGTAAGAAGCATAAATATCAAGTTTGGACCCAAATTGATGAAAAAGACATCATACGCGTATGATGTCTTTGACCTAATTTTGGACATATTTTGATACTTTGCTAACACAGATCCATTGTAATAGCTGTCTAGAGGTTATATTTTAAGTTTCATTCCATTTGGATCACAATTGACCCAAAAAACAAGTCAAAAGCGGAAAATTGCCAAGAAAAGCCTAAATTAGCCATAACTTGCTCAAACAGAGTTCAAACTGAATTTTGTGAGTGAACAGAGCATAAAGGGGCCACTGAGAGTGAGCATAACCAAAATTGTCCGAATCTGTGAAAAAGACATCATACGTGTATAATGTCTTTTTCAGCATAACTGCAACAAAATTCTCACTTGATGAAACAGAAGTTGTCCAACTGACAAGATTAAACAGTTGACCAAGTATCAGTCAGTTTGGATCAATTCTAACCACGAAAACCTGGGAAAACAAATTGCTGAGACGGAAAAGTTACAGTCCTTTAGGGGAATTGATGAATTTGAGATCGGGCAGGAATCTCCGGAATAATCAACCAAAACAAGGGGAACCAGCAAGTGCCATATCAACCGAGGGAAGTGTAAACCAAAGTTGGGTGCAACCATTAGAGCCGATCTTTGAAGGAAGCGTTTCTGATACTTCTTCGGAGAGATCTTACGAGATTTTCACCGAACACTTGAACCTGAACAACAGAGAAAATATGGCAGCAGGATCATCAAACCCTTCCGCCACCATGAAGCTATTGTTCATAAAATACCAGTACGACAATGAGCAAGGTGCCAAGATCTACAAAGATGGAATGGACCGCTATTGTGTAAAGATAGAAGATAGACCTAGTGAGTTCAAGGACTTAGTGCCTGTGAGCTATAGCGGAGATAGATATCTAGATGACGAGGGTACCATGTACTTGGTAGTCCTAAATCCTAACATTGTGGACAAGTGGGGATTGATGGGCACCAAAGCCAAAATAGATGAAGAACTCGAGGAGAAAGCACCAATAATGAACTTCCCTAATGCGAGGTTAAGAAGAGAGAATGAAACTACAAGGATCAACACTGATAACATCTATGTGGGGCTGTACAAATATAATAATGGGGAGCAAGATCTCTATTATAGATGTGAAGAACCCTACACCGGAGAGTTGACAGACCAAAAAAGACTTTATGTCTTTACCTACACAGAGGGATCGGAAGTGAAAATTGCCGCTTACGATAAGTATGGCAGGCAATACTCAACAATGGGCAAGAAAGAATTAGAAGGATATACATACTTTGGGGGACCACTACATCAGTATTATGTTACTTCTAGCTCACATAGACCAGCACCAACAACTGGAGTGCAAAACTCAATGACAACAGGAGGACAAAGAACTCAGGTCGCTGACTCTTTCAGTCAACCTTGGGACTCGAAGCTCGGACCAATGGGATCATTACATTCCAGAGAGTCAATGGAGACGAATCGAGGTAGTGCAGTTCCAATCCCCACCTATACCACGCCAGGTCCAAGGTTTGAAGCGGAACCATCACATTTACCTCCTAGTAGTAGATTCAGGGCGGGGGAACCGACAAGGGTAACCCATGAAGTCCATGATGCTAGAGAAAGCTTTAGCCGGGACACAGGAGCAATGAGATTGGTAGCAGATCATAGACGTATGAGACCATCTCAAGTAGCCAAGTGTATGCCAAAGAAGTATGGTGGTTCAGGAGATCCGTATGCACATGTGTCACTCTTTAAGCAAGTCTTAAGAGCTGAGCAGATAACAGATTTCCATACACAATACGAGGGATTTGGTCTTACTCTAGAAGGTACCGCATTGACATGGTTTCAACCAATGAACATTGGGGGATTCCATGACATTGACCATTTGCTAAGAGAGTTTGCTGAGGAATTCTCAAAACGAGGGATTAAGCACAATACGGTCTCACAAATATATGCTTTTAAACAGAGAGAACACGAAAAAGTGAAGGAAGCGTCACTTCGCTTCAAACAATACATTGAGAGATGTCCAGTACGTGAACGACCACAAGATGACAGACTATCTATTCTCTTTATTGAGGGACTGAGGAACGACACTCTCAAGAAGGACTTGCACTTGAAAGCTTGTACAAGTTTCGAGCAAGTAACGAGAGAGGCATTGTACTTAGTGGATAACTGTACGGTTTATGGAGAGGTGTCAGCGGATACAGATTTTGCATCCAGTAGCTCCTCCTCCGTAGCGAGCAAGACTACCACTAAAAAGAATGTTCAAACAACAACCATGCCAAATGTAGAGCAAATGATAGAAGATGCTCTAAAAAGGATGGCACCATACCAAAAACCATTGCCAAAAACACTGAAATGGTGTGCTATTGAACAAAAATGGACAAATCATCCAGCAGAGGAGTGCTATTACAACAAAGGGTATGTAAGGGAGCGCCAGTATGCACCTCCTGCTCAATTAGCACCACCTCAGATACATCCAGTACCTCGATACCCAACGGGAAATGTACCAGGACCTATGGGGATAGAAAGACCTCAACCGGTATTGGGACAACAACCACCTTTACCAGGAGCAAGACCAGTGGGCATTAGATATGCACCAACCTTAGAGAATCAGGAAGAACAAGCCTTAGTGCCTGTTCAAGCCTATTACAAAGAATCGGGTGCACACATGTCTCCGACATTGTATTACCCACCAGAAGAACCAAAACAACCAGAACCATGGGGCATGATGGGGAATGTTGGAATACCAACAATTACAAGTGCTTCTGATGAAGAGAGATACAATATGGATGCAAGAACCTTGATGTTCATAGCTCATGGAGGGTTAGCAGGACAGAGACCATCCTATCCACAGAGGACGAATCAAATGGGACCAAGACCAGCACTAGGACCTTGTTACAAGTGTGGAGGTGACCATCTGATGAATGTTTGCCCACATACAGAAATCATTCGAATTAACGCTTATTGCACTGAGTGTGGGGTTACTCACTTCATTGAGGATTGTTCAAAGAATCCAAACAAAGTGCAAAAGACGACATTGAATATGCTAGAAACTACTCCTACCAGCAGTGGGTCTGAAAATGAAACTCTGATACCAACGCAAGTTGTTACTAGAGCTCAAGCTAAGAAAACCACTAGAGAACCTGAGAATGGAAAGTTAGCGACTGAAGTGGTTAGTCAAGGACCGCGGAGTCAGAAAAACACATGGAAAGCTAGAAAAGCACGCATGAAGTTGAGAAAAGAACGTGAAGACGCTATTCTAGCTGAAGAACTAAAGCAAACTAAAGCTAGATTAGAAAAACTTGAGAGTCAAAACGGGAAACGAGAGATGAGCCCGGAAAGAACTAAACAAAAGAGCATCAAAGAAACAACGAGCTTAAGCTCAGGGGGATCAGTGCTAGTCGACACAGTACACGAACCATTGGACGCACTGATGAGAGCTTACGAAGCTAGGTTAAAGAACAACCAAACACAAGAACAGAGGTGGATGACATACCCAAACGCGGAATTGGAAAAGCAGAGACTTGAAATGTGCCAGAGAATGATCGAGACTGCACAAGCCTTATTAGAACCACCAAAAGAAACAATGAATTGTGGAAAGGAAAACCCAATTCAGCAAGAGACTATCGTTTCACGGGTAGCTGAAAAGACTCCCAGTGCACAAAAGCCTGAAAATACACAAAAGGATGATCGCATAGTATTGAACACAACCGATCAGGAGATAGAGAGTTTTCATCCAGTCATACAGAGGAGTTACGAAAGAGATGATGATTACAATGAATTTTGGAAACAAGTGAGAGAGGTAAACTTTGCGAACGAGCTAAGTTGCCAAGCTAATCAGACAAATTGGGAAAAGGACATCAGGAATCCTCCCATAGTGGAATTTGAGGCAGGATCTCAAGTGGACTTGGATCTGCAATCTTACTGGGGAGATGGGGGCTCTGTTAGAACAATGGAGAGCAAACCTCATTCACTGAAAACTTTACCTTCATACTTAGGAGAGTATGAAGCAAAATCCGAGATTAGAGCACTTCCCTCACGAAAAATCTCATCAGAAAAAGTCATGGACTCGCAAGGATTGATAGAGATTTTGTCAACACCAGTGACATGCACTATCACTCTAGCTGAGCTTTTGAGACTAAGACCACATATGTGGACCACTGTAGGAAAATGCTTGGAGAAATTCGGGATAAAAGATCCAACATCGAGATTGCAAGAGAGCATAGAGGAGCTGAGCAAGCCACAAAAGAACGCTAAGCCTGTACCCTTAAACAAGGTCGGAGAGTATTGCGAAGGTGAAGAGGGGAATACAACCTTACCAGTTGAATTCCAAGGAGTGAACACAATGGCAATACTAGACAGCGGAGCTGGGGTAGCCATTGCTACAAAAGAAATCTGGAAAAAATGGGGGAAACCAGCAATAAGGAAGACTAGGTTGAAACTCCAATTAGCAGATGGACACATGGAGAAACCTATGGGGTTATTAGAGAAAGTTGTAGTGACTTCTTGCGGCATTGAATACGAACATACTTTCGCTATTGTTGATTTTGGCAAGGAGAATAACTATGATATCATACTGGGAAGACCATTCATGAGACAGTTGAAAATGGTCCAGGATTGGGGCTACGATCACATATACCTGAGAAATATGGAAACCACTACACGTGTGAACCTGAAAGACCATAGCTACAAAGATGTGAACCGAACACCGGTAGAGGAGTTTGATTCAGCTACTTTGGCGGGATCCGAATTTCCAGCTTGGTTAGGTAAACCCAAGGAGTTATGGATGTGTGGAGCTTCGAAATGTGGAAGTCTGAAACGAGAAGAATGTGTTTTAGAAAGGGCTATCGAAGACGAAACTTATGTAGGAGAACCCTTTCCAGAGGATACGTTTGAACCATTAGAGTGGACACACATTCTAGCAACCCTAGATGTTTGTGCAATTCCGGATGGTCCCACAACGAAATTTTGCGACAAGGACGGGTACGACATGGTTCCGTATTTCATGTTGAGAACTGTACTCAAAAAAGAAACTGAAAAGAACGATACACTGGAAAAGCTAGATGAGCTTCGCCTAAAAGCAATAGCTTCCATCTACGCTCAAAAAAGACGACAAAAGGAATTTTTTGATAAGCATGTGCGGACTAAAGAGTTTAAAGTTGGGGACTATGTCCTAGTTTACACTCTGAAACAGCATGCTAAGAAGCTTAAAAAGCGAGGGATGGGACCTCTGGTGATTAAAGATCTATCACCAAGTGGAGCCGTCAAGCTTGCTACATTAGACGGAGAAGAAATGCCCAATTGGATTAGTGGATGCAGAGTGAAAAAGTATCTGTTGCCGCTAACACAAGACATGCTTCTCAAAATACATCAAGAAAAGCTGCGTGTCCAGAAAAAGAAAAAGATTGAGGAGGAAGCGCAAGCCGAGGCGAAGGAAAGAATGGAGAAAAGAAGACTACTGCGTCAGAAACAGCGCAATGAAGGAGCAATACGAATAAACGCAGTCAGTATAACAGAAATGGATAATGACAAAGAAGAACCCATCATTGAATGCAAAGTAGGAACCAACCAAATCAAAGCCAGAGCACTATTGGATTCAGGAGCTCAAGCTAACCTACTTTCACTCAGTTTGTATAGACAATTGACAAATGACACTAAACTACAAACTGCCAAGCAAGAGTTAAAGAGTTACTCTGAGAATGCAATCAAAACTGTCGGATGCACAGTTTTACATATACAGATTAACCAATATGTGTATCCTCATATGTTTTACGTGGTTGAAGACCAAGCTACACAACATCCATTATTGCTAGGACAACCATGGCAGAAGCAATACAATGCAATGATTGACTGGAGTTCTAAATCAGTGCTTATCAAATACGAAGGTGAAAGTCAATCAGTTAAGTTCACCAAAGGAGCAGAGCCAACTCCAAAGGAAGAATCCACGGACAAGGGCAAACAACAAACAGAGGAAAAGAAGAAGCAATGGCAACCAAAAGTTTCTATACAACCGGATTACTCTTCGACGAGGAATTCTCAACAGTGGATAAGGAAGACAAGCAATATTATAACAGCTCAACCTTGGCAAAAAACGGAGTCAAAGATGGTATGGAGACCAAAAAAGGTGGTGCCAGAAAACACAAACAGAGTCTTCAATACCAGACAACAGAGTGATCCCCGACAATCAAGGAAAGTGAAACAGATCTGGATTCCAAAGAAGTTCATGACGGCACAAAGCTACAGCCAGCAAATTTGGATCCCAAAGATTTGTAAAAAGGAACTCACTTCAATACAATCAACGGAAACTCCTAGGTATTTCAAGGCGAGGAAATCAACACACAGAACAACACAGGTTTGGGTCGCAAAGAGTTTGTGGCAAGCACAAGCAAAGCGGAGGCAGATTTGGATTGTAAAAAATGACAACAAGGTAACGAAGAATCCATCTACTAATTCTACTACCGAAGTGCCAAAACCAACCCAAAACCCGACCACCAATCCTTCAATCAAACAAAGAGCAGCTTTATTGGAAAGAATGTTGTATCGTCGCTCTACAACTGCATTGGGAACTCATGACCAAAACAACTACAATGCTTCACCCACAGACACTTCATAGTCGTCCGGGAGGACTCAGATTAGGAGGGGGGGAGGTATACAGGAGCTACAAAGCAGCTACAAGCGGAAAAAACAAAGAAAAACAAAAATTATATTACAAGGGCAGTGTCTTACATGATTTTGCAATTTTTTATGTTTGATTGCGGATATTGATAATATTTATGCCCTTATATACCTTGTTTTGCAACAAGAAGAGATCAAATGATGAATTTGGGTCTCTATATGTGTAAATATCACTAAATAAGAGTGTTTTTGGAGCTAAAAAGTGGAAAAAAGTGGTAATCCAAGTCCAGAAATCACAAAGAAGTGTGTATTCATATACACAGGGTTACCAGCTATTTATCATGTATGTTTGGAATTTTTTGGCTTCAATTTGCTATTTTCCTTTATTTTTTATGATTTTCTTAATAAAAATAAAAGAAAAATAAAAAAGCAGGTGAAATGAGATCGGAAAAAAGAAAAGAATAGACGGTGATGATCCTCATGACAAGGGAAACCCAGGATAAAAATTGGGTACAATTCTGAAAAAGTTGCGGAAAGCCCGAAATGACAGAATTTTGGCAAAGTGGACAGATTTCTCAGAAACAGGTCAAACGGAGTCCAAATTGAGAATTTTCAAATCCTAAAGTGCATTTCACGACGAGATAGGAGCACATGTCAAATTTGGTAACAAGTGATCCGGGAAGCCCGAAGTTAAGTATTTTTCACTTCACTATCAAGCTCATTTCCACTATTACCTTCTTGGAGAGAGCAAAGAGCACACAGGAGCATCTGACCTTCTACCGCCTTCTACGACTGCTACGAGAGCTCAGAGGACACCAGACATGAGAGGTAGACTCGTTGCCATAAGCTTTTGATGCTTATCGTTAACTTTTGTCGCGAAAACTCACCAAAACCAAGAAACAAGAGCAGACGGGGAATGGGGAAGAACACTAGGTAGGGGCACAACCGCCTAACCAAACTTTGCAAGAACTTAGAGGTGGGTTACCCTAGTATAGGAGATGAGTTTCTAGCACTCAAAGCTCGAGAAAGAACGACTGGAAAAACCCTAGGTCAACAGAGCCTGCAAGAGGCAAACAGAAAAAAGTTGTCGGAACGACACAAAACTTCTCAGGAAGCTTAACAACATCGAGGGCAATGCAACCATGGAGTATCTCCGGGTTTGGATCACCAAAAGTAGGTCGGAACAACCGATTTGGCTGCGGACACACAAAGCGTCATTTTGGCATAACGGCTAAAATTGACGACCAAATGACATGAAACTTCACGAGCAGTTTCAACTATACATGGATGACTTATGTTTGCAAGCAAAACCCAAAAGAAAGCTGATTCACTTACCGATGGTGAAAAAGACGCTTTCGAGCAACCAAATGGATAAAGATGGAGAACGGGGAGCCAAAGTCAAGTCCAACCAACTGGATGGCTTCGCAACATATCCAATGAGCTGGAAATGCAACTCTCAAGAAGAAAAGTTGAAGAAATTCAACTCCAAGGCAAAAAGACGACTTCGGAGACTGAAATGCCTATAAGGGGGCTTTTTAGCTAAACTGATGACTTTTTAAGTTGAAAACTAGTTAGCAGGGCTTAGGGCACTAGCACAAAGCATTCTTTGCACAAAAAGACCAACATTTCAAGAAAAGACATCATACGCGTATGATGTCTCACAGCATGATTTTCACATTCATTTCAACATTTGAGTGCATAGCCTCATTCCACATGTTAATCACATCCTATGAACCAAGTATCATGAGAATTGGAGTTAGAAAACCCAAGGAAAACCAAAAAGACGCAAAGTAGGCCATAAAATTGATTTTTGGTCCTAATTTTGTCAAAATAACTCCAAACTCATTGAAACTTTGTAGGATTGTTGATTAACACATCTACAAGCTATCTGGAACCAAAAAGCACCATTTTGACACAAAAGACATCATACGCGTATAATGTCTATTTGCACTTACAGAGCCAAAAATGCTCATTTGTCATCATACATCCATTATATATATCTAATACATGCTACATATGAAGTTTGGAACCATTTGGTCAAGTGGATCACCCCATTAGCCCAATTAAGAGAAAATCCTTCATACAAAGCCTATTTTTGTCCCAAATCCAACATATTCAAGTCCAAACCAAGATTTGAGTATAGACAGTCCTTCACTAGCACATGGAGAGTCCACAGAACCAATCCCATGAAAAATTGATGAAAAAGACATCCTACGCGTATGATGTCCCCAGAGCCATTTTTAGTCCAAATTCTACCCAAACTTGATAAATCCACTGAATAAGCCTATCTAAAGCCAAATCCAAGCTTATAGAGAAAATTGGTCCAAAAATGCACTAAAAGACATCATACGCGTATGATGTCTCACTATGTGATTTTGGCACCTCAGGGCTTCAACCACCAAATAGAAGTGTTCTACATGCCATTTGAAAGTAATCCACCAAGTTTTATCCAATTTGGATCATAAAATCCATTTCCCTTTCAAAATTTTGCCCAAGAGCCTGAATTGGACTAAACTGGCCAAAACTTGACCAAATGGGATCCAAACTCAAATCCAAGCATATGACACTCATGTATACACTATCAGCTACAAGCACAACCAATATGAAGTCATTCTGACACAAAAGACATCATACGCGTATGATGTCTCAAGCATGTTTTTGAGCCCAGTTTGCATATTTTTTCACCAACATTGCATCCTTAGGCCCTGAATAGCTCATGTTTCAATTTTCAAGTCATTTGAATAGTTAAAAGCTTCATTTCGGCTTTCAGTACTAAAAAGACGCTAACTTCTGTAATTGGAGTTACAGGATCCATGGATTCCGCTAAGTCATCGGCAACTAAGAGAAAAAGACCAACCATCAAGGATGCTCTTGCAGAGGCAGAACCTTTTGATATTCCAACAGAAACCCTCAAGCCAACCAAGACTTGGGTGGAGGAAGCAGTACTAGAAAAAGAGGGAATAAAGATCTACCAGGGGACTTTCAGAGATCCTCAGGGGCAATCGGTCGATGTACCTATGATCCCACGAGAATTAGTGGATTATAGCAGATCAGAGAACATAAGCAGATACCTGGAAAAGGCTGACTTACACAGGTTCTTCACCTCGAGACCATCAGGTGTAGACACAAGAAGAGTGTATGAGTTGGCAACATCCATTCAGAAGGATGGGAAAGCCACGTTGACAGCCATGGATGGAGAAACAGTTGAAGTACAGATCACTCCACAGCTCATTGCAGATGCATTGAAGCTGCACAACAAAGGGAGTTCTGTCAGAGAAAGAAGGGAGGCCATAGAGGTCTATGGATCAAAGAAACAAAATACAACCTACGGAGATATGGCAGATCAACGAGCGGCAACCCTTTGCCGATTATACAACCAGTTTTTCCATGTGTGCAGTAAAAGACCGCAGAAGTATACTACACCACCCCATGCCATTGCGACGACCATCACATGGGCACTGAAGAGCAACATGCCAAAGGAGGTGAATTATGCTCAATACATCCACGAGCAAGTAATCGCCATGCACAACCAGAAACCAAAGTACATAGGAGGAGGAGAAATCCTAACAAGAATAGCTTATGAAGCTATTGGAGCTAGGGATCAAGGGCCACAGGTTCCCTCCCAGAATGAGTGGCTTAGAGAAGCCGATGAGGAGGAAGAACAGCAAGAAGTATCCAAGAGGGCGTCCACAAGAGCACGCCGAAAACTGGAAATAGTTTCAGAACCTGAGGAGGCCGTGGACGAGCCGCTCAAGAAGAAAGTGAAGAAGAAGGCCGATCCCAAGCAAACCAAAAGTCAAAAAGGCGCAAGAATGGAAAGGCTGGTGGAGCAGTTTAGAGCGGAAAGAGCTCTAAAGGGGGACTTCGAAGAAATGTGGGTGCCAGACCCCAGTAAAGTCGGAACCAGCTCAGCCAGGCCACATGTTGATCAATATGATCAATATATTAGAGCTTATGAGGAGTCGGAGGCCATACTGGAGCAGCAACCTGTCGAACCTTATACTGAAGAGGAAGTGCAGCTTTTAAAAGCTGAGCTGCAAAAGGACGACAAGGGGAAGGAAAAAATAGATGAGTCTACTGAACCTAAAGAGACAGTAAGGCAAGCAAACAAAGGGAAAGCCAAGGTGACTGAAGACAATCAGCCCTCTTTTACTGTTGTACCAAGCTCGAAGAAGATGGAAATTATTGTGGAGGAGACCACAATAGAAATCGAAACAGAAGTTATGGAAAAGCCGGAGGCCGGGACCAAGGAAAAGGAGATAGATCCAATTCAGCAAAAGAAAGATGATTATGAGGATCTAGTAGCGATCGGATACAGTGAAGAAGAGGCCCTGGAGGCAGTTTATGGGATATCCCTACGGAAACAAGATGATCTGAAAGGGACGAAAGAAAAGACAAAGGGTACAATGGAGAGTGAAGAAAAAATGGTCGAGCCGAAGCCATTGGAGGTGGTGGTAGAAAGAGCTGTCAAGTTGACAGATGAAGATGAAAAAGACATGCACATGGTGCATGAACTGCTCAGCAAGATTAAAGAAAGATCCAGAGCAAAGGAAGTAGCACTTGAGACAGCAAAACAAAAGGAAGCAGAGTTGCAGAAGAAGTTAGAGAATGCTATGACTGAATCTGAAAGTCATAAAGCATCACTCTACGACGCCGAAAACGAGAGAGACGGCTTGATACTCCAACTAGCCGAAGCTTCAAGAGAGGTAACAAGTTCACAGGAAGCAAAGGAGAGAATAGAAGATGAGCTGGAGGCAGCCAAGGATGAGCTCATTGAGCTAAGGGAAAGAGTCGAACTTCAAGAAAGGACAATCACGAGACTCAGGACCACCCCTAAAGCTAGCAGAGCAGGAACAGAACAAGAGGGAGCCCTCGTACCAGCTCTGGAAGATCAGGTCAGAAGTTTGCAAA
This sequence comes from Adiantum capillus-veneris, assembly GCF_014529385.1. NCBI lineage: Eukaryota > Viridiplantae > Streptophyta > Polypodiopsida > Polypodiales > Pteridaceae > Adiantum > Adiantum capillus-veneris. Next base: position 143,576,782 of record NC_140935.1, on the reverse strand, counting down.
GAGAGCTAAGGTTAGAGCAAGTGCAAAGATTGCACATGGCGGAGGGATCATTGGCTGCAGAGGAGAGGCTCACATCAGAAAACCAAACACTAAGGACAGAAAATGAGGCCCTCCGCAAACAGCTCCAAGACCTCCAAGAGCAACAAAGAAGAGAAACAGAGCCACCACAAGAAGAAGCAGGGGGAGCAGCCATAGAGCTACCTGAAACTGGAGAGGCAACCACAATTGAAGATCCAACCCCAGTTCAAGAAGTGGCCTCGACTTCAGGAATCTCTGAAGAAGAAGAACAAAGGCTCCAGGACCAAATAGAAAAGTCAACAGAGGAAAGTGCCAAGGCGGAAATGGAATGGGAAAGGAGACTCCTCATCTCCATTAGACTTCAAGGTTTAGACACAAAAGTGCTCCATGAAGAGTGGATGCAACCCAGCCTGCCTTTCCCTCTGATGAAATTTGAAGTGATAAAGACGAAAAAGAGAATAGAGGAGGAGCAGTATGTCGCTCTTTACGAAGGCGACATCACAAAGGATGAACAATCAAAGAAGATTGTAGATTCTCAACCTATATGGAGGAAAGGTTGGCTGAACAAATACCCAGCCTACCTCATCTACTTGGTAGAGGCTCCAAAGGAGATTCGGGAGGATGCAACCTTTTGCCCGGTGCCAAGAGTCAGAAGCTGGAAAGAGCATGGCAGGATTGCAGAAAAGAAGCCAAATTGGCTTAATTACCCAAGGATGCCAGGACCAAAGGAAGGAGAGAGAATAGGTAAAGCCTACATGGTGAAAATCCTAACGGGCACCATCAAACTCCTTACTGGCTCTCCTGACCTTTCGTGTCAGATGCTAAAGAAAATCTGCAGGACTCTCTTAGCATGCATTGAAGTGTTCGCGCCAGATAAAGCCACGACCTCGAGTCTACTATCGACGGCCGACACAGTGACGGATATGATGTATGATCTTTCATTGCAGCCATCACCAAAGGTGTTACATCTCTTATACCAAAGAATTATGTTTTTGCCTAGCTTCCACATGCAAACATTCGAAGAAGCTTTCTACACCGGCTTTTTCACTCACGAAAGCAAAATATTCGGCCCAACCTTGACCATCGGCAACCTACGCTACGAATCACATTTGCAGATGCTCAAGACGACAGGACTCTATTGACCAAGCCTAAACGTCATGTCAGGGACGACATGAACACGGAGGGGGGGAGTGTTGAGCCAGCAGAGGATCACACCCACATTTTTGCTCACACCCATCATTTTGTAACCATTGATTGTAATAAATGTCTTTCCGACATTAATTTTGATTTGAGCCATTCATTAAGTAACGGGACTCAATTGAGTTTCCAGCCTGTAATCCCGACGTAATTTCACCTGCTGATGTAAATAATTAGAGATGTTCTCACCTCCAAGGCTGAGGTATATAAGCCAAAGTTTTGTAACCTAAGGAGATTCAATCATTAATCAAAGTGAGTTTTTGAGCGCCGTGACTGTGTCTGAGAGAGAGAGAGTGAGAGAGAGAGTCTTATCTTCTTGCTACGCGAGCTACGGGGCCGCCATTGGAGAAGTGACACCACCATTGTGTTAGCAACGGTGAGAGCTACGCACAGATACCAAGAGTGCACGCTATCGGCTTCTATGTGTGGTAAGTTCCTACGAGCTTCGGTGTGATTTTTCTTCCAACTCGTGTGTCGGAATAGAGTGTGCAGCATATCTATAGAACCACAACGAGTAGAGCTACACATTAGTACCATCGGGGTCAAGTTTCGGTCACCTGTATTTTTCGGCCTGTCTTCATACGCGTTTACCGCACGGAGTGGTTATAGGTTGATTTTGCAGTTCAAGTCTTTAGGGTGTTGTTCTTACCTAGTGTATAGACTTCCCCTTGAGTTTGAGATCGATTCGATGATTCTAGATCCTGTTTCGTATAGCATTCGTTCGTAGTACGGATTTCAGTCACTTGCGTATTTTAGAACTTAGATTTGATTTCCTTAGTAGTGATTGTCATTAGAAGGTCGAGTAGGTGATTTGACACCCACCTAGTTGTTTCCATGCGCCTGCGGGTCAAGCTCCGTCCTCGTCTGACAAATTCTGTTGTTGGTTGAGTTCTCGCTATTTAGCTTCCGCTAGCGGCGTAACCGCCTTAACAAACTTCCTTGCTTTTACCGAGCTATTAGGTGCGTGTGTGGTCCCACTGCTGATATTCTCTTATGGTCATTAACGTACTTGAGGGTGACCATTAAGCCCGCACAAGATATTGGAATTCTAAAACACTTTCCCTCCATTAGAATTCTTTCAAAGTGAATATCCCTCCACTAAAGCTTTTCTCTGAGAGCTATGGCTTCCACGTCTTCTCGCCCAAGAAGCTCTAGATGTTTATGGTCTCTCACACCAACTACCAACAGCTGCACTTTGCTTAGAAGGCCAAGTAGTAGGATATCCTCAATTACAATATCAACTTCAATAAGTGCAGAGAACCAATGGGTTGGACAAAGGATAAACAAAGGTTCATGGGTCCTCATGCAACCAAGAAGACCCAAGAGGTCTAGTGCTTACCGCTCAGCATGGAAGGCCAGAGTGTTCGATTTCAAAGTTGAAATCGGCAAAAGATCTGTAAAGGAAATTCTTGTTCAGTATGTGTTTACCCATCCAGACGTGATAGCAAACGGTGGAAATGTGTCAGATATACATCAACCACGTTGTAATTGTAAGTATTCTTGACATCTGAACTGCATTTGATTTTTCATTTCACTTATTGATACTCTCATTATAACTTTTCTTATATATTTTGCAATGTTTATCCCTCTTCTTATGAGCATTGTCTCCATTCTTCACATCCCAACTACATTAGATTTGTCATTTTGAATTATTGATACTCTTAGTTTAACTCTTGTTATATATTTTTCAGATGTTTATCCCTCTTCTTATGAGCAATGGGATCATGTGGAGTGCATAATAGGCCTCTTCCTTGTTGTTCATGCCCACATTGGTTCTCTACAGTATTTAGGGAGAAGCAGCAAAAGCCTGGCTGACGAAGGAATATTTTTCTATGACCACTTCTACCAACTCAGCCTGGGGAATAAGAATGGCATGTTGGTGAAAGTGCCTCTACCAACCGATTGGAACATTGTGGATTGGCCAGTTTTTGAGGAAACAATGGTGGAGGCAATGCGAAGTAAGCACTACAAGGATATACAAAGGTCTCTACGTAGCTCTATTCCCACGAAACTGGTTAGAATTGCAAAATTTTGTCCTACTGCACTGTTCATAGAGTTGTTTCATAACTACAATATACGTGTTATGAAAACTATGTTCATGTGCAAGTCATTTCAGCAGTCATCCTGTGACAAACTTCTTGACAGAGGATGGTATGTAAAGGAAGAGATTGGCATACGGTGCGAGGTCACGCTTGACACTCTACTTGTCAAGGACATGATTGCAAGCCAATGACTGTTAGTGTTCTTTTGGTATATGCGATCACAAATGCTCAGAGGTAAGTACATTCCTATGGACAAGGTTTCTGCAGGTTTGGAAGATAATCCTGCCGTGGATGTGGAAGTGATTGATAAAGAGCATGGCCTAATGTTGGTGGTTACAATAAGGGAGCTATGCAGTCTTCTGCAGTTGCGGCAGGATATAATTGAAGAGTCACTGGACAGGGAGCTTTCAGATTTTTCCTTTTTCTTAGTTGGTCGTAAGCTGATGCGGCGTAGGGAAAAAATTATTTTGTGCAAAGAGTTGGATGGTAGGGTTGAAATAGTGTCAATGTAACAGAGATTCTTGTGAACCCAAGTGTATACGAATGACTTTCAATACATGAAGTTTTTTGAGCTCATTTGTCAATTGTGCTCTGTGAATATAAGTGTTCTTGAAATACATTTCTTTAGCATGTCAAATCTCTCCCTCTCTCTCTCTCTCTCTCTCTCTCTCTCTCTCTCTCTCTCTCTCTCTCAATGTTAGGCAAGACAAAGACATGATAGAAGAGTCATCTTAATTCATTAGAAAGTACAAACTCGTCCGTGAACAATGGACTGAGATACAATTTCTGTAAGTATGGAATCAAAATGTCTTCAAGGTAAAAATCAAAGGAATGCCCCTCGAAAGAGGGTGGTGAGATAGTTGTTCCTGGTGGATTTTGTTCTCCCTTTTCAGGAGTATCATCAATCAGTAGTGTATTATTTTCATCAAAGGGTACATTGATTTGGCTAAACGGTTTGTACAAAAGAGGTACATGTGGTTTTTTAGGGTGATAGTGGCCCTCGACGGTAGCACATTTTCTTTGATTATACAAAAAGGAAGAATCTGACGTGTGAGCGCCGCATACACCGCAAACTATTGTAACTAGTGGCGAAAAGTTTTGCCTTTGCATTGAAGACCATACGGCAACTCTAAAGCGCGGAAGAAGAAACTAAATAAATTCTTTGGTTCCTGGACGAACCATGACTCGACAAGTTCCCATCTGAAATGTTTACAAATCCTCGAAGGGGTCTGCTATATCCAAAGGCACGCGCATCAGCAGCAATCCATTGAGGTCCAAGATAATCAACCTTTGTAAAAGTTGACAAGTACATATAAGTAGTTAGAAGATGAACATATTTTGCCATACATGAATAGACATTACCGGAACAACCGTATCTACAGGTAGCAAGGGTCCATACTGGGTCTCTATAGTGTTGTTGTCATTGTTGCTATCCTCTACTTTAGCTTCATCATTCACATCTTCATCAAGGGTCTCCCCCATGGCTCTTTCTGCCTCATTCAGGGTTTCCTCCAAGGTCTTTTCCTCTGCCTCTGTTGGCCGGCTTGCATCATCCATATCCTTTTGCTCATCCGTATGCCTGCTTTCCTCATCGATATCCTTTTGCTCATCCGTAGGCCTGCTTTCCTCATCCAGGGTTTCATCCATGGGCTCTTTTGGCTCCTCCACTGGCTTACTTGGCTCTTTCATTGTCTCCTCCATAAGCCCCTCTGGTTGTACACTAGCACCTTCCTTATGCTCATTTTACCTTTCTTCATCCTCGGCTCTTTCATCTTCGGCTGGTATGACCCCCTCGGCCCATTATGATTCCACTGTATCTGATGCAGGGGTTTGTCGTGGTGGCACGTCATGTATTGGCATATCAATTGTGCGGTCGTCCAAGCCGCTATCTTCAGGTTCTCTGGGGCTTGACATAGTAATCAGGTGTTGTATTAGACTTACCCGATATCTTTGCAAATAATCATATGTGTAGTTTTTTAAAGCACTCTGCAAAATTGAAAGACCACATGGTGAGAAGTCTTGTATAAAGAAAACCAAAGCTGACTGAATGCATTGCCAAATGGTTACCTTAGTCATAAAAGGTTTTAATGCAAAGTAGCTTTGAAGGACATATTCTGCATGGAGAAGACATCTCCAGCCACAAGAATTTCCATCGGTTTGATTTGGGACATGTACATCTTTGATTGGGGCCTTGTATAGTTCGTACCTTCCACATAGCTTGCCATAAGCAAGCAACAACCTCTTTATACAACTGCACATAGTAGTATCAAGATGTTAGCTTAAGGCTTCAAATTTACATGGATATCTAAAAGAAACACTTTCTGATACACAACACTTACAGCCTAATTTCAAGGTGGGTTCCTTTTATTGAATTAAACACCCACACTGCTGGTTGGTCAACATCAAGGCATATGAGACTCCAGTGATGGTTTTTCTCATATGGAAAGATGATGACATTTACTTCCAGCATAGCACAATGGAGAAACCAACTCTCAAATGTGCCAGATGGACTGTTCTTCTATCTAATAATCACTGACATTTGTGGATCAAGAAGAAACACCTCCGTGTGGGTGTGCGGTGGAAGTTGACTTTTGATCAAGCTGCAAAGAGTGTACCTGAGTTAGTACACCTATGATCTGAGTCTTCAAAGTTAGAAAGATATTAACACTTACTTAAGACAAGCATAGATAATTGTGGCTGAGATCTGAGCATCTATATTCACCAATAAATTAATGTCCACTTTTTCCAGAGCCAGCTTTCTGGCTCCATCTATAAATGGTATCTCTGCAAGCAAACCATCCTTCATTGAAAGTAGAGTTTCTTTGTTGCTTTCCTCTATGGACAGGGTCACATTGCATTCTGTTTGCCTCTGGGACTCCACTGCTACTTTTGCTTTCTCCTTAAGCTCTGCTTCCCTCATGTCCTCTGTTTGGCGAGCAAGCGTCTCTGCCCTTGCCCTTGTATTCACATCATGTGTGACATCTACAACTGTGAGTTGTTGCAATAGCTCAGGGGGGTATAGCAAAATTTCCCTCATTTTCTTATCCCTGTAGACATTGGGGACCAGTAGTTTGTCATACCTCCACCTTATCCTTTTTAGTGTCTCACTATCTTTGTCCATTACAGTCACCCTGTGGGCACGGGCTGCTACAATGGTCATGTCACTAAAGTACTCAAGCAGGAAGTCCTCTGCTGCTTCTTGTAGAGCCATCAATGCCACCACTTTCCACCTTTTAGTGCCCCAAGTAGCTTCTTCACATATGGACCTCACCATCCTCTGAAAGGGCAGCTTTGGGATGCACAAATCTACACATTTCTGTGCCTTCCTGATTTCTCTGAAAAATCCCATGCAGCTCTGTAACTTCTTCACCCTTGGACCTTTCAGAATTTTATTTGGTTTTCCAGGTCTCTTCTTTGGGGTTGCAGATCTGCTACTGGCCTTAGCTGCTAATCCCGGTCCATTGCCTGCCTTCCTTGCAGTGGCCTTTGTTCTAGCCATTTCACTGTATAACAATAGAGGACTCTCTCTCTCTCTCTCTCTCTCTCTCTCTCTCTCTCTCTCTCTCTCTCTCTCTCTCTCTCTCTCTCTCTCTCTCTCTCTCTCTCTCTCCACAACTGACCCCATTACTAACGGCGCGCGTGAAACATATTTTGAGCCCAAAATACACCTCCGCGCGCCGTTAGTATAAGGGAATAGAAAGACTCTCTCTCTCTCTCTCTCTCTCTCTCTCTCTCTCTCTCTCTCTCTCTCTCTCTCTCTCTCCCCCCCCTTCCCCGGTCTCTCCACTTTTTCTTCCTCTCTCTATAAAACACACACATGCACACACACACACACACTCGTGGATACACTCCATCTCTCTCACTCGTTCTACTTGCGTTTGCACAATACTAAAGGCGCGCAAAGAGACATCCAAACCGGAGGTGGCTGTCTCCGCACGCCTTTAGTACACACACACACACACACACACACACACACACACACACACACACACACAGAGAGAGAGAGAGAGAGAGAG